>NW_015505240.1:3209222-3218657 GCF_001515645.1 Sinocyclocheilus grahami
AGCTGTTAGTATGACAGTATTTACACAACTATCAATACTTAGTCGGGCAACCCTTAGCCTCAATGACAGCCTGTAGTCTCCTGGGTATGCGGTCACCCGGCTTCATGCACACCTGAACTTCATTTTTTCCCCCAGACTGAATAATTTTTGGTCCCAAATTTGTATCAGTTTTACTGGTAGTCCACTGTGTGAAGAATTTTTGGGTATAATTTGTCACAGTTTACTTTATTTTTGCTATCCTCACTTACATAAATGAACTATAGTGTCCTGCACCCACTAGTAAAAAAATATCAAAAATTATATCTGATCTCTGTATAATTTTTGGTTTGACTGTATATCCTTTGGTTATTTTCACACTTAATTATGCCCATTAAAATGTATTTTACAAGTTTTTGTTACTTTCACTGTTCATTTTTTGCTCTATAGTACATCATCTTTCATTTAATAGCATTAGAGCTGCTCCATTGCAGCGGCTTAGTACTGTAATCACGCGCTTTGCTGTAATAATGCAGGGAACCACTCGTTATGAATCTCCTAACTGTGATATTTTCAGAAATAGAAGGGTTTTTTTTCATCTGAAACGTGCTGCGATTTATATTCCAAAGCCACTCATATAATGCAGAAACGCTCAAGCAAGCAAAACACGCGCAACGTGTGCAGGTATTTGTACTGATGCAGAACAGTACAGCCTAGCGCATTTCACACAGGCTGCTAGATTCACTTTCGCCAGAAAGTCGTGTATGCCTAATGTTTAAAATAAATTATGTTTATAGTGAATGCCCCTATAAATGGTCTTATTTTTATGGTTTAATCATTCTAATGGTTCTTATCGCATGCTGTGTGGTATCGGCGTTTGGTATTGGGGTATTGGTATTTTAACGAGTACAAGTACAGGAGCTCAGTATCGGGCCCGATACGGATACCAGTATCGGTATCGGTGCATCCCTACAAAAAAGGTAATTGCAACTTTTTTTCTTGCAATTGTGTATTTATTTATAGTTCACTATTCAGACTTTTCTCAGAACTGCAAGTTTATATCTCATAATTCGGTCTTTTTTCCTCATAATTGCAACTTTACCTCTTGCAATTTTGTTTTGTTTTGTTTTTTTCCACCAAGGAATAAAAAAATAAAAAAGGAAATTGCAACTTTTTAATCTCAAAATGTAGACTTTTCTTCTTTGGATTGCAAGTTTATATCTCATAATTCGGTCTTTTTTCCTCATAATTGCAACTTTACCTCTTGCAATTTTGTTTTGTTTTGTTTTTTTCCACCAAGGAATAAAAAAATAAAAAAGGAAATTGCAACTTTTTAATCTCAAAATGTAGACTTTTCTTCTTTGGATTGCAAGTTTATATCTCACAATTATGACTTTCTCAGAACTGCAAGAAAAAAAGTCAGAATTGTGAGATATAAACAGTTGTGAGGGGAAAAAATTAAGAATTAAGAGACAAAAAGTATTTTTTATTTTTTGGCAGGAACAAGCTTTCTCTCAAGCACTAATAAAACATCTTACAATGCATTTCAAGGAATAGTTCATTAAACAATAATTCATAACATAATAAATAACGTCAAGAATTTAATGTCTGATCCTCATACACTGTATGGTTTTAGAGAACTTTGAATATAGCATACAGACCATATGGACTACTATTTCAATGTTTATTCATAAGCATAGAGGTTTAGAACGAAATAAAGATGAGTAATTAATGAAAGAATTTACTTTTTTTGGTGAACGATTCCTTTAATTTTGTTTCTCCATAACATATATTTGTAACATGCATCACCTGATTTGAACTCTTTCTCTTTTCGTAGGTAGAAGTTACTGTAGGAAGAGAAGACGATGGGTATGATGGGAACCTGAGAGAGAAAGAGAGAGAGCTGGATGGTTGGTGCAGCAGGGATTAGAAGCGCTCTCACAGACAAAACTATGATCACACACAGACTGAACTATCCTCCCAGACTAATAATAGAGCCAGAGAGTCGCTGTTTCTCATGACGACACAGCTGGACAGTGTGTGAGAATGTATGCCAGTTCAACCATCATTAATATCAAAAGATGTGACTCTAGGAATGCCACACAAAAATTAATACAAATAAATCAAATAATAATCTAACTATTACTCATTTATTTAAAAAAAATCGAAACAAATATAAATGGACATAAATAATTTAAAATGTTTAATTAATGTCTAAAAATGTAGTTGAATATAAAAATAAAATCATGCATTTTACATATAGAAATATACACATACAGTAAATAATAATAATAATAATAATATTTAGACAGGAAGCTTAAAAAAAAATTCTATTTTCTAAGTATTCAAGTAAAAAAAATTGTTCTAATACAATCCAACTGGCTTAATTCTCAAGTATATTCACAAGCCACAAGAAAGAAATGCTGAAGGAATGTTTCATGTGGCTTTGGAAAGGAGTTTGTGCAGATGCAGATCAAATGCACTAGTGTGAAAGTTTCTATGTGGCTGCGCTAAAACAACACAGGAGCTGAACACTAAATAATACAAGGAAGGACGGCTCCCTCTGCTGGTGAAGCAACACCACATGAGTAAAGAATCCGAATCAGAAAGAGCTTTATTACCAGGTATGTTCACACATACAAAGATTTTTTTTGTGACAGATGCTTCCACAGCACAAACAGATTACAGTGACAAGACACAGATAGTAAAAATTGAATATGTAAATAGGAAATAATAATATACAACAAATACACAATACACAAAAATAGACAATAGATGGTATTTGTGTGTACAGATGTGTTATATACAAATGCAAGGAAATTTGAATAAGACGTATGTGTGTGTTAAATAAATAAATGTATAACTAGTGTTGTGTATTACACGTTTATTGCCAATTTAACTGTTCATGAGATGGACTGCCTGAGGGAATCCAGTCAGTCTCCCTTACGACCTCTGACCCTTGACACCAGTTTCATGGGTTAATGAGGGACCTTTGAGTTCAAGCTTGTTCTGGTTGTGCCAGGTAAACTACTAAAGCTGTGTACTTTGCACTTACAAGTCAGGTTACATCAGGTCAAGCGTAAGTGAAGGAGTCTAGGAGTAACACTCACCTGTGCTTGAATGGCCAGATGAAATGCTCCCTTTTTAAAAGGCAAAAGACCGCCGTTCTGATTCCGTGTGCCTTCTGGAAACACCCACAATCGGATCTAAGAAAAGTTCAATGCAATCACAAAATGAGATTGTTTACAGCACCTCTTCTTTACAACATCCCTACATCAGCACTAAAGACTGATAGTATTACATCATGCGATATACAGTGGGTATAGAAAGAATCCCCCCCTTTACAATAATCCCATTTTGTTGCTTTGCAGTAGAGCTGTGCGATATTGAAGAAAAATGCGATATGCGATACATTGTTAAATAATGCAATATTCGATACGATATTGATTTAAGTGTGCAAAATCAATTTAAATCATTTTTTTTTTTTATAATTAAAAATGAAAATTACATAACCAATATATGTTTCACATTCTTTCTTGGAAAAGAATGCATCACTACAACTTCAGAAAGTGACGATCAGTGTTTTAGCATTACGTAAAAAGTTATGTCACAAATTAGAAAATGTCATTTTAACATCAATGTAAAAAAAAAATAAAAATGAATGTCACTTATTTTACATCAATGCAACTTTGTTTTTTGTTTATTACTTAAAGTACACTTTAAGTACTACTTCAATACTACGGTAAAAACTATAGCAAACATGATTAAAGGCAAGTGAACAGTCATAAGTATGAAATAAGATCAAATACACAAATTACAAGCATAGATAAATACAATATAACAGTTACAAATAAAATAAGGTCTAACAGTAGTATTCAGGTATAGAAATGTAATAATTAAGTGTAAGATACTGCATAGTGTTCCCTGTATGAATTTAATTTAGATTAATCTTTGTTAAAGCTGTGTTTTGTTGTTTGATTAACATTACTGACATATTCAGCAGCAGGTATTTATAGGCTGCTGTCCCTTTAAGACCGACTGCACAGATCCCGTTTAATGATACACTGATTATAACTGATCGTGTTTACGAGAAATATTGTGGAGATGTTGAACCACCTTTTAAAAGTATTAATTTTTTTTTTTTTTTAAATATTAGTGACAGCACACTTTTGAACGGTACTGTACGAGGACCTTGTCCTGATATGTTTGCCACGATTTTCTCTTCAAGATTCATGGGTAGTGTAGTCTTTCACCTGGAATTTGGCTCTTAAATACAACTTTTTAAAACTTTTCAAAAACTTTGTAAGTTAATGAAGAAATTATGCTTCAATAGGATCAAATGACATCAATTAATAACCTAAAAGCTCATGCTAGGTGGTTCAAACTCAATGAATTGTCAGGTAAACCACCATTTGTGAGATCTTAGTAAAGACAGACCTTGTCGGCCAACATGGTTTTGGCGGCGTCACTCATGACGTTCTTGGCATCGCTGGTCTTTTGGCGGTTAATGAAGACGATTCCTCCCAGCCAGCAAATCATGCCCACTGTTCCAGCCCATATCAGCTCCTTCTTAGCGATCATCGTGCAGCGGTCTGGCAGGATCTCCATCATGCCTGCAGAGAGGAGGAGAGAATCAGCACAGAAAGACTGGCTGCACAAGTATGATCATGTGACATCTGGGTGTGCTCGTAGAAAACACGGAATACATGCAGGTCTGGTCATGCTGGCAGTAGCTTTCTTACCAGATTGCGATCCTAACCATGTTTTTATAGGTTAAAGTGGTAATAATAGTAATACCGAGCACACTGAGTGTTGATTGGATGTGTTTTTTCATTCACCTAGCACATCGAGTGATGACTGGTGGTTGGAGATGATGACGTAGGGTCTGTCTGTCTGTAGATGTTCCCAACCGCTGACCTGATAGCGCAGACCAAGGAAGTACTTCACATGGCTAACCAAGAACCGGATGACCCTACAGAAAGCAAAAAGACATTTCAATCCAGAACATGACAAATAACAGGCATTCAAGTAATCCGTTTTCACAAATATGGCTTCTAGACCGATTTCAATGCAAGTCTATGGGACTTTTCCAGTTTTATCTAGGGGGGTAATGGTTCGGTACGAACTTGCACCGCGGTTCAACTTAAATCTGACAATCTCTGTAATATGGCTTGTTAAAAATAACAACGCATAAATAGACAGAGTTCGGCTAATGTTTCTGTCGATGGATACGCATTCTGGCTTCCCAATACATTACAACAACAGCGGTGAACAAAAAACGTGGACGAACCAGTCACTCTTTGTAAACTTTGTTCAATGCGAGTGCCGTATAATCGAATATGGCGAGTCATTTATGCCGTTGATAAAATTCAAACTATACTCAACCCTATCGGTCACTAGGGCTGTCAAAATTATTTTCGAATTTCGAATATTCGTCGAATTTAAAATAAAAATCCACATTCGAATGCAAAAACGTTGCATTCGCATTTTAGGTGAGCGTTAAGGAGGCTGTCTTATCAGTGGCGCACGAGATGCGATGATGACGATTGCATTTTAATGTTTTTGTTAGCCAATCCAGTTGAAGCCACTAGATGCGGCGCTGCTGCATTGTTAATTACAAATATTGTGGGGAAAGAGAACATCAATGCGGAGAAGATCTTGTTTACGTCAAAACTGAAACCAAGTCACAAAGAACACATATTTTGCGCATTTTCTAGAGGGACATCTATCACTGTTGCACTCGTGTCTCGCACAAAAGAGTCACATGTTTAGAAAGCCATGTAAAATTAATGCAAGTTCAACTTTCAAGATATCAAAACATATCTCGAGACTTTATGGCGTTTTTTTCCCCCCATCCCACTGCAACTCGTATTTTTAAATGAAAAATGTATTCTGTGTGATTGGCTTTCGGACCTTTGTATTAACTATGAATACATACATGATGCTGATTTGTTTATAGTTGTTTAAGCAACGTAATTAATTATAATTTGCTTATAAACATTATGCACTTTTTTCACTGATAGTCATGTTATCTTATGCTTTGAATAAACGTGCATTAGTAATATTTTGCTCGATGCACCCTCTTGCAGCCTCAGGAGAAAAGCCAAAAGCTTTTCTTCACCCTAACTGAAATTATGCATTTTAAATTAGAATATAATTCGAATTTTGATCATATTTAAGTACAAAATTCGAATTTAGTTTTTCAGCCATTTTGACAGCCCTATCGGTCACCAGGCACAGATACGTTTTAGAAATGTAACAGCCCATCAAAATTGAGGTATTGCTCATGTCTGCAACATAAATAATCTGAGCAGACATAGAAAGAAGCACTAACAAGACAGTTCAACTACTAAAAAGTGCTGCAGGAATGATGCATTTTTGTAGGCCAAAACATAGAGACATAGAGGTTTTTTTTTTTTTTGGTTAAAAGCCTGAAATAATTTCTGTGGAGAACACAAGATCAACTTATTTGACTTTTTTCCCCTAAAACATCAAATACATCAGTAATTCCCCCTTTACAGGTTGTAGTTTATAGTCTATGTTTAGCTGACAAAATTTTAAAAATGACAAAAATACAAAAAATTCAACTAAAATTCAAATGAAACCTGAAAATATAAAAATGAAAGCTAATTCTAAATATTAATAGAAACTATGATAATGTATAAATAATACTGAAATAACAGTGATAAGAGACTATTGTAAAATCTAAATTATTTGATGTTTATCATGGGATGTTGCGCGATAAACAAAGAGATTGCAGATACAGTATCTGTGAGACCTTTGAACACATTAGAGGCTCATATCAGTAATGTGAATATGTGGAGCAAATGCGGGCAAAAGACATCTGCGGTTACATAACACCGCAGCTGAGGAGAGTCAGCAAAACTCAGCCGGATCAGAGCATTCATTCATTCAAACACTTCCCGATGATTGATCCCGATGATTCAGAGTCTAATTATGAGACAGACGTATGACTGTGGGTTACAATGAATCATGTTGAAATATTTAGTAGGTTATGGGTGAAATGTTGTGCTAACCCATTAACCTCAAGTATGAGCAACAGTAAAAGTGATGCTTGACTTGACATTTGATTTTACTAAGCTCTGGTTTCATCGAACAAGTCATCAATGCATCAAAACGAAATGTTAGTTTTCTGAGTTTACACCGAGAATCATTTCAGCAATGCTTCGACATGAGACTTTGTCCGCATTACACATCACCTCACCAGCGATTGGTGTGCCCCGAGGGTTTGAGTTTTGACGGAATAGAAAAAACAGCTCACTGCACGGAGATCTCGCCCTTAGCAGTCACTGCATGTGCGTTTTGTAACACAGAGTAAAACGTCTTTAAGACAAGAGACTGAGCCTGTTCTGCAATAAATCTGGACTGTGCTGTTGTTACTATAAATGTAGATTATCTGAATTTGTTTAGATTAATTTAGCCTAACAATCTACCTTACTATCAAACATAAAATTATATATTTTTTTATATAGTACCTTTAAAATACCATGGTACTGTAATATTTTAAAGTACTCTACTGTTCAATAGTTTGGGGGCGGTAAGATTTTTTAAAATGTTTTTGAAAAAAGTTTGTTATGTTCATCAATGCTGTAAATTTCACAGTAATATTGTGAAATATTATTACAATTTTAAATAGCTGTTTTCTATTTGAGTACCTTTTAAAATGCAATTTATTTATTTGATGCAAAACTGAATTTTCAGCATTAGTACAGTCGTCAGTGTCACATGATCCTTCAGAAATCATTCTAATATGCTGATTTGCTACTCAAGAAACCTTTATGATTTTTCAGTGTTGAAAACAGTTGTGCTGCTTCATATTTTTGTGGAAATTAAATTTTTTCCCAGCATTTTTAATGAATAGAAAGAAAGAAAAAAAAACATCACAACAGACATGCAAATGCTGACAGCATGCTAAATTGAATGACGTGTCATGCTTTCTTACTCAAACAACAAAAATGCACTCACAAATGCACATTAATTTGGCTAACATCAGGGTTTAAACGTAGCTCAGTATTGCAATCAGCTATGGAACCACATATAGTACCATCATTTTATTATTTTTATTAGTTACTCCACACGTCCTAAATAAACTGTTATCACTAATGTCAACCTGTTCTCTAACACGTTACCCTGGTACACAAGCAGAAAGGAACACAAGAGTTTAAAGCCTGCCCAGCTCGGCTTTTATCGTATATCTTAAACTTCACGAGTAGTTTATCAACATTACAGATCACAATTTAGGTTTAAGGTTACTCCATTAATTTCCATCGTAATTTACTCACCCTCATGTCATTTCAAACCTGCTTGGCTTTATTTATATTGTGAAACATAAATGGAGATGTTCTGAATAATGTACAGGCCAGGAATAATATAGTAACTAAAAAAAAACCGAAAAAAAATGTTAACTTTTTTTTTTTTTTTTTACTTGCCAAAGCAATATTTCTCATTTTCATTTAGTTTAACTTGACGTGCATAAATCAATAAAAACAAAAAAATATTTAAAAAAAACTAGAATAAAATAAAAACAACACAATTGCTAAAGCTTTCAAATTAAAACGAAAACAGAACATACACAGATAAAAACATTTCAAGATCCAAGATATTTAAAAAACTGTAACAGTATCTTAATGATACAAAAATAGCACTGGGTCACTGGCACAGGCCTCTTTTTTTCAATTGAATTATAATGCCTTGTCATCTCTCTCCTTTTACCCAATAAGTTTGGCATCCTTCCTGGATTCTGGACAGATTCACCTGTGATCTACAAACCCCACACATGGCACTGATAGCTTGAATCACTAGACAGCCGGTATAAAATATCAGTGAACTTCAACTTGAGATGATTGTGTTTAATAACTGCAATAAATGGATGTCTGTTATTCTATGGGGATCGGTGTGTTCATTGTACCATGCGTGTGAATGAACTAGGGCTGCCACTAACGACTATTTTTATTTCTATTAATCTAAACGGTTCATTTCCCACAAAAAGAATCAACAATTTTAAAGAACATTTTATTAAACTTGCAACTTTGCCATTCAGTAGTGTACCATAAAAAGTATAAATGTAAACAAGCCATTGACGAAATGTAAAACTAAAAGACTAAAAATTTAAACAAACCTAATGAAAATGAAATAAAAAGAAAATAGTTACAAAAGTCTGAGAAAGTCAGCATGTTCTTAATGTCAATATATCCACATGTTCTGGGCTTCTGTTCATTACAGCTGTGAGTGAACTACAAAGGGGAAAAAAATGTGTTTCAATTAACCCCAACAGTTGGGTTTTCACATTAAATAAATGCAATGTTTAGAGTCCACTAGAATCAAGTATTAAAATTGTATTATTGAAAGTTATTATTATTAAAAATTGTAAGTATTAAAAGTACTCTTAGAAATGTGTAAACAACAGATTTAAACAGACATCTCCAGCATGATGAAAAA
>NW_015505240.1:3219341-3299292 GCF_001515645.1 Sinocyclocheilus grahami
AGCAAGTGTCCATCTCATAGTCCAAATCACTGAAATCAAAGTTCAGTATTACAGTGCAAGAATGACTACTAGTACATATCCACGTGTTCTAGTCTACTAATAATAAAATATTATAATAATTCATTTTTGTGGTAATAAAAATAGACGTAGGTTAAGTGAACAATAGCCTTTAAATATACTTAAAATAGTTCAAATAAAGTATCAAAAGCAAGAAATCATATGGTTTTATTGAACAAAACTGTTAACATACTGTATTATAATGTAATAGAGCCACTGATCTATATATAATTATAAAATAATATAATATAATCTCTATTATAGATCAGTGAATAGAGCTAATGTACAGTACGCATAACAACAAAGGCCTACAGGGGGCGCCAAAGGCCTGACGATTGTTTTTACACATTACTGTGCGATCTAATACTTGTTTAATATTTGGCCATTTCTTTACGACAGAAATGCTATAGCCACTGTAATTTAATGAATATGTGGACATCAAAACGTGTAAACTCAAGAGTGAGGGTTTGAGCTTTGATTTTGATACTGCGAGATAATGATGTATTCTCCTGTGTTTGCGTGGATTTATAAATGATTTACCTTACAAATCTGATGAAATGGCGCACGTTGCATTCCCAGATGAACGTTATTATAAACCCAAACTCACAACAACATGCACAGATGGAGTTTGAGCCGCTCCACACACATGTAAATGATAACAGTTCCTGTGGAGCAGCATTTACTGTGAACGGAGCCGCTGTGAGACGCACGTACGTAACCTACACGCCTATAACTACATCACATATCATTATTTAATTAAATCGTAGCGTTTTTGTGAATTCACAGTTATGCTTAATTATAACTTTTAAGCGGGTTTAATATATCACGAGGCCTTGGAAAACAGTCTAATAATGTGTTTTATGGATTCTCATCCGTGAAATGCACCACTTCCGGTATTTTGCCGGTTAGTCGACGCAGGCAAAATGACGTCGAGGATTAAAAAAAAAAAAAAAAAATAGAATAACCAACTTCTATGAAGAGCAGAAATTCTCTAGTTTTTAGTGAGCATGTGAAATACAGCGAAATACAGGCGCTGATGGGAACTTGTGCATATGCAGACCTCAGGTCTCCAATTTTCATATCACACACACTCTATTAGTGAAGGACACACCACAAGGCCGCTTGTCATCATAACGGGTGATGCAGAACACACCAGATCCTGATCCTGAGTATTTAAACAAAATAATGAATAAAATATTTTTTAAAAAAAACATAAATGCTCATTTTATTTTAGTGTAACTTCAAGATCTAAAATACCTAACTAAAACTGAAAAAAAAAATTAACTAAAGAACTATATAGACATATGTTTACTTTAAAATAAACTAATATATATAACAAAAACACATAATAAAATGACTAAAACTTAACTATAAAATTACTACAACTATAATAGTATATCAACTGGTACAAGGTGATGCAGAACACACCAGATCCTGATCCTGAGTATTTAAACAAAATAATGAATAAAATATTTTTTTTTAAAAACATAAATGCTCATTTTATTTTAGTGTAACTTCAAGATCTAAAATACCTAACTAAAACTGAAAAAAAAATTAACTAAAGAACTATATAGACATATGTTTACTTTAAAATAAACTAATATATATAACAAAAACACATAATAAAATGACTAAAACTTAACTATAAAATTACTACAACTATAATAGTATATCAACTGGTACAGGCGACATTACGGTGCGAAATATCTTACTCCTAATTATTTTAATTAGCATGCATACAGCTTTTAATGGCCTCTGAATTTAGATGACATGAAATATTTGTACTTACAAAAATATCACACTCATGCAGGTCTACACTTTTCCTGAAAACATTCATATCAATTGTAATTTAACATCTTGGTTAATGATGCACCCAAATTACTATTATTATTATTATTTTTTTCAGAAACAGAAAGTTTTTATTTAGCCAAAAACGAAAATAAAGTTACTTTAATAAAGAATTAATTAATCAAATATATTTCATATTCAACACTTGAAAAAATTATACATTTACATTGTATAAGGCTGTTTTTATGTAAACTTTTTTATATCATTATATTTCTACTCCAATCTGTTGCTGAAATATAAACATTTAAATAGTTGCTGTACTAGAAACTTGTTTTCATGATGATTTATTTAAACACATTAAATTCCATTCTGCTCAATGGTTTTGGCCCTCTGAAATAAAAAAATGAATATTTTCGGTTGCCGAAATTTCAGTGCATCAGCAATTCATTCTGATTTTACACAATTTTGCTTTATTTGTGAGGGCCAAACTTTTAAATGCTTCATAAATGGACATTTAGTTCAATGCAAGTTATTTTCTAGCTAAAGCTTACCATATAAAATAATTTCGATTCGTTCCTCAGTTTGTAACACAAATGTTAAAGGTGCATTCACATTTAGCATTGTTTGATGACTTTCCGCAAACAAAATCCAGTTATTTCAACTGAAATCCACGCGATTTGGAATTTCGCATGACATCAAACCATTAGTTTCCGTTCACATTAGTGAACTTGACAACAGACTTGTTCGCCGAAATTTCCTTAAAGGGATAGTTCACCCAAAAATGAAAATTCTGTCATTAATTACTCACCCTGATGTCGTTTCAAACCCGTAAGACCTTCGTTCATCTTCGGAACACAAATTAAGATATTTCTGATGGAATCTGAGAGCTTGTTTCTGGATTTGGGAACATTTCAGTTGCGTTGCTGTCTATGGGAGGGTCAGACAGCTCTCAGATTCCATCAAAAATATCTTAATTTGTGTTCCGAAGATGAACGAAGGTCTTACGGGTTTGAAACGACATCAGGGTGAGTAATTAATGACAGAATTTTCATTTTTGGGTGAACTATCCCTTTAAAGCGACTGCACCGTAACTATAGGAAAAAAAGAGATTAAAATCACTTCTGCATCAATTTATTTGAACAAAACGACACGGAAAATAAATCACATCACGATTAATTATTTTAACAGTGACAGTCCTAGTTTCTGTCAATAAATCAATGAACGTTGGCTGAGTGAGTTACATTCGAGTTCTATTCTAGAACGTCCGTTACCATGACAACGACATTCTAGAGTGTTACGGCAGGTTTAAAGCGATTTTCGGCGCGAACACTGATTCTAAACTGATGGCCTAGAATCCGCAATTCCATCGATCAAATGTCCAATGTGTGGAACGAGTGTGACTGTTGGTTTTAATCTAGCACCATCGACCAGCATGAACTCTGCACCAGCGGAGCCACGAGACCAATCCATCACGACCTCATTAATACAGACTAGAAAGTCTTGGCTTGGACAAACTAGAGCATGCGTAACTAGCAACCCACATCAGTTTTACACCTTCCCATCATATCATCAGAAAACAAACACACGCTTTAGACGCCATCTCTGGCTTGCACGAGACGCTAAAGCAGCTAGCACTCAGCTTAAAGACCCACGAGCGGCAAAACACGAGCGCTAACCACATGTTTACATCGCCGTATGTTGTTAAATCACACAGAGCTTCATTTTATTCATGCATCACCCTGATATCGTATTAAAGATACTATATTGAGGCCTGCATGTGTTCTCGCGTGAACTGTACTGAGCGAGCTGGCTAAAGATTCACTACTGTGATCCGAACATCTGTCCGGGGTAAACAGATGCAATGCATTGCGTGACAAATGCATTCTCATTTCAATCGTAGAAAGCATGTGTGGGTGCATAAACGAGCAATTCAAAATATGTGATTGCATCTATATAGCAACCTGTTCCAGTCAATTTAATGTATATTATGATATGTTTCATAGCTTATTTGTTGCTGTAACACTCTATAACCACATAAAATGACAGCCCAGTGTCCTAAAGCAATGCACGAGTGTAGAAACGTAACATTATGTGACTTGCGTTGAAAACTCACCTCATATTCTCAATGTCCCTGCCGCCGCTTTTTAGAATGCAAATCGGTATGGCGATTATGGCCAGCAGCATCATGTACGCCACATAGAAGCACTTTTTGAAATAGAAAACGAACGTGCTGCTTGTCCATAACAGGAGCGGGAGCACCAGCAGCAGAGGGAGCATCCACACGGCATCCATGCCTTGACCAGCGCCTCTTTCCCGGCTGTCGAGAAATTATAGAAGGTCAGCGGTGTGGAGTGGAGGGGGGACCGCGCGGGATCAACTCAGAACCGAGTCTACATCAGACACCACGTCCAAGTCGCACCCTTGAGTAACTTTGGCGTTCCCCCTGCTTGTCGTTTACGCAATATCGGGCGAATGAGGTGGATATCAACAAGAATCAGGCGCGGGTTATCCACTGAGAGCGCTGCGTGCGTAACCTTTGGCCGCCTGCTGTGTGTGTGTGTAACTGCCTGGCGCTGTGTGATTCGCGAATCATTCGTTTGAACCGGTTCTTTGAGATGATTCAGTCTCAGCATTTGTGAACAACTCACTTACAACTAGAAGTTTCCACCAAACTACTACAATTATAGTTATTTCGATAAAACTGCTAAACGCTGTATTATCAAAGAGTGTCCAAAAATAAATAAATACATAAGTAAACAAATAAATAAAAGTGTATAATGGAGTATTTATTTATTTATTTTTATTTTGTAACATGACTGGCTCTTTTGTGTGTGTGTGAGATTCGGCAATATTGTATGCAAAACAATAAATGACAAAATAAATAAAAATTAAAAACGCAATACAAATAATAATGCAATGATAATGCATATTTTTTTGCATTAAAAATGGTTATAGGTTACAATATACTTTTAAAATATCCTTTATGACACTGACAAAACGATGTTTAATAATAATAATAATAATAATGCAATGTTTTTATTGTTGTAGTCAGAACAAAATGCAGAAACAATATTAAAAATACTAATAATAAGACTAAAAATAAAATAGCCTACTACTAATTAAAATACGT
This sequence comes from Sinocyclocheilus grahami, assembly GCF_001515645.1. Taxonomy (NCBI): domain Eukaryota; kingdom Metazoa; phylum Chordata; class Actinopteri; order Cypriniformes; family Cyprinidae; genus Sinocyclocheilus; species Sinocyclocheilus grahami. The sequence continues at coordinate 3,224,317 of NW_015505240.1, forward strand.
CCAAACCACATTAATAGTGAAAATATTGTTCTTTATATATTATTAGTTATTATATTATTTATATATTTGACTTATTTTATTACTTTTCGGTCACTGCGTGTGTATTTGTGCTTTGGCAATATTGTATGCAAAACAGTCAATAAAATAAATAAAAATAACGAACACAAGACAAATAATAATAATAATAATAATAGGCCTAATAATATGCAATAAAAACGGTTCTGGGCTACAATATACATTTAAAACAATTGTATGATATTGACAAAAATGATTTATAATAATAATGCTATGTAGTAATAATAATGCATTTTAGTCAAATGATGAATACGTTTGTGTTGTGTCAAAAAGCAGAAATAAAACAATATTTAAAAATACATTCAGGCCACATTGCTAGTGAAAAAACTCTAAACAATCTTAACTACTAGAACAACTGAGTGATGATCAGGTTGAATTGGTCGAATCAGTGAACCGTTTTCTTTAAAGCAGTTCACTGAAATGAACAGTCCGAACGAACCGATTCGTTCAAATGACTCGGACTTCCCCACGCTCTGATTTGTGCTCAAAAGCTCCTGCTGTAAGTTTGAATCCCTCCCATGTGTGTGTTTCCGGGTACTGGTTGCTTGTGTTTCCCTGTCATGTGTGTTTGGTGCACCTGAAACTACTTTATTAGAACAAAGACACAATATGCCAACATTTGGAGTGTGTAAGAAATGCCTGGAATGTTCTGGAACAGTGCAGTTTCTTATGAAAATGTTCAGCGCTGTTAACAGGACCATCCAGTTACAGGGACAAGTCTTGAGCACTGATCCCACCGAACTACAGCATTTACATCTGATTTGATTATGTAAAGGTGTCTGTGCATGATGTGTGCATACTTTGTCCAATCTTGCACTCCATTGCATTGTGTTTTAGAGTTAACGGAAATTATTATTATATACAATTATTGGGCAGTGTTCTGGCAGAAAATTACCAGTACATTTTCCATTCATCCATTCATTCATTCATTCATTCATTGTGTGTGCACTTAATAAAAACAAGTTGTTCCATAGACACACACATACTTTACTCTTTGTGGATTAACACAATGTGTTTTATTCAGGGTTATTAAAGGATAGATTCCAGGATAGATTCTAAGCTTTCTAATGGCAGTGGATGGTGGCTGAGATTTTGAAGCAAAATAAAGTGCATCCATTCATCATGAAAAGTACTCCACACGGCTCCGGGTGGTTAATAAAGGCCTTCTGAAGTGTTTTTTGCACTTGAGAACTGAGTGTATTATTATGCAACCTGGAATGATCCATTGAAAATAAGCAAATGTGAAATATAAAATAATACTAAAATATTCTTTTAAAGTCACATAAGAAGTAAACACAATATCCATGCACACACATATGTTACCCTTAACCTATATTTGCACTTGCAGTGAATGTACACTCTGTTGCACGGTCTCTGCAATGCAGAATGTTTTGCTCTCAGAGTGCCGCATGCAAGATGAAACCTGTCCAAACACAAACCTGGCTGTAGAAGGAACTTGAGGGCTTGAATTAAGAAAAGGGTCAACAACCTGAAAGTGGTTTACTTCATACTTTACACATGCATAGAATGCTTTATAAAAATGTATGCACAGTTTAACTTGATATTTAAATAACTTAAAATCACTAATCAAACTGAATTGGTGTGTGTTTTCATGCTTTATGTTTACTTTTTTATTTTTGTATAATTTTGACACTTCAACAACCAAATGCCTAATATAGCTGATTTGAAATACATTTTTTTATTTTCTATTTAGTCACACTTAAAGGTATTCTATAACAAAAAAAGGATTCTATAATATTGATGAATCAAAAAGTAGCCTATTCTAATTGTTTTTATTTAGTCTCATTTTGTCCTAATTATATTCTATTGTCTGTAGTCAAATTTTAAGGGTTATTTTTACCTTTAAATAAATAAATAAATAATTTAAATGAAAGGTATTTTATCTCATTCTATTCTGTTCTATTCTATTCGATTCTATTCATGCACACTGTAACCTGATATTCAAATAAATACATTTTTACTGTTTTTTAATATAATTATTATTGATAAATTTGTGACACTTCAGTCGCTTTTAGATTACTAATTACCCAATGTGAGGAAAACATTGTTGACTTTATAAATTGTTTCTTATTTTCTATACCATTCTATTTAAAGCTGCAGTCCGTAAGTTTTGCCTCTTTGTCGCCATCTCTGTTTGAAAACTTGCAATTGCAGCTATTTGCACAATTATCTTCCTTGCGCGTGTTGTGCACCGGCACGTCTCCAGCGCGGATGAATATAATTTGTGGCTGTCAGTCACCGACCGCACCAGTGTGGATACTGCACTTTGTATTCACAGATTCTACATGTTGAAAGTATGACCCAACTTACGAGTTTTCACTGGAGAATGTCATCTGAACAATAGAGTGGGGGAGCTATGACGTCACTTTGTAGGCGGATCAGCTGTTAGCATGGCACTGGTTCCCTCGACAGAAAGCCAATGGGATTTTTCCATAGGCTTTTGGATTATCGCAAAAAATAAGCATAATCATAGTTCATGAAACTTACACGTTTTGTCCATCAAGACAATCTTCACAAAATAATATAACTTTTATGAATTTTGAAGCCAAAATAAAAGCGCCAGAACTTAAAAGCTAAACTTCTACACTAGAGCACCACGGTCGCTCGCATTTAACGTCACCACCACCATGCTTCCCACAACATTTCAAACTTATTTTTAACATGTTCAGTGAAAAGGATTTACTCTGTATATGAATTTTAATCCACGCTACATGAACCTTTTCATATAAACTGGAATAAATACAAAACTAGAGCAAACTAAAACTCAAATGAGACCTTTATAATAAATAGTATAGTGAATAAATGAAATAATCATAACTAAAAGACATATGAAAGCACGTATTTCTGTACATTTCGAAATAAGGTACATTAAAAGTCAATAAATTTTTGATTAATATGAATATTTTATTTAAAAATGTGTCTCCACGTACTATTCAATACAATTCTAGTGCATTTCATCTATTAAATAACAGCAGAGTGAGCGAGTTTTTGGATATGGTAAGATTAAACTTATTTTAGTGAATAAAGTACCACATTTCAGCTATGGTTTTGTTAGGGTGGGTACACAAAATGTTATTTTATCCTTGCTTCTAGGAAATCCTCAATCTATATGCTTTCTAACAGCTTCATGTGGCCGCAAACATTTAAATTTAACGTGGCTTTAAGCACTATGTATCTTAAAGTTTCACTTTCCCTGTGACTAAGCCAGTAAATGTGGCGTTTACATGGAATAATCATAATATGAGTTTACCTTATGGTACGAACCCAGAGTCTGCATCAGCAGGAAAGCGTTAAAACTAGCATCTTCCATCCGAACACTTGTTGCATTTCGGGGCAAAGCAAAAAAACATTGTCGAACAACAATATAAAATTATTAACTGGTTATTCTACAATTAATTGTACTATAAATTATGCTACAATTGTAAAATACTGTAAATTGATAAACTGTCCGGCGTGATGACGTTTAATGTCTCCGACAGCGCCTGTAGTCCCATTTAGCAACTTGTTAGCAACCGTCTTTTTAAAGAAACGTAACCGTTTTTAAAAATCACGAGTGGGGTGTAACTGGTGTCGCAGAATAAAACGTGAAAGTATCTTGAGCTTGTGTGAACCACGGACCTTATTTTAGGGGATTTAACTAAACTCCCATTTTAAAAACCCATTGACTCTGGGATGATGGAACCGGAAGTGCTAAAATGCTCGCTTCCGGGTTTTTGCCTACAAAGTGACATACTACTTTAATCAGTGACATTTAAAGGGACAGTGTTGTTTGTTTTCTGTCGGTAGCGTAAATCAGGGTCTCTTCCCCTTTAAGGCGCTTTGACGCGTCGCAGAGAGGCCGAATCTCCAGCTGATCGTCAGTGATTCTCATCCCAGCACCATCTCCTCCACCGGATTCGCGCTGATCTTTGGGACAATAAGTCCCTTAGAATCCAGCATCGGTCTAAATAACGCGCAGATATCAGAACTGGGGTTTAAAGCATCTTTGGCCGTGTCGTATCTCGTCGCGCGAGGATGATGCCTCTCTGGATGCAGCGCGCGCGCGTGTCCTTGAGTTGAGGACCACCAGCATTAGATGTTTCTCCATCTCACGGCCGATTGCGTCTTGAGTAAATGTGTATTTTTGCTCTTTTATGCGCTGGAGAACTGTAATGGAGGAGACTAGATGAGAGAGTGAAGGCGTGTTTGGAGAGCAGTCTTTATTGGTGTTGTGAATCATCAGTGCTACTGTGAAGATGCCGAGGAGTTTACGCAGGCTGGTGCACCTGGTGCTCTTCTGTCCCTTGTCTAAGGGTTTACAGGTAAGTTTAATGCTCGAATGACAATGTTTGGTTATATTTTTCCATCAGAAACCTTATAAAAAAATTCGAAATAACACAAAAGTACCATGGTGTCACCGTGTTTTTAAAGATGACACCGTAAATGTTTCCTGGGCATGGTATTTGCTTGAATATTACGTAAATACATGAACATGGGGCTAGTTGTCACACTTTTTTACTCCGGTAAACATATCTCAGGGTAGGACATTTTCATAATTTTTGCCCAGAAAAAAAACCATTTACATGTGTTGACATTTTGTGACAACCCTGATCTGAGTAAAAAATGCACAAATTCATGAAACAGCAAATATGTAAAAGGTACCATATAAAAAATATTAAAGTGAAAATACATTTGCATAATTGTACTCCTGAAATAAAGTCTTTGTGGCCCAGTGTGACAACTTGTCCCAGTGATCCATATACACTGATGACCATCACTGTAGCTCCTGATTTACATGTATTGCATTCTTCTGAATTTTAAAAACACAAGTTACATAAATCATAAGATGGAGGATCTGTCATTTTAATTGTTGCAGTTAATTCCAGCTTTAGCTAATTACACACACACACACACACACACACACACGACTGGTCTGAGTGCTTAATGCACACAGTATGCTGACAGTATTTCTGTAGATCCGCACTAAGAGCCCTCTTTCATAAGTGCACTCACTGTAAGTGCACACTGTGACCGTTTGAGACGGTGTAGGTCAACTCTGTCAGATTCATTGCTGAACCCTGCGCTGAAGATGTCACAGATGACAAATGCGTCTTTCGTTTCTCCCGTATAAAGGGAACGAAAACAGCAGGGATTCGACCTGAAGTTAAACAGACAATATACCATTATTAAAGGGATAGTTCACAAGAAAAAGAAAATGTAGTCATTATTTTCCTCATTTTGTTGCAAACATGTGACTTTCTTTCCTCTGTGGAACACAAAAGGAAAAATTAAAGCGATTTTTTTTCCCCATACAATGCTGAGGCTTTCAGTTTCAATCTTTAAGAATGATGCAAAATCATTATAAGAATATCATAAAAGTGGTCCATCTTACTTGTACTCCATATTGCAAGTCTTCAGAAGCCATACAATTTTTTTTTTTTTTTGAAGAACAGTCTGATATTGAGTTATTGAGTTAAATTTGAGAACCGAATACTCACCCTCAGGCCATCCAAGATGTCAATGAGTTTGTCTCTTCTTCAGAACAGATTTGGAGAAATGTAGATTTACATCACTTGCTCAGCAATGGATGCTCTGCAGTGAATGGGTGCCGTCAGAATGAGTCTAAACAGCTGATAAAAACATCACAATAATCCATAAGTAACCCACACTACTCCAGTCCATCAGTTAACGTCTTGTGATCCCACTTACTTGTACTCCAAAATGCAAGTTTTCAAAAGCCATACAATTTTTTTTTTTTTTTTGAAGAACAGTCTGATATTGAGTTATTGAGTTAAATTTGAGAACCGAATACTCACCCTCAGGCCATCCAAGATGTCAATGAGTTTGTCTCTTCTTCAGAACAGATTTGGAGAAATGTAGATTTACATCACTTGCTCAGCAATGGATGCTCTGCAGTGAATGGGTGCCGTCAGAATGAGTCTAAACAGCTGATAAAAACATCACAATAATCCATAAGTAACCCACACTACTCCAGTCCATCAGTTAACGTCTTGTGATGCAAAAAGCTGCATGTTCTGATGAACAAACTAACTTTTTTTTTTCTTCAAAATGTTTATTTTTGGGTGCACCATTCCTTTAAAGGTTTCAGTGCATATTTATACGACATGATTGTATTGTTAAGTGCACTGCAGTTGTTTTTTGGATTGTGTGTTCAAGCCTTGTTTTCAGCGAGCACACACACTGAGTGAATTTGGGTATCTAATAACAGTTGTCTGTATCAACAGGCAGTAATCAGATATGTGTGTTTTCACAGAGTCACACAACATAAACACACACACACAAACTTTCCCACTCCAGGACAGAGAACAGTTGTTGCCTTTAGCATTCAGTGCCCTTTTACACATGAAAACTGTCCAAGAGACTACATTTAATCTTGTTAGGGCACATGCTAATGACCACTAATATCTCTTTCTGTCACTTTCTCCCTCTCAGTCTGTCAAAGTAGCATAAGCTACGTTCACATCGCAAGCCAAAGTTCCCAATTCCGATTTTATTCTCAAGTACAATTTTTTTGTGAGGTTTTTTAAATGACCTTTTAAATATGGTACATATCGCATATGCATAAAACACCCCACCCTGGCATATTCATTATAACGTCATCAAATTTCATAATGTAATTCAAATAATCAATAAATTAGTAATTGAAACCACATTGGGTTTCCCGTTTACATTTCTGCTTGTTCAAAGCAAAACATTTGAGAGAAAATGTACATCAGTAAATGTTAAATTTTCATTTTAAATGCATATTTAAAAAAAATATATTTTTAATTTAATATGTGACTTAATATTACATATTGCTTATATTTTTGAATGTATGTGTGTGAAAGTACCATGTTTATTTTTTAATGCACTATCCCTTTAAATACTAAAGTGGCTTTCAGTGCCTTAAGATGCTGGTATAATATACATCTATACATATATATATGTGTGTGTGTGTGTGTGTGTGTGTGTCAGTGTTGTAGTTTAGTCACTTAGTGAGGCCCAGGGGAAGAAAAGCACTTTTCAGCTCTTGTTTCGCAACAACCGCTTTGGTAAATATCAGAAATGAAAACGAGAAGGAAAAGAGAACGCAGATGAGAAGAAGTAATATGCTGCCTTTAGGCTGATCTTTGCATTTGTGGGTCATTGTCTGCCCAAGCACCAGTCCATCATAACATCATGAAGCCCTCGGTCCTCTGACTGGCCAGTTTGTCCTCCGTTTGTTTGCACATGGCTGTTACAACAAGAAAAGATGACAAGATGTTTGTGGTTAATGCCTGTCTGTTTCCTGTGTGTGTGTTTTAGTGTGATCATTATCGCAGAGGTATTATCTCGGGATCGGTGTGTAAGTCTCTCTGCGAGGAGAAAACGCTGTCTCTTCAACGCTGTCTTTCAATGTCACCGACGCACCAGGTACACTCTCAAAAACACACAGATAAATGATTTACACAAACAATTTCCAGGTCATATTTAAATGAAAAAATAAGAAACTATATTTTATATTGCATTAATTTTGAATGCAACAGTTTTATTGCCAAAGAGGTACATTTCTCTCTGACACACTTGTCATGCACACATACACAAATAGATGTCCTTTTATCTCTAAGCTCATCAAAAACTCAAGCAAACTGAAGCACCCAGAGACAGTCTAAAAAAACACTCTAGTACAGTGAAGCAAATAACATTAAAGGAGTCATATGATGCTTTTTTTAAAGATCATTATTTTGTGTATTTGGTGTAACAGAATATGTTGACATGCTTTAATGTTCAAAAAACACATTATTTTTCAAATACTGTACATTATTGTAGGTCCTCTATGCCCCGCCTCTCTCTCTCGTTTTCTACAAAGTCCCTCCTTCCGACAAGCGCAGTCTGCTCTGATTGGCCAGCTGACCCAGTGCATTGTGATTGGCCGAACACCGCAAGCACTCGTCGGAAATGTAACACCCCTTACCATAATCGCGAGCTTCATCTTTCAAAATAAATGTAAAGACAGTAAATAATGTCATTAGTTTTACCATCAGTTCAAGCCCGAAAGGGGAACAGACACAGTAATGATGCAGTACACAAGCCGCGGTTAAGACAGCTGACTCTACTGTGATGTGACGCTGTCTCTCTCTCTCTCTCTCTCTCTCTCTCTCACACACACACACACGATACGCAAAACTCCGCATTTGAACAGTCAATAGCAAATTCTTAAACTAGTAACAAAACATACTTAGTCGCGGATTGTCATAGCAAAGTCAGAATTACCTCCTCTCCTAGGTTCACTATGCAGTGTTTTATTCATACACTTTATTTTTAAGTTTATTTATTTGTTCTATTGTGTTTGTAATTTGCTGCTTTTTGTGAAGCCACGCCTTCTTTTTTTGCGTGAACATTTGGGCGCATTATGCAAATATTCCCACATAGTGACCTAGATATGTGGGGGCGTGTTAGAACGAGCCGTTTTAGGGGGGCGTGGCAGAGTCTTAACTTTGATAAAGAATATCTCTTTGGATTTGAGACTTTAGTCTTTGCAACTTCAGGGATCTTATCTATTCACAAACAGCTTGTAACACTCCAAAGAGAAAGGAAAACTTGAAATCGCATCATATGACGCCTTTAATATTTCAGATTTGAAGTGGCCAGTTTTGAGCACTTCGGTTTGGAACGACCCTTAAATATGACGGCCATGATTGGTTTCATTCCGAATTGCCCTTTGGAGGGCGATATATCCCTTTTGGAACACACTGAAAGTCATTTGATTTTGATCAGCTTTGCTCATTTTGATGAGCTCAGCATGAAAAGAGCTTTCCTGGAGCATTTCAGTCCTTGGTAGTGTAACTGAAGCAAACAATCAACTATGAGTGGCAAGGCACTGTCAAAAGATCTCCGGGAGAAAGTTGTGGACAGGTACAAGTCAGGAGATGGATACAAAGAAATTTCAAAGGCTTTATCAATGCTTATTACAAAGCTCTGTGTAATACTTGATTCTGATTGGTCAATCGCACCCTCCAGTGCTATGTTATTCCCAGATAACAACCGCCAAATTGAATAACCCACCGCTCATCCGGGTACTACAAGTTATCTTGACCGGTATTACTTATATGCTTAACGAGTCACTCCGCTATCGTTGACTGTCTGGCGCCATCTTGTAACTGAAAACACTTAACCACCGCGTGTTACAATGGAAGACTTCAGCATTAATTTCAACATATATGGTGAAAACTAATCTTTTTAGCCGTTTAATAAGCGGGATAATGTACATCCAGCCGGTTGTTAAATCAGAATAAACCCCTTCAGGCTGATACAAGACCCCTCCGCTCCGCTGATCACTGAGGCCACATGAGACTAAAATTTATTTATTTGGCCTCAACACCAAACGATATGTCTGGTGGAAATCCAATACAGCTCAGCATCCAAATAACACCATTCCTACAGTATAGCATGGAGGTGGTCATATCCTGTTATGGGGTGTTTCTCTACTGCAGGGACTTGAGCATTTGTCAGGATGGAACGAAAAATGGATGAAAATACTGTCAAATTCTTGAGGAAATTCTGCTGCCCTCTGCCAGAAAGTTGTCACTGGGAAGAAGGTTTACCTTCCAATATGACAGTGACCCAATGCACATAGCGAAACTGAGCACACAGTGGATGGAGGAAAGGGTGAATGTCCTTGCATGGCCTGTCAGACCCCAGACATAAACCCCACTGAAAATCTGTGGAATGATTTGAAGACTGCAGTCCACAAACGCTCACCATCAAAATGAACTGAACTTGAGCAGTTCTGCAAAGAAGAGTGGGCAAATATTGCAAAGTCTAGATGTGCAAGGTTAGTAGAGACAGAGACATATCCTGACAGACTAAAGGCTGTAATTAAAGCAAAAGGTGGTTCCACTAAATACTGAATCAAGGGGGTGATCCTTTTTTTCTTACTCAGTGATTCAAATTTTTTTTTTCCTGACATGTTGGTGCTTTATCTTTCACTTGGATGTTATAAGTAGCACTGAGTAATGTCTGTCTTCATTTCAGGCTGCAAAGCATCAAAATGTGATTATTTTAAAGGGGGGTGATTCTTTTCTATACCCACTGTGTGTGTGTATATATAATATTTGGTCTTGGTGTGAAAAAAGTCATATATACAATTACAACTGGCCCACATAATATGTATTTATATATAATATACTATATTGCAGGTATACAGTGCTGTGTGGAAGGAGAAAGCTGTATTGGTAAAGTGTGGGATTGAGGAGAGCATGAGAGGAGAAAATGGTCCTGACTCTCCACTATGGCATGAAAACAACCTCTACGATAAACCCACCCGCGGAACATCCATGGATGAATTCAGAGTGATGCTGCATTCCTTTCTCAAGGTCTTAACTACTTTTTTTCTTTTTCATCATTTTTCACATTATACACAAATACAACAATCAATCAGACCTGCAGTTGACACAGAAACCATTTTTTTACTCATAGAGTTCTAGAACATTTGTCCTTAAATTCTAGAACTTGATGTTTTGAATTTGAACTTGAATTGTCGTGGGACAGATTTTGTGACTATGGCTGGCTGATATAGCCAAAAATGTTGTATCTCGACATTTCTTAGTCTTTTAACGACAATGAATAGATATCCCAAAATGTATGCATTTAATTAGAACCGTTATTTTAACCTAAAAGCCATTGATTTCAAGTCAATTGAGAATGTTAAATGCAAGTAAGAATCTGATTCAAAATCAATGCTTCCACGCAGTTTTACACTAAACAGCCATTAGCATATGATATTTTATAATAAATAATAAATATCTATTTTATAATAGATAATAAAAGCATTTTAATACATGACAAATGTGGTGACCCAAAAGAATCAAATCACCAATCTAATGATCAGAAATATATCATGAATATTTCAATATATCACCCAGCCCTTGTTGTGACTGATATTGGAGAGGTTTATGTCCTGCTTAGCAAAGCAGAAACAGATCTAAGACAGTCTAACCCTCTCTGAGCTTTCGGCTGTTCCTCAAGGTCCCCTGTAGGAGGGTGAAAATGGAGAGAGAGCCGGGGAGGGAGTGGGGTAACAGGGAAGAGAAGCCAAAAATAACTGAAGGAGCCTGAAAAGGTCACAGCCAGAACAATACACTCACTCTCAGTGTCAGGGGAGAACAACATTAACACACATTTAAACAAAGTGCTGTAAATGGCTGTGCATGCTTACACACTCATAATGCTGGTCAAGACTGTGCTTTAAAGATCTCATGAAATAAAAATTTGTTTTCTGGTTTGAAGTCCATATAGGTTAGTGTTGAGGCTAATCTGTATGCTAGTATAAAATATTGACAATGATCTCATACAGATATGCTTATATAGACTTTTCTCCGATAAAATGCTCTCTAGAATGAAAATGTCCCCTTATAAATTATAAATACTACCAACCTCTTGACTAGAAATCTACAGTAGTAAATCATAGTTCATGGCTGTGACGCAAGACAAAGATTATTGTTGGCAATTTTTTTTAAAAGGAACAATCCTTTCAATGTCCTACCCCCAGTGAAGATTGAGAAAAACATTTAATTGGGCAATTTAAATTGCTATTCACATTTTTATTTATTTAGTTTTTGGCCATTCATTTGTTATTTATTATTATTTCTGTATGAACAATATAAAAATTTTGTAATTCAATTACCAATAAATAATATTCAGTCTACGAAATAAAACGTTGTAGGTTCTAAAATGTCTTTCTCCCTCTTCCATTCATTCACAGGACAGTGTTGGTGAGCAGTCATCTCTTGGCACTCTTGTAACTCGTGTGATTTCTCTGGCGGATGTCAATGGCGATGGCAAAGTTTCGTTAGCAGAGGCGAAATCCGTGTGGGCTTTGCTTCAGATTAATGAATTTGTTTTAATGGTGGCACTGCAAGATAAAGAACACGCTCCCCGCTTGCTGGGCTTCTGCGGAGACCTTTACGTGACTGAAGGCGTAGCACACAGCGCCCTCTTCAGACTGGAGGTGCCTGGTTGGCTGCAGCCAGTGTTTCCTGAGGCGCTGAGTGTCGCTCTTAACCAGTGGCTTGCTCCTGCGTGGCCCCGTAGGGCTCGGATCACCATCGGCCTGCTAGAGTTCGTCGAAGAGGTATTCCATGGTGTATATGGAAGCTTCTACATATGTGATGCAAGCCCAAGACGGGTCGGCTACAATGAGAAATATGACTTCAAAATGGCAGACCTTCAAAACGTAGCATCGGAGGCAACCGTCAAGGGGTTCCTGCGAGGGAGGACTTGCGAGGCAAACGCCGATTGCACTTACGGGCGGGATTGTACTGCAACGTGTGACCGATTGGCAAGGCAGTGCAACGTGGAGGTGGTGCAGCCCAACTTGGCCAAGGTGTGCGCGCTCCTGCAAGACTTCCTGCTTTTCGGAGCACCATTGGACCTGAGGGAGGACCTGGAGAAACAGTTACGCACCTGTGTGACTCTCAGTGGACTGGCTTCTCAGATGGAAGTGCATCATTCCCTTGTTTTGAACAACCTTAAAACGTTACTGTGGAAGAAGATCTCAAATACCAAGTACTCTTGAGACCAACATGATTATCAAGAGAAAGGCAATGAAGAGCAGGAGAATTGGAGACTTCCAGAGAACAAAAGTGGGGTCAGTAAAGTAGGTTCTGGGGTGCCAACAGAATAGCTGAACTCTGACAGCCACTACGGACTTCAAATTTGTCGAACATCAATTGCGAACATGGGAAGTTGGTGAATGGAAGTTCTGAAAGGGCATACACTACATCCCCACCCTGTTTTTCTTCAACAACTCAATTGAAGAACTTTTTAACCTTATAGAAACGCCTATAGAATACTTTTTTTCTTTGTCCAAAAGGTTCAAGGTGAAGACTGTTCAATAGGAACAAAGATAAGTGAAGACATTTTTCTGACCATGCAACTCCTTCCCAAATTAGTTCTTTTTGGTGAACTTTTGGTTAAGGATCTGGGCTGCAAGCACAAGGATAGTAGGGCTAGTTCCTAGTAGAAGAAACCCAAGGGAAGAGTTTCCAAGAGGACGGTCTTGCTCTATGCTCTACAACCCCATTCTCTTTTACTTTAGTGACTCAACTGAACACCCTTTAATGCTAATAGAAAAACCTGCAGAACAATCTCTTTCCTTTTGCCGAAATATCCAAGGTTAAGTAAGACATAATTGGAGAAAACCAACTGTAGGGCGTTTCTTTGACCATGTATCCCCTTCCCAAATGATATCTTGGAGCTCTGCTTGGTGTACTTGTGGGTAAGGATCTGGGTTGCAAGCACAAGGATAATAGGGTTAGTTCCAAGAAGTAACCCATGGAAAGGAGAGTTTCAGACAGGTCTTACTCTACATCCACACCCTCTATTTTACTTGAATGAATCCCCTGAAGACCCTTTAACCCTATAGAAACACCTTCAGAAGAATCTCTTTCCTTTGGCTGAAAAGTCCAAGGTGAAGTAAGGAACAAAGACAACTAGAGGACATTCATTTGACCGTGCAAACCCTTCCCAAATGAGTCCTTCTTGGTGAACTTTTGGTTAAGGATCTGGGCAGCAAGCACAAGGATAGTAGGGTCAATTCCAAGAAGTCACCCAAGGAAAGAGTTTCTAAGAGGATGGTCTGGCTCTACAACCACGACACCCTTAAGCAAGACATGCAACGTTTGGTTGCAACAGCAGGCTTGTTCCTGGAACACTACTCTGAGTTTCTTTTTGAAGGATAAACTACAGCCACACCTATTTTGACTTTCAGTACAGAAGAAATGGATCTTTAGCAATGTTTGGAAGCACCCTAACTTTGAAGTCAGGAATTGTTGGGACTGTACACCAAAAAATGCAACACAACTAAGACGGAACGAGTGAAGGTTATATATTGTCTTTTTACAAGGTGTATGTTGTGTTAAGTGTGTGTGCTTGTTCTGGAGAGTTTGTGATGGGATTTGCACTTGAACAGTGAGATTACTTCGTGTTTCTCAGGGTTTGCATGTTTGTCTGAATGTGTTTGGAAAAAAATTACTATTAACATTAATCCTAGATTAAATGGAATTAGGTTGTCACTGTAAACAATGTGCACCGTTTAAGGAATCACAGTCTAGTGACTGTATATGTGCAGGCTTATAGAACATATCCGCATTTAAACCTGAAAGTGTGTGTGCATACTGTAAACACATCTCCTTGACTCTCAGTAGGCAGTTTTATAAACATCTCTTACACTAGTGAAACAAATCTAATCTAATTTTATTACTGCTAAACAACATGCACATCCCACAAATAACCAACAAGAAGTACCAAGTGCACATTTAAAAACTTCTGTTTCCTCTTTTCACTTTCAAGATCATTCTCCTCCCCAACTTGGGAACGATCCTGAAATTGTGTTCTTGCACAGATTCAGGTACATTTAGGTGATTTTGAGTTGATTTCAGATATAAATCACAAAGGATGAGTTTCTGTCTTCTAGTGTGCAGTAGGCTTTAGTACAATTTCACATTATGAATGAAATGATTTTATGTACTATTAAGTCATGATTATTTTATTTTGTGTCTCTGTAGAGAGAGCAGCACAATTAGCAAGGCTCCTAAATACTAATTTATTTGACCTCCAATTTGTTCAGCTGTTATTCATTGATGAGTAAATGTTTGAAACTTAAATTGTGTGTTTGTCTGTTTTTTTTATATATGGGGTGTTTTTTTCTTTTTTTGGTGAAGCACAGGCACACAAAGTACAGCATTTGTTCTAAAGACACAACAGCACGTATCCTTTTACTCGACCTTTAGAAAGAAATAAGGGATCAGCATCTATTAGTCCAGGGAGGCCTCCCAAAACCACCTCACCTTTAAAAGGACATGTCACTTAAAGGACAAAAACATGTAAATTCACATGTTGGACAAACCTAAAACACGCTGTTATTTATTTAATCATTTTTAATGGTAGTAATAAACAAATTTATCACAAGTAAGGATAATTACACATGTTAGTTTCATAAAATATGCTATAATTAAACACTGCATTATAGCATAGCTTACTTTATAGATTATATGTATAAAAAAACAGATCATCAAAACTCAGAGGGTTTATTTTGTGATGTCTAGTTGACCTGTCCTTCAAAATAAATAGATAAATGGATTATTGATTTGAGTGAAACAATTGTAGTTTGTAGCTTGTTAAAAAAACTAAAGAATAAAGTGTCATGCAGTAATGTGATGG
Organism: Sinocyclocheilus grahami; assembly: GCF_001515645.1. Taxonomy (NCBI): domain Eukaryota; kingdom Metazoa; phylum Chordata; class Actinopteri; order Cypriniformes; family Cyprinidae; genus Sinocyclocheilus; species Sinocyclocheilus grahami. The sequence continues at coordinate 3,239,593 of NW_015505240.1, forward strand.
GTGATGATCAGATGATCTTGTTCAGCTGGACTACTCCATCATGGCCCAAAAAGCAAGTGGAGATCAACAACCGCAGACACGGGTATGTAACACACAAGTGTAAATGTTGCAGTCAGCTGACTTGTTCCATATGGTTTGTCACATTTCTGAAATTAAAGCAAAATAAAGATGAAAGCAAAGCACCATTTTTGAGAAAAATGATCACAACACACTTAACAGAAAGCATGCAGTTTTATAGGCAGAAAAGATCTGCAACACTGTTTGTTGTTGTATTTTCTGCACTGATTTCAGGGGAGCTCTGTGAAATATTTTTGACACCATTTAACCCTGTAAAGCTTGACATTAATTATTAGGCCAATTTTATTTTTTATTTTATTTTCAATTGGGACCATTCTTTATATCTTGTTTAATTTTTTTCAGTTTTATTCAGACCCAAACCATGTAAAATTATGCCATTTGGTGCTGTTGCTGATATTTATATGGCCAAAAAAAGGTATGTAACACACAAGTGTAAATGTTGCAGTCAGCTGACTTGTTCCATATGGTTTGTCACATTTCTGAAATTAAAGCAAAATAAACATTTTTGAGAAAAATGATCACAACACACTTAACAGAAAGCATGCAGTTTTATAGGCAGAAAAGATCTGCAACACTGTTTGTTGTTGTATTTTCTGCACTGATTTCAGGGGAGCTCTGTGAAATATTTTTGACACCATTTAACCCTGTAAAGCTTGACATTAATTATTAGGCCAATTTTATTTTTTATTTTATTTTCAATTGGGACCATTCTTTATATCTTGTTTAATTTTTTTCAGTTTTATTCAGACCCAAACCATGTAAAATTATGCCATTTGGTGCTGTTGCTGATATTTATATGGCCAAAAAAGTAGATGAAATTCTGATCGGTTGTAATGTAAATCAGTCAGATTTTTATAACAGTATAACAGACTACTTACATTAATGCATAGATATCTCAAGTGTTCATATCTCCCAATAATGTCTTGGTAGAATATTTATGCTTAGTTTTATGATTAAAACATATAATGTGATGCAATACAATGATAATTGAGAGATGAACAAATGTAACCCTGGAGCACAAAAGCAGTCTTAAGTCGCTGGGGTATATTTGTAGCAATAGCCAAAAAAATATTGTATGGGTGAAAATTATAGATTTTTCTTTTATGCCAAAAATCATTAGGACATTAAGTAAAGATCATGTTCCATGAAGATATTTTGTAAATTTCCTACTGTAAATATATCAAAACTTAATTTTTGATTAGTAATATGCATTGCTAAGAACTTCATTTGGACAACTTAAAAGGCGATTTTCTCAATATTTTGATTTTTTTTGCACCCTCAGATTCCAGATTTCAGCTTTTCAATCTCTGTATAAGCATTCCTAAACGGCCTGATGATCATTTTTGATACTTACATTTTAACATGATTTTTCTAAAAACTGATGTATGGATAATCAAGTGAACCTAAGCTGCTTCAGTCCAGTGTGTTCATCTTAAAATAATACTATGGATATAAATAGTGCAGATATCAGCATTACAGTTGTGTAAAGTTGTATGGAAATGGGAAAGATTGGTCTATTATTCAAACCATCTCTGTTTGTCGGGTCTTTAAGATCATGTTCAGGTCTAACCATACAGGATTCATATCCCTGCTTGAAACAGGGTCTCGTGCTGGTTTGTAGGGGCTGTCATTCATTCTTTGCACTGTGGAATTATGGGTACAAAGTGTAGTTTCTAGCGCCCTGCTGCTCTTTGCTTCCCTCATGACACAGACACAGCACGTTCAGCTGTGCTGCAACGCCTCGAGGAGCAACAAGTGTGTGTGTGTGTGTGTGTGTGTGAGAGAGAGTGTGTTACTTACTACTCAAGCTTGCTGCAGAGTCGACTTTTGACCTCTTCGGAGTTGTACCGTTTTAAGACTCTAGGTCACAACCCATGTGAAGTGCAGCTCCATTTCATCTATTTCTTGTGCCGTTTTGAGTCCATGAGTCACAAAAACACATGTTAGAATCTACAATACTCAAATACAAAGAAACATTAATGGGGAATAACGGAGTATTTGGAAAGGGTTTCACAGGCAGTCATGGGCACTAACACACACACACAGAGGTCTGGGTTGGGTTATCCGGCCTCGTTCCAAGCCCCCGGTCCACCATACAGGACAGCAGGGTCGATCGCAAGCCAGTTTCTTTCTGCCCACTTTTAGCACAACAGTGGCATCACTGCCAGAGTTACGTCTCATGGGGCAAAACCCAGAGAACACACAAACACACCACTACACAAAACTGCACACATGATGGGTAGCTGAATTGAAATGCCATGCTAGACTTCTCCAAAAACATATATTTCTGATTTGTATATAATCATTATGCAGTTTTATGAAATTAATTGAGAGATTATGTAGAATGCTTTTAGTAATACAAATTATATACAGCTATGTTTGAGGTCAGTAAGATGTTCAAATTATTCAGATTATTTTAAAGGGGTCATATGATGTGATTTCATTTTTTCCTTTCTCTTTGGAGTGGTGAAATGCCATGCTAGACTTCTCCAAAACATATATTTCTGATTTGTAAATAATCATTATGCAGTTTTATGAAATTAATGGAGAGATTATGTAGAATGCTTTTAGTAATACAAATTATATACAGCTATGTTTGAGGTCAGTAAGATGTTCAACTTATTCAGATTATTTTAAAGGGGTCATATGATGCGATTTCATTTTTTCCTTTCTCTTTGGAGTGTTACAAGCTCTTGGCGCATAAAGAAGATCTGTAAAGTCGCAAAGACTAAAGTCTCAAATCCAAAGAGATATTCTTTATAAAAGTTACGACTTGTCCATGCCCTCCTAAAACGCCTCGTTTCTACATCACTATGTGGGAAGATTTGCATAACGTCGCCCAAATGTTCACGCAAAGAAAGAAGGCGCAACTTTTATTCTCGCTGTAGTATTGTTGTTGCTGCTGCTACCATGTCATGAAGAGCTGTGTGTTCGTTGTGAAAGCGAAACTACTTTGTTTGGTCTTCCAAAAGAGGACGATATCCGCTTCGTCATGCCTAGAGCTGATCCGTGCTGGTCGCTGAGGAAATACATCAACTTCGCGCTGTGGATCGCTGGATTGGCTTTCACCGTCTACATCACAATGTGGGAAGATTTGCATAACGTCGCCCAAATGTTCACGCAAAGAAAGAAGGCGCAACTTTTATTCCTGCTGTAGTATTGTTGTTGCTGCTGCTACCATGTCATGAAGAGCTGTGTGTTTCGTTGTGAAAGCGAAACTAGCTGCTGCTACCATGTCATGAAGAGCTGTGTGTTCGTTGTGAAAGCGAAACTACTTTGTTTGGTCTTCCAAAAGAGGATGATATCTGCTTCGTCATGCCTAGAGCTGATCCGTGCTGGTCGCTGAGGAAATACATCAACTTCGCGCTGTGGATCGCTGGATTGGCTTTCACCGTGGACGAAGCGGAGTGCAGCCCGGGGTCGTCACATGTAGTTGCCGCAAGCCTCCTTTGTCGAATCCGCCGGGCGCTGTTCACTCAAGCCGCTGTGTGTTTCATTGTGAAAGCGAAACTACTTTGTTTGGCCTTCCAAAAGAGGACATAATGTTTCTATAAAATGGGGCAGTTCCAACTTTGCAAGGACAGTCTGGCGCTTCTGACTCACAGCCTGCAAGTACGTTTTTTTTATATTTAAAGAATTTGCCACTGATCATTCAAACGCAAGTTTTCAGCAGTGTAGAGTAGCGCTTATTGTTTGTCATTTCTCCAATCACAAATGCAGACATGGCTTTATGTTACGTGGCGCAATACGCAACGCAAAGCGTAAAAACACAGTATAAGTCATTACAATCAGTAATTATGTCCCCACTGGATGCAACAAACGCCTTGCTTGTAATGGGTTTTATTGGTTTCGTCTCCCGGACACATGGAAACCATAGACTGTATGATGGAAACACAATATGGTAAGGGGAGTAACATTTCCGTCACACGCTTGAGGTATTTAGCCAATCACAACGCACTGGATAGCTGGCCAATCAGAGCACACCTCGCTTTTCAGAACGATGAGCTTTGTAAAAATCGACGCGTTTCAGAAAGGCGGGGCATAGAGGAGAAACAATAATGTACAGTATGTGGAAAATAATGTGTTTTGAACCTTTAACCGTATTGCATTACACCAAATTCACAAAATAATGTTCTTTTTAGCAACGTCATATGACCCCTTTAAGGTAACATAATTAGTCCTTCAGCAGAGACCCACCATATATGCTTAAAATACTGCTGACAAAGTAAATCCTTACCTGATGGTGAAATATCATGGTGGTTTCCAAACAGGAAGAAAGAGTTCTTCATTCAGAGCCTGTAGTGGAATTAAAACATAATTATAGATGTATTTCTTCGTTTTTGTCTGTAAATTAGACCCCTCACTAGAGAGGGTTCAGTGTGGCTCCAGTGCTTTCCACTACTGTGGCCCCCTACTGACACGAGCACGCTACTGCAACCCGCGAAAAGGCAGCGCTGTTGTGTGCAAGAGTAAAAATAACCCACAGTGCTTAAACACGACAACTCCGTTAGATTTTGTAAAGATCTGAAGTGCAGTTTTCAGGTTGTTTGCACTGCAGAGCAACGCTTTAGCGTTAAACTACCGGCTGACGCGGTCGCGTGCAACACGTGGGCGGTTTCGGCCAGTTTTCAGCAGAAGCTGACAGCGTTATGTTGTCTCTAAACACTGCATATATAACAATCGACCATCATTTAGTCATTAATGCATCGGCCATACTATTTTACACCACGCTATACGACAACCTCATTACAATTACTAAGTAGTATCATAATACACATGATCTTATACAGTATTAATAACGAAAATACGTATACTGTATATGTAATAAAATCGAATGCTCGAAGTTTACATTGTTAAATCAAGATATATTCATGCAATATGTAGTAGTTGTTCTCACCTTCATCGTAGAATGAATAAAGAACAAATCCAGTCAGGAGGAGTGGCTAAAGAGATTTATATAGTAGAACTACGGCAACCTGCTGGACCAGAAAAGGCGGATTTACAAAAATCCTCCACCATGTCTTTTAAAAAGTCAAGCCTCTGAAAGAAATGTGTAAACTGACATTTATGTACATAAGCACATAAAATAAACATTGTATTATGGATTTGTAGAACTTTATTGGGTTCAAATAATAACACGTAATCAATGGAAATGGATTAAAAAGCAATACATATTCAGTATGAAGCCACTGGATTTTCTTTCACAGTTCTGACCTTTTTCCTCACAATTTTGCCTTTTCCCCCCTCACAATTCTGAGTTTATGTTTCACAATTCTGACGTTTTTTTCTCAAAATTGTGAAAAAAAAAAAAAAAAATCTGAATGGCAAGATATAAGCATAATTCGGAGAAGAAAAGTCTGAATTGTGAGATAAAAAGTAGTGATTACCTTTTTTATTTTGTATTAATTGTCGGCGGAAAAAACAATTGTGAGATAGAAACGTAGAAATCGACTGAATTGCAGGATACAAAACTCAGAAATGTGAGATATAACCTTAGAATCCTAACTTTTTCTCACATTTCTGAGTTTATATCTTACGATTCTAAAAAAGGAAAAAAGAGTCACAATTGTGAGATATAAAGTTGCAATTACCTTTTTTATTCCAAGGTGAACATGGGCTTCCATAGTTCTAGGATGGTCACACGTGTTTCAACTTTTTAATCAAAATAATACATCTGAATTTTAACTGCAGTTTTTTTGTACTCTTATTTTCACTGAACTTTCTATGCGAGGACAACAGACACACGCACACACACACACAAACTCTCATTGACCTGCTTCACACTGAGGCTGAAATACCCTTAAGAAGCTCCATCTGCCTCCTCTTGTCCTTTGCTCTATTAATGGTCATTTTAAACAGCCGGCAGTACATCTCCATGGCAACAGGAGTGTCATCGTTGCCGGGCACTGGGTATGCGATGAGGCTGGGGTTACAATTAGAGTCCACAATCCCGACTGTGGGAATATTCATTTTGGCCGCGTCTCGGATGCCGACGTGCTGCTGGAAAACGTTATTGAGCGTGGAGAAGAAGACGATGAGGTCTGGCAGCCGGACGCCGGGGCTGTACTGGACGGGGGCGTTGGTGAGCAGGCCTCCTTTCCAGTAGCGTGTGTGAGCGTATTCGCCGCACTCTCGCGCCGTCGTCTCTATCAACTGACCGAACTGACGCCTGCGGCTGACGAACAGGATGATGCCGCCGCGGTACGCCACGTGAGCCGTGAAGTTCAGCGCCCGCTGCAGGTGTTCTGCTGTCTGCTCCAGATCAATGATGTCAATATCCAGACGAGAACCAAACAGATATGGTTCCATCAGGCTAGAGACAGAAACACACGTTAGCATTCAGAAATATGTATGTATATAAATATGAGGTCATAAAAACTGAATTATTTATATATATATATATATATAGCAACAATTTTTTTGATATGTTAATAATAATAAGAAGAAGAAGAAGAACCATTATTAATAACTGTGCACCAATAATAGTTGAGCAGCAAATCTGCATATCAGAATGATTTCTGAAGATCATGTGACACTGAAGACTGGAGTAATGATGCTGAAAATTCAGCTTTGCATCACAGGAATAAATTACATTTTAAAACACATTCACATAGAAAATAGTTATTTCAAACTGAAATAATATTTCACAATTTTACTGTTTTACTGTATTTTTGATCAAATAAATGCAGCCTTGGCGAGCAGAAGAACTTCAATAAAAACATAAAAAAATCATAATGTTTCCAAACTATTTCTCTCTCTCTATATATATATATATAGATATAAAAAGTACAAAAAGTTTCTAAATTATATACATATATATATACACACACACACACACACAGTTACAAATAAATTAAATACAAAAAATAATAATATGAATTATATAAAAACTCAATGTATCATTATAAGATTTATTATATTATTATAATTATAGATAATAATTACATCATGTCACATTGCAAGCCACTGCTTGAAAATTTAAAGAGATAGTTCCCTAAAATTGAAAATTCTGTTATCATTTACTCACCCTCGAGTTGTTCCAAACCCATAAGACTACGGTAAATCTTTTAAACACAAATTAAGATATTTTTAAGGAAACCTGAGAGGTTTCTGTCCCTCCTTTGGAAGTCCAGGTAACCAAAACATAAAAGATCCAAAAAGGTTATAAAGGCATTGTAAAACTACTAAAAAAAAAACGTAATCAAAGTCTTGTGAAGAGCTATGATCGCTTTATATACTAGACAGATTTAATTTAGATTTTTATTTACATCCACTCGATTAATATGGATGTGTTTTGGGATGCCTTCATAACCTTTATGGATTTATGCGTTTTAATAATACCTTCATCGGTGTTTCAAAGATGAACAAAAGTTTTATGGGTTTGGAAATACGTGAGGGTGAGTAAATTTGGGGGTGAACTATCCCTTTAATGTCAATGACCCACCTATGCCGGCAGCCTTTCTTGTGACCAAGATGGACACGGGCTTCAAACAGGTCCTTCATAGTGAAGAGCTCAGACAAGTGGAAATAATCTGGTTGAGTGAGTGGGAAGTTCAGGATCTTCTCTGTAGCAGCTAAACAGGCAACACAAACATATAGAAACAATTATGAGCTATGAATGAATATTACACGTTACAATCTCTTCATAAGAGTCAAGTTTTCATATAGTGCTTTTAACAACATTTTTACTGCTTTACATAACAAAAACACATATCAAGCACATACTGTATTTACATTAAGTCTACATACCAAATTAAGAGAAATAATTCTATAAGCAAGCTGATTCTTTATGAAACATCTGTATTCATTTATGTAAATAGTTAAACAACAAATGGTTATCAAACACTGATTGGTGACAGATTTTGTCACAGATAAAGATAAAGCACTCTATCAAAATTGTTATATACCAGGGTTTTTAAAAATATATATTTTTGATGCCACAGACCCAAAGTATGATTTATTTTCTAAATTAAGTTTTTATGCACTATAGAGTACTGTACTGTTTATGTATTGATTCGTTTATTTTAACAATATTTACATTTATTTAAATATATATTTTTACCTTTTTCTCCAAATATTTCACACGGACCCTCCAACACTCCCCTGTGGCCCCAAGTTAAAATCCATTTTATAGACTATAAACCAACAGAAACTATATCTCTAGGTCGCTGGGTTTCATCTATTCATCACATCGGACATTCTCACCGGTGTCTGGCGCTGATTTGACTGCAGCTGATGCGGAGCTCAATGTCTGTCCGTGACACGAGAACACAGCAGAGACCAACCGAGGGCCCCGGAGAACCTGCCTTACTGAAACCAATCATATTCAATTCATTTATTAAACGGTGCATACATTGTTATCCAAAGTCTGTTGCAAAACTGCTCAGAAAGTCCTTATAAAAACTCGATGTCACATGTAATGTTTTATGTTCACCTCCGCTTAAGACGCCCGCTGCCATGTTTCCGTTCGAGCTCTGCCCATGAGCGTAAAGAAGAGTGCACAGGATTGTGGGTAATACAGTGCTTTGGACTGATAAAACCGTTGCATCACACAACTCATGAACTACAAGTACCACAATGGCCCAGTTATTTTAAACGAACCAAAACTTTATTGAATTATCCGGTGACAATTTCACTACAATGAACAATTTAAATAAAATGAATAAAGAACGCTCTATAAAATTAGTAATTGGAACAGTAAAACAAAAGAGAAGTAAAAACAAATATAAAACAAGAACTAATTATTTTAATTATTAAATATACTTCATATTACAATATTCTCCTGAACACGTGAACCTCCTTTCCATTCTATTTTCCAGCGGCTTCAGTTTATCTGTAATAAAACAAAACATTAGGAACAAGTTCCACTAATGCTCAACTACCAGAAAGTATCTAAATACGTTTTATATGAACATCTATAACCTAAGCCGTCGTTCTATACCAAGTAACTGTGATTAAAGTGAGCAGAATGAGTATATTTACCTGATCAAACTGACCACAAACTGCAGCCTTCGTTTGACTGTTTTGCTGCCCTACAACACACACACACACACACACACAATCAAAGAACTCACCCACCAGGCAGGCTATATATTCACGTACATGTACAAAGTGGATCAAATCTGTTACATCAGTGTGTGTGTGTGTGCAAGTGAATGCATGCATTTTTAATACATTCTTTTTATATACCTCTAGCTGCTTTTGAATATGGAGGCGCCTGGTTTGGAATTTCAGACTCCTCTCCTCCGTGTCCAGGGCGATATATGGACTTAACAACAACCCTGGATCTATAGAGGTGGACAAAGACCTGGAGCAAACAAAAGAAACAGATTAACACGTACATACACACTGTCAGTCTATGCATCTGTGAGCTGCAAAGACCAATCTAATTGCTGATGTTATATGACATCAAAATACCTCAAGAGCATTTTCAAAGCATAAGAAACCGTCTGTATGGTATTTTGATGTCATACACCAATCGGTCTGCACAATCAAACAAAGCCAAAACCTAGATATTTAAGGCAATATAGAAATCCTGGCCAGGACGCGTCCTGGGAAAATGGCACGTATGGTCACCCGAAGTTAGATACATGTATACATTTGGCAGACACATCTAAAACAACATATACTGTGTTTTATTAGGATGTGTTCACAGGGAATTTAGAAGCAAAAACCTAGAATTTTACATGCTTTAAGTAAAATCAAAACATCAAAACTTTTAAAAACATAACTGGATAATAGAAAGCAGTTTAAATTAAACAAAAATCAACGGATTCACATCATATTGGTCTGATATATCATGCATCAACAACTTCAACCAACACAGTTTAACTAGTCACTAACACAGCGTGTGGACACAACAGAGTAATAAAATATTCAGTAACAACTAATGAAATCATTTATTTACTAAATTACAGCATTAAGAAATCTTCTTTTGTGATGAAAAATCGACAGGACATTCCTTTTTGTGTCCTGATGAGCGTTTAATTACTCTGGAGTAAAAACATTAACATTCAGAAGGACAGAACTACAAAAAAAATATATAATAATATCTTGAATATTCGTCAGTCAGTTACATGTGATGCAAGAAAAAAGACTGGCATTAGCATCAATTTAGACATCTGTTAGAAAGGAAGCTAATTTACATTAAGATACAACACAGAGGAAGCTGTGTAAGAAACGGATTAGGAACATTAGGTACAGGAATGCAGACGTTCATGCATGTTTACACACACACACACACACACACGTAGTGTAAGAACCATACAGCCTTGTGTCTCAAAGTCAATTTTTATTATACATCTTCAGAGATACAGTTTGAGTTTCGTTTCTCTGTGCAGAGCAGGGGACCAAAAAAATCATTTTTTTCTTTTTTGCAAAATATTTATGAAAGCTGGCAATGCCCAGCATAGTCAGCATGAGTCTTTACTTTCTTCTCTTCTATAAACAAAAATAAATAACATTCTTTTCACATAGGAAACACCCACATATAATAAGCAACAGAAACAGGAACTAAGAAACAGGTGCAAAGAGAGGGATGAGAAGGAGGGACTGGTGTGACTTGACAAATGTGATTTGATAAGTATGCAAAAATGTGCAACAGGAGAAAGATGACTGAATTTTGAGACACTGAAAGAGAGAGTTTCATCCTTGAAATATGCAGATATAAATCCTTGAATGTTGTAGTTGTACAAAAAATATCCTGGTTATGACATGAATATAAAGAATTCCCAACTAAGTACATAAACTGTGTTAAAAGGGAACATCGTGAAAAAATCTGCTTGTTGAGGGCAAGTTAGTAATTTGAAGATTTAAAAAAAAATCTGCTAGTGTTTCTCAAATGAGGCCCATCTTAGTCATTTACTGTTGAAGTGAGATTTTCCTCATTTAGAAACCTAGGGATTATTTTAACGTTACTGAAAGGTTACTCAGACCGTCTTCTCATAGGTCAAGGGTCTAAATGATGATGCTGAACCATTGTGAATGATTAACAACTTAATATGCATTGATGCAAACAAAAGCGTTTTCATTCTCTTGGCCTTTACATTCTACAGTCCTTCATACAATTTAAAGACGCAATTTTAATGGTGGTATTTAACTTGTGGAATTTTTTGCAGAAAAAAAAGGACTTTCTTAGGGTAAATATTTAAACCTGGGAACTATTTAACATGTAAACTCATAAACCTTCGGTTTTTAATTGCAATTACTTTTTGCAGTCTCAAATGAGAATTTCTCAAAAAGCAACGTTCCATTCAGAAATGCAGCTGCTGCAGAGAAAATACAACACAAACAATAAAAAACAAAGTTTAATCTCTCTTCATGACATCATGTCTGCTTTTAAATATATTTATAAATGTACAAACATACAAAAAAAGGATGTGGTACACTCAAAGAGTCCTAAGTGTCGTCACTTGGAGCCTAAATAATACAGTACAAAAAGACAGAAACACTGAAATGCAGGATGAGACGCTGCAGTCCGTCAGGCTAATGCTAAAATAAAACAACTAATGCTTAAAGCCGAAGAAAAATATCGGCTGTATGGTTGGGAATCTTGCAAAATACCTGCGAATCACAGATTTGGATCCATAGATCCGCCCGAACAAATGACCAAAATACTCATTAATCTTTCTAATTAAAGACATCAACAATTTTATGAAGAAGTCTTTCGTATCTTAGATGGAACAAGAGCATGGGTACATACTGGGCTTTTGGCGACCATGTTCCCTCAACTGATATGTGTGTGTGTTTGGAGAGAACAGGTAGGTACTCACTGATTAGGGGGCTGCTTCCTCCTGTCTTTTGTCTTCTGATCTTTCCTTTCCTCATCTGACTCTACATCTGTCTCATCAACACATTTCTCTTCCTCATCTTCCTGCTCTTTCCCTTCCTTGCTAACACTTCCTCCCTCCCTTTGTCTTTCTCCTAAACTTGCAGTGGACTCAATTGCCTCAATCTGGCTGACCTGCAGGTGGTTTGTCTTTGCTAAGGGCGTTGGGAAAGCAACCTGGTCCCGTTGTAACTGGATTACACTGCTGTCCTGGTGGACCTGCAGTACAGCTGAGGGCTGGCACAGGTGCGAGGTGGCGGGGGATAAGTGTGGTCTATCTGAGAGATGTCGGTCAATTTTCAGGCGGTTTTGCAAGTAAAGTCTCTCTGTCCTGCCCCTAGGGGGCGCTGAGGTCGAGAGGTCAACAGTGGTGACAGCAGGGGAACTAATTTGAGGTTTCGAGATAGGCGAGGGACAAAGAGAACTAATTACTTCCTTCAAAGGTATCCTAGTGGCTGATCTACTCTGGCGGCTGACGGCAAGGTCATTACTCTCTGCAGAGGAAAGTTCCTTGATGTCGCTCATACTGCTGTTCACGGGCCTCATCAGGAATAGGTTCTGGTGTTGATGACCCGATAATCGGGGCATCTCGGAGCTCACAGAGGGCGTAGTGAAGGAGTTGGGTTTGATGGTATGACCTGTTGGAGTGTCCTTTCCTGTCTGGGAGCTGCCATTCTTTGGATCTCTTTGAGTCGAATTCTCAATTTTTTGACTTTCGGTCCTCCTAAAACTCATAATGCAAGAGCTGCCTGGTGTCAGGACTGGCCCCTTGTTGAGTTCTGCAGGTGCATCCGTGGATCTTGCAGGTATGCCTATGGATTCTGCTTGCGTTTCACTCTTGAAGAGTCTACCAGAGGTTAATGCTGAAGTAGACATTGGAGTTTCATTTAGAATCGTTTGAGGTTCTGGTTTAAAATCACACTCCGCAGGTGTGGTCAAGGAGTCTACGGCCACGTCCTCCTGATTGGTGTTTGCAGTGAGAGGTGCAGACTCCTTGGCTCTTTCAGCTAGAAATCTCCTAATCTCTTGCTCAATGCTATCATCGCTGTCCACAGAACTGTCATCGTCATCTGCATGCGGACTGGAAGAAGGTATGTCCACATCTTGGGGCTTGGGAACCCCACCATTCCCAGTCACCTTGTCGGCTTGTGCATGGCTTTTAGATTGTTTGATGTTCTGGACTTCCGATTTGCCTTTAACTGCTTTGCTTTTATCACTCTTGTCGTTTTTAGTCTGAACATTCAGTGTCTCTTTGCCACCTTTCAAGATGCTAGACTTAACAAGCTTGGAAGGTGGGATACTCTTCTGGTCTGTTAAAGGTTTCTGTTTTTTCACAGCATCCAAAGATGATGCCTCGCAAGGTCTGGCACTTTTTCTTGCCTTCGGGTCTCTCACTTTCTTTTTGACTTTTTTCTTTGTCTTAAGCAAGTCTTTAATTGCAGCATCTAGATCCTCATCACTGTCCAGGGAGCTGCTTTTGTCACTGCTGTCGTTTCTCTCTGAGCCAATCACAGTCTTTGGGCTGGACATACTGTAAGTGGAACCTTTGTCTTTGGGTGCACTACTATCTGTACCCTTACGAGGTGGGGAGTTCTGCTTCAGTTTACTGTTTTTCATGGTGGCTAGACTACTTGAATGTGATGTCACAGTGGGAGTGGTTAAAAGCTCTGGTCTGGTGGAGCAACTATGAATCAGAGGTGTCCCTGGAGGCTCCTCTTTAACATTCAAAACTAATTCACCATCTCTGGAAAGTTTGCTTTGTTCTTCTTTGAACTTGCGTTTTTTTGACAGGGAGAGCCTTACTGCTTTATTCGGCTGGGTTTCCTTCATCTTCTTCTTTGGTTCTTTGCTTGCTGTGGGATCTCCTGAAGCTGGCGAAGGTGCACCTGCTGTTGTCGGAAGCTCTTTGTTCATCTTTGCTTTATGTTCCAAAAATTTTCTTATCTCTTGTTCAATTCCGTCCTCACTGTCAACAGAGCTTTCATCACTTTTATCCGCAGATGGTGCAACAGTGAGGAATGTTGGCGTCTGAAGAAAATTTCTGTTAGCAATGCTTAAGTTAGGCTCAAACACCTCGGGCATGACGGTTTTGGAGATGTCTAGAATGGCTTCAGCACACAACAGCTCAGCAGTGTTGACCTTGAGACTGGAATGGATCTGATGTTCAGTGTGGGTTTGTTTTGGGTTTGAAAGGGGTGGTGCACATCCTTTGACTTTAGAGCTCTGGGATGTACACTTGTTCAAAAAGTGGCTTACACCCAGTGGTGTAGGGAGATTAGACTTCTTGGTTGTCAACTTCTTCTTGCTCTTCTTGGACAGTGCTTTGAATGGCTGAGTGATCATGCATTCGGGAGAAGTGACAGCTGATCTGCTACGTTGCGCAGGCACAAGTTGGGCAGGTTTGAGAGGACTTTTCTTTTTCTTCTGCTTGTGTTTTTCTACCTGGAAGCGACGGATGGCTTCCTCAATACCTTCATCGCTGCTCGATTCAGAGTCCTCCTTGTGTCGTGAAGAACTCAGGGCATCTTTTTCACCTTCCTGTTTTTCTTTTTTCTCCTGCTGGAATCTCTGAATCTCCTCTTCAATTCCATCATCACTGCTTGAATCAAGCCATTCCTCTTCCTCTTTAATGACAAGACGAGGTGGAGATCTGTCCATCTCTGAAGACGAGGAAGATCCTTTCTTAGCTCTGGGTGGAGGAAGACTTTTTATAGGCAAAACTTTACTTGTGTCTGCTTTCTTAAAGGGATTTTCTTTGCTTAGCTTCTTCTTCTTGACTTTCTTCTTTAGGGGCTGCGTCCCACTCAAGGCTCTCTGTATATGATTGCTAGCAGTTAGCACCTTACCACTACTGGAATGTGTGTGTTGTTTAGCAGCATCTGGGACAGTTGGTTCCCTCCGCTGAAGCTTGGGTGCTGGGGGCGAACTTGTCATCGGATCCCCTTTGCGCTTGTGGTCCACCTTCTCCTTCAAATACTCCTGAATGGCCTCCTCAATGCCTCTGTCCACAGAATCGTCACTGTCCGAAACATCGCCAGTATCAGATCTGGCGGTCTGTAGCTTAGTGTCCACCCCTGTTCGCCGGGATCTCGCAGACGTGTCCATGAGTCGCATTTGACCCTTGTAGCCAGCCTCGTGGCTGGAATGAGCAGCCTTTTCGGTCTGCACGTTTTCGCTCATGTCCGAAGACTGGGTGCTGTGGAGGCTCTCTATAATCATCTGGATCTTCTGTGGGATGGGGGTGCCGCTAACAGAGGCAAGGTCGCTGTCGGAGGCACTGTCATTGAAAAAGAGAGGCAGGCTGCAGCTCTTATTGGACCTCCATTCCGAGTGAATTGCCACCACCGGAGGAACTGTCTTCAGGAACATTCTAGAAGGTTGGAATGGAAGGGATGTAGGTGCATGGGAAAGCTCCACCGGTGATCTTGTTTACATTCTAAAAAGGAAGAAACAGAATTCTTAATTTCAACAACATCAATAAAATTTTATGTGTTTAGAATATCACATTTAAACTGACAAGGTTTAATTTTTCAAAAGCATTAATGGTAGGCAGGACCAGTGAGAGCTGTAAAATTCTCACTTTAACCACATAGAAATTATCTGCCGGGGTGAAATACAACAATTTACTGGATAAAAAAAAAAAATCAACATTCATAACTGACAGAACTGGCATGATCAGCAGATTCTCATTTAATTAGATTTTTTATGCATATTTGCTCAAAACTTTCATCTAAAATGTAATAAAAAAAGCTAGAACAATGGCTGATCAGACAGGAAGGGTTGTAAGAACCTTGAGATCGTGTATAAGCCCACATTTACCAATTGTGAGTGTGTCATACACAGTCTATTAATGTTTTTTAATTACCGGTAGTTTGCACATACTTTTGGGGAAAATTATTTAAAAGACCAATTGTAAAAAAAACTTGATAGTCACTTGATAGAAAGGCTAATACTAATACAATATTTAGCCCAGTGTTTGTTCCATGTGTAAACTGGAAAAATCACAATTCAGTCGTAATAGTGCTTAAAGCCCTGCCAAGTTTATAGGTATTGAACTGCAATTATACAGGCAAAAATAAAAACTCCCTAAAAACTTCAGAAATATTTGGAAAAAGCTAAGTCAGCTTCAATTCATTTTCAAAAATGTACCATCATCATCAGGCAAGGAGGATATTCAACTTTTTTGGCCATTCAGAAACAACACAGGCCTACTAAATAGCATAAACCCCATGTTCTGTAAATTGTTATATTATAATATTATATTTTATAAAATTATGTTATAGGCCTATTATAAAATTATTATTACTATTATTAGACACGTTAAATAATGGCACTCAGAGCGTTTGCTGAATGAATCTGACTCACTGAACTGTAAATTATTACTTTCTTTACTTCGAATTAGCTAAGAACTGCCAGCGTGTTATGTTGTAGGCCTACGTAGGGCTTCGTGTAGTTACTGACTAATTGTTCATATGACAGTGTGTTCAAAAATATGAGTTTTGATTCAGTGGCGTTTTATATAAATGATTAAATTAAATGGTACATGTATTTTAATATTTAGTCGTTTTATCTAATATACAGTTAGTTATTTATACAACAGAGAAATCCGTGTAAACAATTATTTGTGCTTTGTTGCGTTTGCTGAATGATAGCATCACCTGAGAAGAAGAATTACTTTCATTTAAAATATTAATTCGTCGAAATAATAAAATAATAGAACCGTGAACGAATCAGAATCGTTAAGAGGAATCAGAATGGCCATATTCATAGGCTACAGATTGCTATTGCTAATTTTAAGGGTGCATTTAGGCTACATGCATCGAGACCCGAGCGGTGCCGTAGCCGAGGCCCCTCCGCCGCCTTCAACGCTTCATCACCTCAGACAATAAACTCACGTAAGTTATGACAAAATAACTCCCTCCACTACGATGCCACAATGAAACTCCCGCTAAATGGAGACATTGTATCGCCTTTGCACTTCAATGCGAGAAAGTTGTAGTTTTTTTGTGCTTTTGCAATCGGCCGTCAGAGCTCCGTCTCACCGGGCTGTCCCTGCGCGCAGCTCGCGGCTCTGCCTGCACTCGCGACCGGGGAGCGGAGCTAAGATACACCGCAGAGGAACCCGCGTCTTCCGCGTGCCGGCCACGGTGTCTCCGGCCGTGTTTACACTCGTTTAGTGACAAAAGAGGGTCTGTTAGGGCGAAGTTCGGAGGTCGTGCGTTTATATGTGACATTTAATAAAACAGCCTCCTAAAATGTAGCAAAGAAAGGCAAGGAGGAAAGCTGAAGTTCGCCATGAGATACAAGCGCTGAGACGCTCGCGGGGCCTCTTCACTTCACGCCGGTTCATTTCGCTAAACCGTCTTTGTATTGTGTCCCTCTAACGAAAAACATCACAGAAGTAACAGCCCGCTGCATGCAGGCGACAGCTAAAGGGATGAGGCTCACCTTACAACTGATGAACGGCTGTTGCGTTTATCTTCCAGTGTAACACATCCAGCTTTTGCAATTCTTTACACATTTTTTGGAGTGTCCACATACGGGAGCGGGCGCGTGCTGCCGTCTCGTGCGCCCCTTCTGCCTTCCGACTTACCTTCAGAAATCACTTAAAGACACAGTACTGCAGAACGGACTGGAACTGTGTTGTGAAATGAATGGTGTAGTCAGATATGTATTGTGTCTACATATAAATTTCTTTACCAAACGTTTATTTTTAGTTGAGTTTGATTGAATGGTAGAGGAAAAGAAGCCAACCAGTGTCCAGCATGCATGGGAAAAGCGTTCAGGATGCCTGAAGTTGGTTGAGAGAATGTCTGGAAAACTGCAGATCTGAAATCTACTCTGCCATGAGAACTTAAAAAAAATAAAATTAAAAAAATACTTTTTACGTGCGAGGAATAAACTGGCTATTGCGAGGGAAAAGTCAGAATTGTGGGGTGGAAAAAGAAAAAGGAAAAAAACTAAACAAAACATAATTGTGATAAGGGCCATAATTGATAGGGCCTATAAACTTAAAGTTCTGAGAAGAAAAGTCAGAATTATGAGATATAAACTGGCAGTTGCAAGAAATACGTCAGAATTGTGAGATATAAACTGGCAATTGCAAGAAAAAAGTCAGAACTAATAAAAGTCAGAATTATACGGTGCCCGGGAGGTGACATGTTCGGTTCACTTACTTTTGTCGTGGCCACGAGATAATAACTCATGGGAAGTTTAATGCGTAAACAAACCTGCGTGACCTTAGCAACCCGGGATTATCAGAGATGGATTCATTAATATTTAAGAAATGATCATATTATTTATTATAGAAATTATTACATTATTAAATTATTATATTCACCATAGGCCTTGGCTACCGGACTGTATTACGTGCAATAGTCAGCATTCAAATGAAGTGTGTCATCATTAATAAATGTTACATAAAGTGCATAATATAAAATAGGCCTACAAGAAAAAATTTGTATCCATGCTACAGTCTTGTGAGTCCAATAATTGATCGTCTTTTCCCCTTAATATTTGTATATTATTATTATTATATTATTATTATTAGCCTATTATTATTGGTTATATTTTAATATTCATTTTTCCCTTCATTTTGATCTCTTTACTTAACGTTCTGAATACTTTTGTAAATAATAGCCTACTGTAAATGCTCGACATGCCAATAAAGCTTTGATTATGCTGACTGGAATTTTTGCTGGAATGCAGTTTAAATTGTACATATATATTCATTTTATTTCGGCTAATTAATAGACCATAATTATAAATACTATAGTGTTTCGTTGAGGAATTAGGCCTAATCATTCACATAGTTTCATTTGTAAATGAAAAAACAACACGCTAATTTATCATCACACATGGGCATAAATACAGTCATAAAGTCAAAACTTTATTGGCATAATTGTCAGGCGTTTATTTGCTAAATATATGGTAGGCAAGCAAATGCTAGCATAATTATACAAAACGTTAACTAGGTAAAGTGATACACAAATTGAAAGGGGAAATAAGCATATATAGCCTAACAATAAATATAAAAATATAGCCCTAATAAGTTAACGTAATAATAATAATAATAATAATATACAAATATAAAATGAAATGTTTAATGTTAATAGAAATGTTTTATCCATTTACGCAGGTTATTATTAAACTCGTGGCCACGTAAATATAATAATTTAATGTTTACGCATTAAACTCGGCCATGAGAAATGGATGTCGTTACCTTGACAAAATGTACCCATGAATTAATATCTCGTGGCCATATTATCACGTTCCCACGAGTTATTATCTCGTGACCACGACAAAACTAAGTGAACCGACCATGTCACCTCCCGGGCAGCCTTTTTATTTTTATTATTATTTTTATTTATAAAATAAAATCACAAGTCTAGAATTTTCTCAGAGTTTATAAATCTAGACAAAGAAGCTCAAATGTTAATGATTTGTTTAACATTTTAAGTCACTGCATGATTTTAAGGACTATATTATTATTTTAAAAGTTGGAAAAAATCTGTAAAAAAAAGCAGGGTCCTTTTAGTACTTTTATTATATATAACATATATACAATGTATGTAACAATATAACATCAAATAATTAACTTTTTTTGACAGTGATTAACTGAAAGGGTAATTAAATTAAAAGAAATTGATCATTTTTCCTGGGCAACAATAATTAAAATGTTAAATAGGTTTTTTGTATCTAAGATTTGAAGGTTTGCTTTTATGCATAAATTCAAAAATAATTTAAACTTTTATTTCTGAAATAAAGAATGGATAACATAATTTTGATGTTACTACACATTTATGTTGAAGGTCACTATTTAACCGTATTTGGCTCTTGCAGTAATGGTATTCAGATCATGCTTTGTAGACTGTAGCATATATCGTTGTGATTCATGACAACGAGTTACAATTATAACTTTATTTAATTATTTAATTAGCAAATGATCTCATTCTTGTTAGAATCATTAGGAAGATAAATGGTCCATAAGATGATGTTGTAGTCTGTATTTTGTGGATCAGTGGGTAAACTTCAGTCCTGTAGAGCATCTTCAAAATTCATTTCTCACTCTTTTTTCTTCTGCTCTTTCTATATCTCACACCTCAAAGGCTCAAGCTCACCTCTGCTCAGCCATTAGACTGACGTGAACTCTGCTGATTCTTTAGCATTACTCAAGCGCAGTTATTTATGGATCATAAACCTGATTTACTCAAATCAAGGCACCAATACATCGTTTAATGTAGGCTTTGTGACAGTTTAGTCTTTGTCTGCTGTCAGTTTAGCTTATTATTTTTACTAAAATATATATTTTTTTAGTTGATCAGGACTAGAACCATCCACCATGAGTTATTAGACAAATCATTGTATTTTTATCATTAATTATATACTGATATAGTTTTTATTAATATTTATAATTAGCTTTTATTTTTATATTTTCCTATCATGTTTCACCATTCAAATATTTCTTTTAAGAACATAATATATATTTCTTCTTTCTTTCCATTCCATTTTCTTTGTGTTAATAGCACCACACACACACACACACACACACACACACACACACACACACACACACACACACACACACACACACACACACACACACACACACACACACACACACGCACAAATAAAGACAAAAAGTAATATTAATCATGGGTAGAAAATTATATCATATAAAGAAATATATATTAGATTAAATATTTTTCTTATACATTTTCATTTGACTTTTTTTTGTTTTAGTCATTTTGTTGTGTGCTTTTGCCATTTTTATTATAATCTTTTAATTATTATTATTAATATTTATTTCAGTTTTAGTTTTTATTGATTTCCCATTTTAGTGCTTCAATTTAAACTGATTTCAGTTAGTTGCCAAGGCAACATTTCTACATTTTTTATAGCTTAGGTTTTTCATCTAATATTTATTTTATTTTATTTCAGCTTTATTTCAAGTAATAATTTTTTTTTAATAGTTTTAGTTTTAGTTAACAATAATAACCCTGCAAAGCAGACAGTTTCCAACTTAATCTGTAACAGATTTAAACATTTTAACAGATTTTTGAATTTCTGAAGTTTTTTTAAACATTTTCTAGCTTGATCAGATCAAGTTTTGGTAGATTTTGTTATATGATGTTTCAGTGGTATGTATGTATTAGGGATGTAACGATGCACACGGAGCCGATTTAAAATATGTGACGGTTCAAATCGGCTGAGATGTTAAAGGAATCGGAGTTCTGTATCTCTGAGGGTAACTGGCTGTCTTTAGAAAAGTTTAGATAGTATTTTATTTTCATCTTGACTCTGTATAATGCATATTATTAAAGCGTTGTTCATAAGCGCAGGGCTGCTGTGTACAGCGGTAACCAAGGAAACGCTGTATTACTGCTGTTCCATAAGCGCCTCCTGCTGGCAGAGAGTGAATTTGCTTTCTCATTCAGCCTAATGGCTGTTGTTGTTTCGTGCAGATAGGTTTTATGTAGTATAGTTGCACAAAGAAAAATAAATAAAATAAATAAAGTCAGACCATTCTGTTTTTGCTTCATATTTCGAAATTATATAATCTCATTTAGATTAAAAACTGCTCATGCTACATGAATGCAGCATCTGTTTGGATTGTGATTAAAATACAGTTGCCTCTAATTTTAAATGAAAACAACACAGGCAAAGCCTAAGTTTGTTTGTATGAAGAGATTTCTTTTATTTGTGTTATTGTGTCACTTATTTATTTGTTTTGGGGTTTGTGTTAACATTTCAATTTAGTTTTGTTATTTGTTTATTGATTTTATAAAGAAATGTGCAGCATTTTGTCCAAGCACACTATAAAAAATGCTGGGTTAAATACAACCCAGTGCTGGGTAAAATAGGGACAAACCCAGCAATTGGGTTGTTTTGACCCAGCGGTTTGATTAAATGTTTAACCCAACCTTCTGGGTAGTAACCCAACCGCTGGGTCAAAACAACTCAATTGCTGGGTTTGTCCCTATTTTACCCAGCACTGGGTTATATTTAACCCAGCATTTTTTAGAGTGCAATAATAAAAGAACACATTTTCACTTATAATTTGTCTTAAATCACATTGTTAAAAAAAATCGTGAGTAAATCGTATCGTGAAATCAGTATCGAGAATTGTGAGTTGAGTGAATCGTTACAGTATGTGTGTGTGTGTGTGTGTGCATGTATACACACACACACACACACACACACACATAATGAATTCTCTTAAATTGTTAATTCCTAGTAAATAGAACAGAAGGGATGAAGATGTAATGAGGCTGAATTCAGTTATTTATTACAATTGTTATGAATGAGCTTTAGTATAGCTATTGTTGTATTGTGTTAATAGTGTAGCAGTCTGTACACATGGTGGCGCTGTTTACTAGTGTGAGAATCAAGGCAGACTGGCTGTTTTCTCACTCCAGAAAACAATTACATGCTGAATACTGAATTCTGTGCTGATACTTCATTCAAAGCAAACTTCACCTCTCTTCATCACTTTTAGTTCAAAGAGGCGTCTTAGCAGAGTAACCACAGCTGTGTTGTAGTTCACATTAACTATCTATGGACATGTTCATTTTTTTGTCTTAATGCATCTTTTGTTTTATCATCTAAGAATTGTTATATGACTGGAGTGAATCTTTGCAAAGTCTGGACTGTAAAATTGGGATCTTGGCATGTGCGTGAATCATTGTGAAGAAAGTATTTGTATGCACGTGTGGGAGGAAAAGAGATGGAGACAGAATGGGTGTTATTTTCAGATTGATGATTCAGATGCGTTTCGCTGCCATTATAATTTTTACCTGCTGTCTCTTCTTGTCTGCCTGTAACACCTACACAGTTGCAGACACACTGTCACTCGTCTGCTCGTTTCTCTCTGATCATTTTGACTGAGTTATTTAGGGCTGAATGTGGCTTTATACTTTTGCAGCACCTGCATATTCAAGCTTTCCTGCCGGATAACTGACATTTGCACTTAATTTATTAACGAAGCACACAAACAGACACACAAATCTGACCTAATACACATTCAATTTACTAATTGAAGTAGCATTTTACTAATGGACATACAGTAATCAACCTGTCAAAACACACTCAATGTGCTTAATATGCAAGATTAAATGGATTAATGTATACTATAAAAATTATTTTTCGAATTAAATAAAATATTATTGGAGTATGTTTCACAAGAAAATATAGTATTATACTATTTTTTGGGCGAACTATTCCTTTAATGATTATTCCATGAGAGATTCAACAAAGAATGAAAATGGTCCAAAGCAGCCCTTGTCTCTCATACTTTATCTCAATTGGGTTGTTTTGACCCAGCGGTTTGATTAAATGTTTAACCCAACCTTCTGGGTAGTAACCCAACCGCTGGGTCAAAACAACTCAATTGCTGGGTTTGTCCCTATTTTACCCAGCACTGGGTTATATTTAACCCAGCATTTTTTAGAGTGCAATAATAAAAGAACACATTTTCACTTATAATTTGTCTTAAATCACATTGTTAAAAAAAATCGTGAGTAAATCGTATCGTGAAATCAGTATCGAGAATTGTGAGTTGAGTGAATCGTTACAGTATGTGTGTGTGTGTGTGTGTGCATGTATACACACATACACACACACACACACACATAATGAATTCTCTTAAATTGTTAATTCCTAGTAAATAGAACAGAAGGGATGAAGATGTAATGAGGCTGAATTCAGTTATTTATTACAATTGTTATGAATGAGCTTTAGTATAGCTATTGTTGTATTGTGTTAATAGTGTAGCAGTCTGTACACATGGTGGCGCTGTTTACTAGTGTGAGAATCAAGGCAGACTGGCTGTTTTCTCACTCCAGAAAACAATTACATGCTGAATACTGAATTCTGTGCTGATACTTCATTCAAAGCAAACTTCACCTCTCTTCATCACTTTTAGTTCAAAGAGGCGTCTTAGCAGAGTAACCACAGCTGTGTTGTAGTTCACATTAACTATCTATGGACATGTTCATTTTTTTGTCTTAATGCATCTTTTGTTTTATCATCTAAGAATTGTTATATGACTGGAGTGAATCTTTGCAAAGTCTGGACTGTAAAATTGGGATCTTGGCATGTGCGTGAATCATTGTGAAGAAAGTATTTGTATGCACGTGTGGGAGGAAAAGAGATGGAGACAGAATGGGTGTTATTTTCAGATTGATGATTCAGATGCGTTTCGCTGCCATTATAATTTTTACCTGCTGTCTCTTCTTGTCTGCCTGTAACACCTACACAGTTGCAGACACACTGTCACTCGTCTGCTCGTTTCTCTCTGATCATTTTGACTGAGTTATTTAGGGCTGAATGTGGCTTTATACTTTTGCAGCACCTGCATATTCAAGCTTTCCTGCCGGATAACTGACATTTGCACTTAATTTATTAACGAAGCACACAAACAGACACACAAATCTGACCTAATACACATTCAATTTACTAATTGAAGTAGCATTTTACTAATGGACATACAGTAATCAACCTGTCAAAACACACTCAATGTGCTTAATATGCAAGATTAAATGGATTAATGTATACTATAAAAATTATTTTTCGAATTAAATAAAATATTATTGGAGTATGTTTCACAAGAAAATATAGTATTATACTATTTTTTGGGCGAACTATTCCTTTAATGATTATTCCATGAGAGATTCAACAAAGAATGAAAATGGTCCCAAGCAGCCCTTGTCTCTCATACTTTATCTGAATGTCAGTCAGTGAAGCGAATGAGGAAGGAAGAGAGACATTTTAAGCAGAGATATGAAGGTGATGATTATTTAAATGAACGTGTTACTATTCAAGTGAGGTGTAAGGGTGAGGGAAAATCTAGGAAATTGCACAGGAGCATCATTACCAATGATTTAGTGATGATAAGAAAAGAGTGGAAAGTGAAAGATTGAGAGGGAGACAAAATAAGCAATGTCCGATGAACAAAATCAGATATGTGCCGTTGAACAAGTTTGTTTCCCTGTGGTTTGAGCTGCCAATTTCCTCCGATGAAATATGACCCAAAGTTTTCAACGGCAGCAGATTTATCTTGCTGATAATTGTCTTTAGATTATGGATGTTTATGGAGTTATTTATTGCAGGCAGAAGGTCCCTGTAAACCTGCTTACAAGGGCACCTTTAACTCAGCAGAGATTTTGTTAATATGCCTTTTGAATAAATTAATCTATGTGTGTCTTTGACCCTGCAGTAGGGCACACGACACACATACACACACACACACACAAACACAAACAAACACACACACACACACACACACACACACGCACACACAAACGGGCAGCTTAATCAAAGCCAACCTTGTAGTGATGTTTGTCTTTGGCCCCCAAAGTTTGTTTTATTCACACCAACTTTAAAACACACACACACACACACACACACACACACACACACACACACATGTTGTGCTTCCATGGTTTATGGGGACATTCCATAGGCGTAATGGTTTTTATACTGTACAAACTGTATGTGCTATTGCCCTACACCAACCCTACCCCTAAACCCCTTACAGGAAACTTTGTGCATTTTTACTTTCTCAAAAAAACTCATTCTGTATGATTTATAAGCTTGCTTCCTCATGGGGACCTCAAAAATGCCCCCACAAGGTCAAAATTTACTAGTATTACTATCCTTGTGGGGACATTTGGTCCTCATAACGTGATAAATACCAGGTACACACACACACACACACACACAACTTTTACTTTGTCCCCTTGAACAGACTTTGTCCTCACCTGAATATACTGTACACTCCCAAAAATATGTGGATGTCTATTTTAGCAGAGTACAATTTACTGTATAGTTGGCTACAGCTCACAGGCTCCCAAAGTAAAAAATCTTTCAGTCCCCAGAGAAATCGAGGAGCAAATCGGCTGCTTGCCAATGATCTCTCCTGAGAAATTTGTGCTGTTTCATTAAGTATTTTGATTTATACACTTAATAAAACTGGGTTTCATTTATTAATATTAATTAATGCATTAGGTATCATGAAATAACAGTGAACTGTGGATTTACAACATTTATTTTCTAGGTTAGTGTCTAGAATGTTAATTTCCGCATATGCTAATACATTTTTTAAACATTAAAATTGTATAAAAGGTTCATGTTTAATGAGCAAACATGAATTAGCAATGAGCAGTAGTATATTTATAAATTAACATTAACCTAGATTAATAAATGCTGAAAAATTGTTGTTTATTTTTTAGTTCGTCATACCTACTGCATTAACTAATGTTAATAAAGTTGTTAGTGTTACCTAAATATTTTAATATAAATCTTTGGATTTCATAAAAGAAACATGCTAAGTGTTTAAAATATGGCTGTTGCAGTGAAATTAAATATTAATATCTATATAAAATATGCACAAATATTTTAAAATAGATTTAAATACATTTTAAATATTTTTATGCTTGGTTTTAAGACTTAGAATATAGAGGGCACTTTATTTGGTAAAACGTTACAATAAGGTTTAGTTAACATTGGTTACATTTTTAACATTTGAAATTGTATATTAAGTTCAGATTTAGTGAACAAACATGAATTCATAATGAACAGTAGTTTTTTTTATGAATTAACATTAACCTAGATAATCAATGCATTAAATATTGTTAATTTGTAAACCTAATGTTAACAGTGTTACCTAATTTAATATAAATGTCTGGATTTATTAAACAAAGCATGCTTAATATTTAAAATATGGGTGTATGAGAAAATTATTATTTTATAATAGATTTAAATATTTATGCTTGCTTTTAAGACTTGTGGCAAATTCATTTTTTAGAATATAGAAAACACATTTATTGGTAACAATTTACAATAAGGTTCAGTTAACATTGGTTAATGCATTAACTAATATTAGCAAAGAGTAAGCAACACGTTTATTTCAGTATTTTTTAAAATGTTAGTTAATAAAAATACAATTGTTTATGGTTAGTTCATATTAGTCCATTAAATAATATAACAGATGAAACTTTTGATTTTTAATGATGCATTAGTAAATGTTGAAATTAACATTGACTAAGATTAGAAGTATTTTTATTGCAGTGCATGTTAACTTGCGTTAGCAATTAAATCATATTGTAAAGTGTTACCCATTTATTGAATGCAATATAATTTTCAGTGACAAAACAATAACTTTATTTTAAGAAACTTGCAGCTACTCTGCAATGGCCCATGTCTGGCAAAGGGCGGTAGTTTTCATCACTGCATCCCACAATGCAATGCGACGTGCTCTTGTTGACCTTCCTTTTCCAGTGCAATAAACTAGAAGTAATATGAGCTGTTTTGTTCTCTATATTTCGACTCCTTATTCAATTTGAATGCCAAATGTAAAGAAACATTTTTTTTATGGATGATTCCTGCTGTAAAGCTATTTCAGTGTATATGAATATAGGCATTACACAACGTTTGCACATTACCGTGTTGTTTGTGAATATGACTACTTGAAATACTAGCTTTCAAATGTTTGGGGTCAGTAGGATTTAATTTAATTTGAATTATTTTTAAATTTATAAATTAATACTTTTATTTAGCAAGGATGCATTAAATTGATCACAAGTGACAGTAAAGACATTTATAATGTTACAAAATCATTTTATTTGCTGTTCTTTTCGATAATCCTGGGGAAAAACGGTATCACTGTTTCCACAAAAATATTAAGCAGCTCAACTGTTTTGAACATCGATAATAATAGGACATGTTTCTTGAGCAGCATATTAGAATGATTTCTGAAGGATCATGTGCCACTGAAGACTGGAGTAATGATGCTGAAAATTGATGGAATAAATTACATTTGAAAATATATTCAAATAGAAAACAGTTATTTAAATTGTAATACTATTTCACAATATTACTGTTTTTACTGTATTTTTGATTTTTTTTTTTTATCCAGCCATGGTGAGCAGAAGAGACTTCTTTCAAAAACAAACTTTGGTAACACTTTACAATAAGGTTCATTAGTTAAACATTAGTTAATGTATTAACTAACATGAACTAACCATGAGCAATACATTTGTTACTGTATTTACTAATCTATGCTCACGTGAGTTAATAAAAATACAGATGTTCATTGTTAGTTCACAGTGCATTAACTAATGTTAACAAGATTTTAATAATGTATTAGTAAATGTTGAAATTAACATGAACAAAGATTAATAAACGCTGTATAAGTGCAGTTCATTATTAGTTCATGTTAACTAATGTAGTTAACTAATGAACCTTATTGTAAAGTGTTACCCAAACTTTTGACCGTGACTCTCAAAAAATGTGCTAATATTAAATACAATATTTTACATCTGTAACCTAATTTTTGTTAAAATGCTGGCAAATCAATTACATAAAAAGCCTAAAACGAGATGCTAAAATACGTTGATATCAGGTTCATTTATCACAGGTCAAGTCACGCGCATTGCATTGTGGGAGACAGTATGCCATGCAGTGTGTTCTACTGTGTACTGCACATTTTAAGAAATATAATTTTCATACAGTTATTATGTGCATACAGAAAATGTACATACTATGTACGGCATACATACAATATACTGAAGAAATAGTAGGAGTAGTGTAGAAGTATGCTATTCTGAACCTGTATGTTGAGTATTCGCCAACAGGGGGCACTGTTCTCCTGTCTTTGTCCTGAATGGTGCTGAATAGGAACTCATTTACACATTAAAATAACCTTTCAGCTGCAAGACAGAACAAGCCTCTTTTGTTTCACTGATTATATTTCGCATTAAATTCACGATTCCATATACAAGTCCACATTACGGGGAATCAATATAAGGTTTTGTGGTCTTATCCACGCGCAGACCCCTGAAGGGCAGGAAATTTAATCAGTAACAAAAGCAGGAAAGACAAGTGGCTAGTGAGCATCTTAAAGCAATAGAGCATTATCAGGCTCTCACACGTAACGATAGTGATGTTCACTTGATAATAATTGTTTAATGAGCAGTTTGCTCCTCTTCCTCCTCTTGGTTCAAATGACTCGGTTTTAAAGGAATAGTTCAACCAAAAATGGAAATTTGCTGAAAATGTACTCACCCTCAGGCCATCCAAGATGCAAATGAGTTTGTTTTTACATCAGATTTGGAGAAATGTAGCATTACATCACTTGCTCACCAATGGATGCTCTGCAGTGAATGGGTGCCGTCAGAATGAGAGTCCAAACAGCTGATAAAAACATCACAATAATCCACAAGTAATCCACACCACTGCAGTCCATCAGTTAATGATTTGTTTCTTACAAACATAGTTAATGATTTGTTTCTTACAAACATGCAGCTTTTTTTTACTTCACAAGACATTAATTGATGGACTGGAGTGGTGTGGATTATTGTGATGTTTTTATCAGCTGTTTGGACTCTCATTCTGACGGCACCCATTCACTGCAGAGGATCCATTGCTGAGCAAGTGATGTTCCTCCAAATCTGTTCTGATGAAGAAACAAACTCATCAGCATCTGGGATGGCCTGAGGATGAGTAAATGGGACAAATAGTGCTTTAATGTAATGTGAATGTGGGAGTTTAATATCAAACTCACAAAGGACTGCATCCCAAAAGATGCTGCACCTGTGGGACTTCATGAACAGCTGTGTGTGTGTGTGTGTGTGTGTGTGAGATGTCAGGATGAAAAGTGTAAATCTGTTATAAAGAACTATATTGTTCCACTTCGGTTAATTCTATATGTTCTATATGTTAGTTGTTGCTGAATATGCCATATTAGTGTCCATGACTACGGGGAGAGTCATGCGATGATGTGTTTGTTGCTGTTCAGTAATTAATATTGTGACAGTAAAAGCAGTGCTAAGCATGAATCTAAATCACCTCATGTGGGAACATCTGTGTGTGTGTGTGTGCACTTAATGATATTTGTTAGTATCTAATATCATCTTACTTTACTGTTTCTGCCCCATAGCACAGACACGGAGCGAGAGAGGAAATGAAAGTAAATGTGTTCATATCAGGGAGTTCATCAATTCAAAGGTGGAAATTATAGAGACGGGAAGTTCATTCAGAGGGCAACATCAATCCTGTGCTGTAAAGGAAGTTAAGCAATGATCTGTGTACACACTTCTTGTTTGGAACTTAACTCCTTAGAGACCGTATAGCATTATAGTAACGAGTTTTGCATGGGCAAAAACACTAATGTTTTCTTCAAAAAATGACTTTTTACTTCTGAGTCTAATGTTGTCCAAATAATTTAAGTTTGGTTTTGACACAAACGTCTCTGGAGTTTCACACTGGGAATTAAGGAAAATACACTTCCTTTTCCTAAGTTGATTTTCTTTTTCACACAATGTCCTTCAAGGGAGACATTCCCCCTAAAGTTGTGTGAATAATTTATAAGATTTGCAAACAGCAGGACAGGTAAACAATTAAACTGGGTGAAAAGATGTGTACAAACGACCTTACAGCAGCTTTTGAGCCCGTTTACACAATTCAAACATGAAACGGCATTCGCAACAAAATAAACTTTGAATATTGAATATTCATTGATAAATAATGTAGAACGGGACTTTAAAGGGGTCATATATGATGCGATTTCAATTTTTCCTTTCTCTTTGGAGTGTTACAAGCACTTGGTGCATAAAGTTGCAAAGACTAAAGTCTCAAATCCAAAGAAATATTCTGTCACGGAATGCCAGGAGAAAACAAGGTATGTTCCAAGTGCAACGCCGTTCTTAAGCCCACCGGCCGCCGCTAACTCTAGTCCCCGGCCTCTGCTCACTCAAGGCCACCGTGTGTGACGCTGTTTCGTTGTTAAAGCGAAACTACTTTGTTTGGTCTTCCAAAAATGGACACGACTAGAAATCAGTGGTTAAGTTGTATTTACAACACTGTTCCAGAACACTTCAAGCCAAATATTCAGATGTGTGCAGCACATTTTATGGAGGACTGTTTACTGATCCTGGGAGAGTAGACTACAATGCCGGCTGTTCTGACTCACAGACTGTAAGTAAGTTTTTTATTTTTAAAGAGTTTTTATATTTTATATATTTAAAGCGAGTTTTTTGAGCAGTGTAGAGTAGGGCTTGTTGTTTGTCATTTCTCTGATCACAAATGCAGACATTTTATGTTTACGCGGCGCGATGCAACGAAACGCGTAAAAAGACAGTATAAGTTATTATAATCCATAATTATCTCCCCATTGGATGCAACGAATGCCTCGTTTATAATGGGTTTTCATGTTTTTGAATCATCGCTCCGTTTAATTTGCACATTGGCATTTGATTAAGTTAAAACATGTTAGGCTGTGATATTACTGATTAATATAATTAAATATGAATATTTTTCACAGGGCCTTGATTACATCAGTAAAGAAAGTAATAATTTTAATCTTATTTATTAGTTTACTTATTTTTATTTATTATTTTTATAGAAACATGCACTTGAATTGTGTACAAATAAATTTATCTCAGGGTTATTATAGTTAACTTAAACTTAAGCTAAAACTTTTAAAAACATTTTAGTTACTTGAAATAAAATAAATGTTAACTGAAATAATAACCAAAAAAACATTTTATTTCAGCTAGTTGCTAAAGAGACATTTCTCATTTTAATCCAGTTTTAACATAATCGAATGTATTAAAATAACTAAAAATAAAACAGAAATAAATTTAATAAAAACTAAAAGTCAAAACTTACAAAAAAATATGAAATCAGACAAAATTACTAAAACTTTAATTAAGATGAAAATGAAAACAAAATATAAATATATAACACATTCAAAATATTAATAAAAACTTCTATTTGAGATACTTTATTTTAGTATCTCGCGAATAGGAACGTGTATAAAAAAATGTATAGGCTCAATTTGGATTTCAATGTGATTTTAAAGACTATAAATTAATTGAGACATATTGAGATGTATCTCCTGATGTAATTTTGGGAAAAGAAAATGAAAAAATAATGAATTGTGTACAATAATGTCAAGTAAATAGAGTCTAGTTTGATTTCATGTTGACTTCAAGAGCATGGTAGGGTAACACTTTACTTGAAGGGGTATGCGTAAGACTGACATGACACCTTCATAATCATGACGACACATGTCATGAATATGAAGGAGGTTTTATGCATGTTTATGACAACTGTCATTAAGTGTCATTCGCTCAGTTATGTAATTTTTTATGCAAATATGACATTATTTGACCTAACCCTACCCCTACCCTTACCCCTAACCATAGCCCATAACAAAGACATCTCAAACAATGTCATCTTTGCATTAAAAATTACATAACTGAGCGAATGACACTTAATGACAGTTGTCATAAACATGCATTAAAAAAAACCTTCATATTCATGACATGTGTCATGTCATGATTATGTAGGTGTCATGTCAGTCTTATGCACACCCCTTCAAGAAAAGTGTAACCCATGAATGTCTAAAACAGTGTTTACAGCAATGTTTTGGTTTATTTATATGCATTTTATTGATTACATTTAGCTTGGTCACTGTATATTTATAAATATTACGTTCAGCTCTGTTACCAGAATCTCAGTGAGTGTTAGAAAATCAGTGAAAAAAATCGTTGAGTGTTATAGTAACATATGATCTTTTGTCATATCGATAAGGCCTCTCAGAAAGGATCTGAACTGAATTAAACGGTCTTGGCTAAAGTGCCTGTGAGGATGTTTTTGGGAGCGCTCGAGCTGTGAGATGCGAGCTCAAATGCGGAGTCGGCCTTGAAAGTGCTCAGCAAAAAAAAAAACACAATTCAATTAGCCAACATTTAACTGCCATGATCAGACACCCAATACCCGTAAAGCGGCTGAAAAATCAATCTCTGTCTCCGGCGCTCCGGTTGCTAGGAGACGGTGTAAGAGCAGGTGCATACAGCTATATGAAGGCTCTTGACTTGAAGATGAGATCATCGTCTTCTGCCTTTTCTCAAAGTTAAACCGCTGTGTGGTGCTGCATTGATGATTTCACGTCAGGATGCAGTTGCCATGTTCTTACAGGAAGCCTAAGGTTAAAAAAACATGGAAAGGTCATAATAATCTGATACGAGGTATACAAAATGACAGGAAAAGCTGATTTAATGCTCATAAACACATACAGTGGGGTTCAGAAGAATTGCATTGAAAATCTGAAATTTAAAAACCTGAAATTTAAATTAAGTTTAAGCATTCAGCAAAAGTAAAAATTCATGTAAAATGAATAAGCAGTCTTTCATTTTCAGTACTGTTACATTTGTCCTGGGTACATTTAACCCTTGTGCTGTGCTGAAAATCCTTTACCTAATTTGGTGTTCCTGGTCAAAAATGACCAGCCTTTGAAAAACAATTGCTTGAATACTTTTCAATTAAACTATATTATCATCAAATCTCGGATTTAATCTTTGGCTGATTTTCTTTCAATCAGCACAGGTTTTGTATTTGCTTTTGGAACTGATAGATCATCGGCCTTATTGATCTGAGCTTATACACCTCAGTTTTTGAATGGAAAAAAAGCATCATTTGTGAATAATTTTGGCAATATTCACTCACCTATATGATCAATCAGTTCCAAAAAGAAATACAAAACCTGTGCTAATTGAAAGACAACAAGATGATAAGGAGATTGAATATTTGGTAATAATATAACATAAGTAATTTGCAAGCAATTCATTTTTTTTGTAGCCTAGACTGTAAAAAATATTTTTCAAGGTCATAAATAAAACAAAGATTATTGGAGTATGTTCTAAGATCAATTTCTGAGTGTAAATAGTTTCTACAGTATTGTTATTCTTCAGTGTAGTAACTTTTGATCACAAGTGTAACAAGATGAGAAAAAAAGTGATAACATTAGCTAGCATTTTTTGGGAAAAAGAAAATCCTCTCCAAGTCAAAATGACCAGAACATGAGGAAAATAGTTTTTGAGGTTTTTGTTGTTGTTTTGGGAATTTAGTGGGCCGGTGCTTGAAGGAAGACTGTCTCAGATCTGTTTGAGCTTTGTCTGAAAGGGTATTTCCTGTGCTTTCTCTCCACCTGAGAATACAAAGTTGTTAAAGCCACAGTCATTGTATCAGATGGTAGCACCATGGTACACAATGAGATATACACACACACCATGGTACTAAAAGATGATGATATTCATATGGTTTATATTGTTCTTCAAGGTATGTAAAAATACCATTGAAAATTGTTAAAAGAATGTTTTCAGTATTGATAATACTAATAAATGTTTCTTGAACATCAAATCAGCATATTAGAACGATTTCTGAAGAATCACACTGAAGAGTAGAGTAATGATGGTGAAAATTCAGCTTTGCATGACAGGAATAAATTATATTTAACAATATATTCAAATAGAAAGAAGCTACTTTAAATGATAATAATAATTTTTACTGTAATAAATTCAGCCTCTCGATCAGAAAATCTAACTGAAAACAGGAAACAACTGGAAATGAGTCTCCCTACAGCTTTCTTTAATAGACTAGCTTGAAAGGTTTTAAAAGACATATATTGTAACAGATGTTAGATAACCACAAGCCCACCCAGTCATCGATGGACTTCCTGTTTATCAGGATGTTGTCTTGGCCACTTCCTGGCAAGGCACCTTGTGAGAATATGTCCTGTTGTATCAAACGTATGAAGCTGAGGTATAATCTTTCAAATAATTTAGAGCTCAGATCTGGAAGGTCTTGTGGAATAAGTGTCAGTTTGAGGAAAAAATATTGGGATGAATTTAAATATAAGCACAAATATGTAAAGTTGTCATACAGTCATGTATTGAATTTGTCAATATAATGCTACATGCACTTTTACAAGTTGTTTGAACTGAAATGTGTGTTGGCAGTGTGTGTACACAACCACCCTAAAATGATTAAAATCAACCCAGTGGTTTTTTGTTAATCTACTAAAATCTTTACTCCTTTCTCAAATCCATTGAGACCCTAAAGAATCATATCAACCTGTGGAAAATGGGCATCATATGGCCCCTTTAAATGCTGTTTGTTCACAGCCTCTTTATCTCATTGGCTAATAACTAGCTCATATCGTTCTGGATATCACTGCATCTGCTATTCTATTTAAGCAGTAGTGGTCAAGCCAGCACCGGAAAACAATCATTCTGCATCACAGGTGCATCCGTGCAGACAGCAGTGCTGAAGGGCCCAAACCAAAGCAACCACTGCAGTTGACTTCATTAACACGCAAAGACTGCAGACAGGAGAGCATAATGCTATTTAATGAAGTGCCCAGCATGCATTTAGATGTTTAAGAGCCATTCTGGAGGTCAACGTTAAGAATGTCAATTAGTTAAACTGATATGTTGAACTTTACAGTGGACACTAAAATATCATCATTACATTTGCAAACTACTTTTGCATCCATTTATTGTGTCATGCTTATTTTGCATAGTTTAATTGCATTGTAAAGTACTGCAAAATAAATTAACTTTTATTTGAATCAAATCAAATCAAACCAGTCGTGCTGAGTTACACAGCAATTCATTATAAGTATTGGGTAAAGTTAGATCCATTTTGAGAATATTGAGAACAACAAACGGTGCTGTTGGTTAACTATGATCTATTCTACCACACTCTTCACACTTCACCTTGACCAGAAGACAGAAGAGAAAGAGGGGGGAGATCGCATGAGATGAACATTTGGGCACACTGACACTGACACTGAGGAAGTAATGATTGTGTGTTTTAATGTGAGCGTGTGTGACAGCACTTATGTTAGTTGGATTTGTGATTAAACGCTTCGAAATGAAGCTCTCCTGCCCTTTGATCTGTGTGCTCATTTTGTCCTGCATTTGCTTCAGAGGTAAGAGCCACATCGAGTCTAAACACCTACTCAAAATACTAGTTATTTTAATAATTATGTGTCTCTTTTTTATTATCTTGGGCTCAAAGTGTCTTTTGTTTAGGTAGTGTTTATTTGTTATGTTACCATAATGGCATTTTGTCTTTGTTATCACATGTTTATTAGCCATAATTCATGCAAAGTCAAATTTTGTAATAAACTTTATTACATACTGCCTTCTGTTTTATCATTTACTTTTGGTAACACTTTACAATAAGGTTCTTTAGTTAACATTAGTTCAGTTAACACGAACTGAGAATGAACAATACTTCTACAGTATTTATTAATCTTAGCTAATGTTAATTCCAACATTTACTAATGCAGTATTAAAATCAAAAACTGTGCTTGTTAACATTAGTTCAGTTAACACGAACTGAGAATGAACAATACTTCTACAGTATTTATTAATCTTAGCTAATGTTAATTCCAACATTTACTAATGCAGTATTAAAATCAAAAACTGTGCTTGTTAACATTAGTTAATGCACTGTGAATTAGCATGAACTAACAATGAATTACTATATTTTCATTAACTAACATTAACAAAGATGAATAAATACTGAAATGAATGTATTGCACATTGCTTGTTCATGTTAGTTAATACATTAACTCACATTAACTAGGCTAATGGAACCTTATTGTAAAGTGTTACCATATTAATTTTTTTTAATTGCAGATCATATCAGAGGTTAAAGTATGTTATATGTTAACATTACATCAGTGATATCAACTTATGTGAAGTGTTTTTATATATTTTTTTAAGTGTAGTTAGGTTGTGTTGGCTTTGAATGTATTTAAATGAATTGTGTTCACATTTGGACTGCCTGTCCAAAAAAAAAAGTCGCACTCTCTAGTATTTCACTGGATCCCCTTTAGCTTTGATAACACTGTGCATTAGTCAGCAACCTTATGCAACACCACAGCATTTATTTCCATCAAGAGTTGAGATCTGTTTTTGACAACGGGAGAGTCGAACCACTCAGAAAAGTCGACTCTAGCACGTCCTAAAGACTTTCAATAGGGTTAAGCTCAGGACTCTGTGGTGGCCAATTCATACATGAAAATGATTCCTCGTGCTCACTGAACCACTATTTCACAATTTGAGCCCGATGAATCTTAGAATTTTCGCACTGAATCGGTCATGGTTATAAGAATTTGCAAACACATAACATGCCAGAAACATATTAATCACTGCAATAATGATCCAAGCCTAGACTCTAAAGTATTTTCTCAATTAAATCCAAACATTGACTTGTTTTTTGGCCAGGCAGTGTATGTTATATACTGCTAGTATGAGGAAGATGTTGATATTTTTGTTTTACAATTTACAGTAGCTGTTAAAAAAAAAAAAAAAACTAGGGCTAATTTATGGAACATAATTACATTATATGCTTCAATCACACCTCTAGTTCACTTTTCATCCAATACTAAGACGAACTATATTGTACTGTATGCTTCTGTAGATGTTCCTACAGCACAAAATGTTTCTATATATCAGATGTACAGTATATAGTCCGAAATATTGATCAGACATATAAAAATCTCCTCATTTGTATAAATGTGGATACATGTGTACTTAATGAATAAAAGCAAATGTGAATGGTTTCTTGATCAATTCTTTCATAGGTTCCAGTCAGTATCTCTCTGTGTTTCAGAGGGTTAATGGAAATGTCTGTAAAATTGCTGAATAATGTCCAGGCAAAAAATTACCAGTACCAGTACTTATTTATTTTTCAATTTTTGTTTTGTTTTAAATACTAACAGTTTGAGTAACAGAAAAGTCCTCAAAGCCACAAGATAATACAACAAAACGTTCATGTGTTTTGTGTGTGTTTATGCTTTTCTCACAGTTTCAAGTCAGAATCTGTCTGTGATTCAGAGTCCATCCAGCATCACTGTGAATGAAGGAGAATCTACTCACATCAGCTGCTGCTGGAATGAAATCACACAGAAAGTTAAAGTTGCTTGGTACATCAATGAGAAAAAACACACCAGAGTAAAGCAGGATTTCCAAGAGCATAAAACACAGAACTGTTCAATTCTGAATCTCACAAACATACTTAAAACCGCTTCAGGTCATTATGTTTGTGAAGTGACTCAAGACATACCAATCCTGCTTGAGAAGAATGGTAGTGGAACAGTCATATCTGTCAATGACAATCTAGTAGAAATGACAACTGGTAAGTTATTAAAAGGCTAAAAGACCACCATTATTTATTCAGATCACCTGCTACTGGAATAAAAGCAGTCTGGAAGTATTGTCCTGCAAAGAATGTCAGCACAAAAGCACCTTTTATTCTAAAAATCCCAAATAACAAAACAATGTCGGTGATTATGTTTGTAAAGTGATTCAGTATTTCCTGCTTGAATATAAGGAAATCAAAATATCACTGTATGTTCATTCATTCAACAACTGAGATTGTATCACACAAATTCCAATCTACTAAAAATCTGTTGGAAGACATGCGACATAATGTAATTTAAGCAATGTCAGATTTAAGGACTGTTGCATAAAGAGACAATCCAATTTATCTGCTGTTTTACAGTCAGAGTTCACACACTTTTCAACCCAGCAGCTGGTGAGTACTTATAACATGTTACTGAAAAACATATTGTTCTGCAGTTAGTCCATGTTGTCTGGATGTCAGGGATCAGGGATCATGTGGGTGGTTTGGGTTTCTCAATGGTTTCTTGCCACTCTCTGTTGTCTGTGTCTAATAAAAGTGTATAATATGTTAATCATATTTTAAATGTATAATAGTTTCCTAAATTAACAGGCTATTTGTAAAATGTCAGAATTAATTATCGTCAATAATATTTCTCATTAAAGTAAAGCCAGATGTACTTGATAATCCGAAGAGAAATCCAAAAGATGAGAACTATAATTATTTGGATCCTAAAGGTAAGATGTTATACGAATATTGATGCTTTTTTTAAATCTTGGATGTAAAAGTTCAACATACAGTAATTTGATTCTGTAAATATTAAACTAAAGGAACTGGTTTTCATTTGTACACTCTAGGTCCAAATGAAAGGGACCTTTTCAAAATGTACAACTTTGTACCTTATTTACCTCTAAAGGTTGAATATTGTTACCTTAAAGGTACATATTAATAGTTTTTGAAAAGGAACCGCGCCAGTGACAGCTTTTGTACCTTTTTTTCCCTGATAGTGTAGAAACATAATGATTAACCCAGAAATTATTATTTTTTAAATTTATTTAATATTTTAATGAAATTAATTAGTGTTTTTTGCCTTACTATGGGTGGCCACGCACTTGAAGATTTTAAGGCCGATTTTAAGGCCGATTTTCATACCCAAACAATGGTGGCATGTCCCGATTCGAGGCTTGTCGCAAACGATTTTTTGTCCAAAAAAATCCTGTATTGTGTGGTGTCATTACGATTATTTAATTGCTTACTTGATCGGGCTCCTCTGACATGATACCCGCGATAGCCAATAAGAGTGAGCAAGCGTCACCATAACAGATGTTGTGTGCTTCTATAGCTGAAACTTGGCAACCACAAACATGCCACGAAAGTACAGTATACTGAGAAAGAATATCACCCATATTCTTTTTTCCCCTATTTTTTTTTCTATTTGTCCTCCAAGTGTTTTACTTCTCTAGTCATGGTCAATCTTACAAGTCTCCATAGTGTGCGCGTTTAAAGGATTATTACACTAAAATTGGTTGAAACTGTCTTCATGTTTGTGGTCTCCCATGGTTATCAATTCAGTTAAAGGTGACCTATTATGCACCTTTTTACAATATGTAATATAAGTCTCTGGTGTCCCCAGAATGTGTCTGTGAAGTTTCAGCTCAAAATACTCCACAGATAATTTATTATATAATTTTTAAAATGCCTATTTTGAGTGGAAGCGGAAACGCGCTGTTTTTCGGGCCTGTCTCTTTAAATGCAAATGAGCTGCTGCTCCCCGCCCCCTTTTTCAGAATAGAGCTGTGCCTTTACAGCTGGTATCTGCTAAAAAACATCTTTTTTGGTTCTGATTATCATGTTTATCGCACTGAAATCATGCGTTTGAAACCATATGAGTTTAAACTTCTGATATACGGTTTTCTGAGCGCACACATCTGAAGCACACGGACAGAAAGCGGCTGTCACAGCATGCGAGTACTAAACTAAGTTCTCATTCACACACAAGTTAAGTTAAAACACAAATGAGTTATAAAAACAGTCAGTTATGTCTGTGAAGGTAAACAGCTGGGAAATAAATCGTTTGTTTATTTTAGATCTGTGTGGCAGCAGCAGCAATATACAGTAAATAAATCAATAAATGCACTGCTCTCTCGTCTCCTCTGAGGCTGGGACTCTAAACAGTGTTCTGTGCTCGTCTGTGCAGCCAAAGGCAGAACAGTTAGCATGTTTTGCTCAAACGTTCGCCATGGCATTAGAGCTGGTACACCATTGTGGCTTGTGAAATCAAAATAACGGCGCCGTGGGTGGAAATTGACTGATTAAGGGGAGGTAACATTATAATGAGATCCCTTTGCCACGTCACCAAGGGAGCCAAATCAGACTCGCTCGTTTTCTCAGACGCTTGCAGAAAAAGGCTTCCCAAAACAAAGTTATTGGGTTAATCATTTTCACGTTTCCTTGGTTAGCAGATGCACCGGGGACCTGATTATAGCACTTAAAACCTGGGAAAGTCAGATTTTCATGATATGTCACCTTTAAGATTTGAAAATCGTCTAGTGTATCCTAGGGCTAAGTTAGGTTTTCCCCTTTTGTAGTTTTGTAGAATTCCTTTAAATTCTCACTAAAAAGTACGATGTGCCCCAAACAAACTACAACGACCCTTTAGGTTTTTGTAAAAGATCTTAAAAAGCTCAATTGTTTTTCACAGGTAGTTTGCGGGAGGTTGTGATCATATATATTTTCAGAAGTCTGCCCTTCATCTGTCTGCTGGTGGTGTTCTTTTACCTAAACAGGGACAAAAAACAAGTCACAGCATCAAGACCAGGTTACTGTTCAACATATCCAACACAAACTTCACAACATAGTTTAGCTGTTTGTTTAGCCTTTAACCAAACAAACCAGCTCTGTGATAAAGAATTTGATTCAAACTTACATAATTTGATCTGAAACAAAAATATAACTGATAAACTGATAAAACTGAATGCTTAACACCTTTCACAAGACCAGTATCACATGTATCCTAAAAAGATAGAATCGCAGAATTCCAGAATTCCAGACTACAATGATTGAAAAAAAATCCAAGATGATGCAAGATTAATGCACAAAAGATGATTTAATTAATGCAAAAACTATCAATAAAGATAGTCACTATTTTACAACCTCTGAGTTCTTATCTTGAAAGGTTTACAGTCAATTATAAATACATTTAATTACAGAGATCTTTAGTAGGATTTTTTTTTTCTAAACACTTGACAGAATATTCAGATTTTTTAAATCGCAGCAGTGGTGTATGAATTTGGTCAGTGTCTAACAACATATCAGACAGTTTGTTTTCATGCATGAGCACCTGTTGACTATTTTTGTCTCTTTGTTATGACAAAGTGTGGTAAGCAAAGTTAAATAATGGGTTTGTACCACAGTTAAGAATAGTTCACCCAAAAATGAAAAATTTGCTGAAAATGTGCTCATCCTCAGGCCATCAAAGATGTGTTTCTTCATCAGAACAGATTTGGAGAAATTTAGCATTGCATTAAATGGGTGCCGTCTGTGAAGGTAAACAGCTGGGAAATAAATCGTTTGTTTATTTTAGATCTGTGTGGCAGCAGCAGCAATATACAGTAAATAAATCAATAAATGCACTGCTCTCTCGTCTCCTCTGAGGCTGGGACTCTAAACAGTGTTCTGTGCTCGTCTGTGCAGCCAAAGGCAGAACAGTTAGCATGTTTTGCTCAAACGTTCGCCATGGCATTAGAGCTGGTACACCATTGTGGCTTGTGAAATCAAAATAACGGCGCCGTGGGTGGAAATTGACTGATTAAGGGGAGGTAACATTATAATGAGATCCCTTTGCCACGTCACCAAGGGAGCCAAATCAGACTCGCTCGTTTTCTCAGACGCTTGCAGAAAAAGGCTTCCCAAAACAAAGTTATTGGGTTAATCATTTTCACGTTTCCTTGGTTAGCAGATGCACCGGGGACCTGATTATAGCACTTAAAACCTGGGAAAGTCAGATTTTCATGATATGTCACCTTTAAGATTTGAAAATCGTCTAGTGTATCCTAGGGCTAAGTTAGGTTTTCCCCTTTTGTAGTTTTGTAGAATTCCTTTAAATTCTCACTAAAAAGTAGGATGTGCCCCAAACAAACTACAACGACCCTTTAGGTTTTTGTAAAAGATCTTAAAAAGCTCAATTGTTTTTCACAGGTAGTTTGCGGGAGGTTGTGATCATATATATTTTCAGAAGTCTGCCCTTCATCTGTCTGCTGGTGGTGTTCTTTTACCTAAACAGGGACAAAAAACAAGTCACAGCATCAAGACCAGGTTACTGTTCAACATATCCAACACAAACTTCACAACATAGTTTAGCTGTTTGTTTAGCCTTTAACCAAACAAACCAGCTCTGTGATAAAGAATTTGATTCAAACTTACATAATTTGATCTGAAACAAAAATATAACTGATAAAGATACAAGACTGAATGCTTAACACCTTTCACAAGACCAGTATCACATGTATCCTAAAAAGATAGAATCGCAGAATTCCAGAATGCATTGCTACAATGATTGAAAAAAAATCCAAGATGATGCAAGATTAATGCACAAAAGATGATTTAATTAATGCAAAAACTATCAATAAAGATAGTCACTATTTTACAACCTCTGAGTTCTTATCTTGAAAGGTTTACAGTCAATTATAAATACATTTAATTACAGAGATCTTTAGTAGGATTTTTTTTTTCTAAACACTTGACAGAATATTCAGATTTTTTAAATCGCAGCAGTGGTGTATGAATTTGGTCAGTGTCTAACAACATATCAGACAGTTTGTTTTCATGCATGAGCACCTGTTGACTATTTTTGTCTCTTTGTTATGACAAAGTGTGGTAAGCAAAGTTAAATAATGGGTTTGTACCACAGTTAAGAATAGTTCACCCAAAAATGAAAAATTTGCTGAAAATGTGCTCATCCTCAGGCCATCAAAGATGTGTTTCTTCATCAGAACAGATTTGGAGAAATTTAGCATTGCATTAAATGGGTGCCGTCTGAATGAGAGTCTAAACAGCTGATAAAAACACCGCAATAATCCACAAGTAATCCACATGACTCCAGACCAACAATTAATGTCTTGTAAAGTGAAAAGCTGCGTGTTTGTAAGAAATAAATCTAGTATTAAGGCACTTGAGCTTTAAACTGTTGCTTCTGGCCAAAATACAAGTCCATAATCCATAATAATGCTTCCTCCAGTGAAAAAGTCCATCACCTGTTGTCTTCTCACATCAAAATCCACCGATACATGTGCTTATAACTGTTTTGGACTGTTTTCACTTGTAAACGATGCTTGATCTGTGCAGACTTTTTCACTGGAGAAATCATTATTATGGATAGAGGACTTTATGGATATAAGTAAAAATGTCTTAAAGGGGGCACAAGTCCCCATGAGGAAACATAAACATTAAAGGGGTCATATGATGCGATTTCAAGTTTTCCTTTCTCTTTGGAGTGTTACAAGCTGATTGTGCATAGATAAGATCCCTGAAGTTGCAAAGACTAAAGTCTCAAATATGACCTACAATAATGTACAGATTTGAAAAATAATGTGTTTTTTGAACATTAAAGCATGTCAACATATTCTGTTACACCAAATACACTAAATAATGATCTTTAAAATAGCATCATATGACCCCTTTAATGATAGATTTATTTGTTACAAACATGAAGCTTTTCACTTCACAAGTCATTAATTGATGGACTGGAGTGTTGTGGATTATTTGTGGATTATTGTGATGTTTTTATCAGCTGTTTGGACTCTCATTCTGATGGCACCCATTCACTGCAGAGCATCCACTGGTGAGCAATCACTACATCTTGGATTGCCCAAGGGTGAGTAAATTTTCAGCAGATTTTCTTTTTTTGGCAAACTGTTCCTTTAAAGTAAAAGTTAAAGGCACAATACTATGTAATTTTTGCCACTAGAGGGCGCGTATTCAAAATAAACAAATAGACAAAGGCGTAGTTAGATGACGCCGTGACTGAGCGTGGAATCATGGGAGTTGTCGTCTTCATCCTCACAGCCAATGCAATCCGACGGGACTCGGGCAGAAATCATGTTCATGCATGAGCTAATGATTTATTAAGGTAGTAGAATGAAGCAGGGTGAGGCTGAAAGCCGTCGAAGCGAAACAAGGCCGCTGAACGAGCGCGACGCACGAGCTCGAGCTCGAAAGCAGCGGAGCTTTTATTATGCCACAGTTGACCGCTTCCGCTCCTTCCGGTCTTGCGTACGCATGTGGGGGAAAAAAGCAGCGCTGTCTTATCATACTAGATACATTTGAAAGTTTTGTTATTATGATACTCTGTGCAGTCGTCATCAGTCTAATAAAACGCACAACATATTAAAGCGTCTTTGGTGTTTCC
The DNA here is from genome assembly GCF_001515645.1 of Sinocyclocheilus grahami. Lineage (NCBI taxonomy): Eukaryota > Metazoa > Chordata > Actinopteri > Cypriniformes > Cyprinidae > Sinocyclocheilus > Sinocyclocheilus grahami. The sequence continues at coordinate 3,283,884 of NW_015505240.1, forward strand.
ATGTTTTCTACAAAACAAAACCGGAAATCGAGGGTGTATGACGTCATTGGCAGGCGACACAATGACACTATGGACACGGTCCGTGTCACTAGTTAAAATTGAGTTTAAGTATTTGCTATTGACTGTTCAAATGCGGAGTTTTGCGCATCGTGTGTGTGTGTGTGTGTGTGTGTGTGTGTGTGTGCGCGCGTGTGTGTGTGCGTGAGAGAGAGACAGGGTCACATCACAGTGGAGTCAGCTGTCTTAACCGTGGCTTGTGTACTGCAAACACATACAGCTTCATCACTGTGTCTGTCACGCGACTCTGTTCCCCTTTCGGGCTTGAACTGATGGTAAAACTAATGACATTATTTACTGTCTTTACATTTATTTTGAAAGATGAAGCTCGCGATTATGGTAAGGGGCGTTACATTTCTGACAAGTGCTTGCGGTGTTCGGCCAATCACAATGCACTGGGTCAGCTGGCCAATCAGAGCAGACTGTGCTTGTCGGAAGGAGGGACTTTGTAGAAAACGAAGCGTTTGAGAGAGGCGGGGGCATATATGACCTACAATAATGTACAGATTTGAAAAATAATGTGTTTTTTGAACATTAAAGCATGTCAACATATTCTGTTACACCAAATACACTAAATAATGATCTTTAAAATAGCATCATATGACCCCTTTAATGATAGATTTATTTGTTACAAACATGAAGCTTTTCACTTCACAAGTCATTAATTGATGGACTGGAGTGTTGTGGATTATTTGTGGATTATTGTGATGTTTTTATCAGCTGTTTGGACTCTCATTCTGATGGCACCCATTCACTGCAGAGCATCCACTGGTGAGCAATCACTACATCTTGGATTGCCCAAGGGTGAGTACATTTTCAGCAAATTTTCTTTTTTTGGCAAACTGTTCCTTTAAAGTAAAAGTTAAAGGCACAATACTATGTAATTTTTGCCACTAGAGGGCGCGTATTCAAAATAAACAAATAGACAAAGGCGTAGTTAGATGACGCCGTGACTGAGCGTGGAATCATGGGAGTTGTCGTCTTCATCCTCACAGCCAATGCAATCCGACGGGACTCGGGCACTATTATTATGCCACAGTCGACCTCTTCCGCTCCTTCCGGTTGTGCGTATGTGGGGGGGAAAAGCAGCGCTGTTTTATCATACTACATACATTTGAAAGTTCTGTTATAATGCTACTCTGTGCGGTCGTCACCGGTCTATTAAAAACCACAACATAATACAGCGTCTTTGGTGTTTCCATTACAAAACAAAACTGGAAAAATCGAGGGTGTATGACGTCTTTGGCAGGCGACACAATGACACTATGGACACGGTCCGTGTCACTAGTTAAAATTGCTTATTTCTCTGGATTTAAACATTCTTCGAAACATTTGGCATAATGTAAGTACACAAGTCAGCAAAATATATAACACTGTTCTAGTGGTTTTTGGATATTTTAATAAAAAAATCTTACATATTGTGCCTTTAATACCCTTAGATGTTAGTGAGATCTTGCTGATTTCTTTCTTTCTTTTCAATCTAAAGCAGTTGAGCATGCTGTAGAGTCAGAAAGACCGGATGAAGACCTGGAGGCCGGAGAGACACAGAGGAGTGAAACTGAAGAGGCGAAACAGGGTGAGAATGTTTCTGAACAGGAGAAAAAGAGGGTCAGTAACGAGAAACCTGAAGTTACTGCTACAACAGAAGAAGAAGAAGATGAAGAAAAACAGATTGATGTAGTTGTAGACACTGAACAAGGTACATCTCCAATGCATGACAATGAAAAAAACAAGACTGAATCTGTTCTGAACACTGACGAAAAGACACATCTAATGACTGATGCTGAAGAAGTGACTGTTTCTGTGCTGGGCGGCTTTGTTTCAGCTCTGTGAGACACACAGGAAATGGAGTCATGGGTGTGTTGTTCAGGTCTATGATGCCACTTCCTGCATGATTGCTTGTTTGCAGACACATACTGATTTGAAATGATTTATACTGAATTCTGAAAGTAGATGAAATATAATATGTCTTATATGTCTTGTGTATTGTGCATGCATGAATCTTTCTGTTTGATTGTGTGTATTGTGGGATTGTGTATATGGTTGTGTTCAGCGTGTCTTGGGTGAATCGAATGTGAGATCAGTGTTGTGGTTTACTGTGGGCTTCGTTGTGATAAAATTAGTTACGTGGGGAGGGGGTGAAATTCTGAGAGTACGAGTGTCTCATGCGTGTGAAAGGTTGTGATGTGGGAGTAAAGAAGAGTTCAGATTCTCAGCAGATGCTCAGAAATGAAGTGTTCCTCCAGACTCCTGTGTGGGCTCCTCATGTCATGCCTTTGTTTCAGAGGTAAGTGCCACTCGAAACTCCTTCCCCAATGGAAAACCAGCACAGATGCTCCAGGATACTGTTCTGTATAGTACAAAATCAAATAAATCAACTGTCTGTAGAGCTGTGAGAGGATGCTGCCTTTCTGTATTCATCAGGAGACAGTTTTGTAGCATTTCGGACTATTTTAATAAACACTTGTGAAGAGTTGTCTAGTTGTATAATTAGAGTATATGGTAATTTTTTCTGCCATGTTGTTGATCGCTTAGAAAACAAATTCTTCTTCATTATTCCTTTGTTGTTGATATTGATATGTTTTATAAGGTAGAGCTGTACAATAAATTAAAAGGTACTACTACTAAGGAAGGTGGAAGATTTGCACATATAAATTGCTGTAAAACATTTTTTAAAACGAGCTAAGTCACTCAGTAACATTTGTAGGCATGAACACAACATACTGTGAACAACAAGCGGTCCAATTTGAGTTGATTAGACCGATGTGATCTGTAAGCGCGTTTATATATATATATACAGTATATATACAGTAAAAGAGAGAGACTTTGTGGTCTTTATCTGTTTTTCACAATTATCACCCATTATTTTTGTCAATGTTCTTTTCTTTTTTCCCACCTTGATGTGGTTTTATTTCAAATTCTCACCAGTGGTTTTGCACCATCTTTGATTTTTTATTTAAATTTTTTAAAGAGATGTTTCCTTCCTTATAGTGGGTCTTAACTAACGTCACAAAATAAACATTATACAATTCTCAATAACAGATATGATTGAATCTTTGATTTTTTGATGAATTAAAAAATAAATTATAATTTTTACATATGATATTTATGTATTTCTTGTTTATTCCACAAGGTTAAATGCACTGTTAATAAGAAAGAAATCCTTAAAAATAGGGCACGATATAATAAAGGAATTTTCCATATTTCTTTTTTACAGGTGCATGTTTTACCTGTATTTTAAATTTTGCACTTCATTGCGTTATGTTTTAGGGTTAACGGAAATGTCTGAAAAATTGCCTGTACCAGTATTTTTTTATTTTAATTTTTTACATTTTTGTTTTGTTTTAAATACTAACAGTTTGAGTAACAGAAAAGTCCTCAAAGCCACAAGATAATACAACAAAACGTTCATGTGTTTTGTGTGTGTTTATGCTTTTCTCACAGTTTCAAGTCAGAATCTGTCTGTGATTCAGAGTCCATCCAGCATCACTGTGAATGAAGGAGAATCTACTCACATCAGCTGCTGCTGGAATGAAATCACACAGAAAGTTAAAGTTGCTTGGTACATCAATGAGAAAAAACAAAAGCAGGATTTCCAAGAGCATAAAACACAGAACTGTTCAATTCTGAATCTCACAAACATACTTAAAACCGCTTCAGGTCATTATGTTTGTGAAGTGACTCAAGACATACCAATCCTGCTTCAGAAGAATGGTAGTGGAACAGTCATATCTATCAATGACAGAGATAACAAAACAGTGACTGGTAAGATTCTTCCTTCACAATATAATTTTTACTACAAATCCCAATACAATAATAAAAAAAAATGAAAATACCACCATTATTAAAATCATACAATATAATTTCAGTTCAACTAATTCAGTCTATTTCTTCTATTGAAGTTTATGACCCGCCTCAAACTTCCCAGACTGCACACAGTTCACCAGCACCAGACACTTCACCTCCCTTTCTGCCTTTGTCTCTGGTTGCTGCCATCAGCCTGCTGACCCTCTGCTTGGCCTTCAGTGTGTGCAAGATGAGGAACTCCTGTAGAAAATCAGGTACACTTCAATACTGAGACTCATTACTGGTGTGTTTGTGCCGCCACATTGTTTTCATCATCTGTGGTATTGCTGTACTGTACTTATGTTTTCCTGCAAAGCTTAGACTCATTAAAAGTTCATTACGAATTATAAGGCTTTTTACACCAATTATACCCAGTTCAATACTGTAATCACAGCCAATGTGTCTATTTATTATTCATTCACGGATTGTACGAATTGGACATTTTCTTCAGCTGACTAAACAACAGCACCACTCAAAAAAAAAAAAAAAAAAGTACACTGACTAACAGTACAGTGAATGATGCAAGTGCATGTAATATGAAAAATAATGTAGCCTATGTCACAAAGTTGCTGTGTGAGCAGGTCTTTTATGTCAAAACTTGTCAGATTTTGTAGCGGTGTGGCCCCCCGCACAGGAAGTGCAACCGTTAAGCTTATTCAAACACACATTTACCGTTACTTTTTAAAAGTAACAGTTATTTTTCTAAAAAAAATTTTTTTTTTAAATTAATTACTATTACTATTAATAGTAGTTACTATTAATTACAAAAATTCCAAAACATTACTTTTAAAAATAATTTCATTTTTATATTATATAAAATTATATTTTCAAATATTTGTATATATGTGTATTAAGATATACATTTTATTTGACTTAAATAATATTTTGTTTTTGCAGACATGCATTACTAAAACCGGTCTCAAATGATGGGCTGCAATTAGTACATTCTGAATGGATCACAAACAGCAAGAAAATCAATGTTTTTCTCTGCAATTAATAAATAATCAAACTCTGGTATTTTAGCATACATTTTGTCATTCGGTATTATGGTTAATATTAATACAATACAAGACCAGTGTTTGGTTGGTAAAACACTTCAGCTGTTTATGCATTTACAAAATGGCCAGTTTTCCCTATTCTGACAATGTCGTATTAAACATTTTCATCTTGTTGGCCTGTGCATTCTGTATTAATATTAATATTAATTTTCAAATTAATATATTATACTATTTACATATATAATTTTACATAATATATTTCTACAATATCTCATGTCAAATCTGGTTTCTGAAGCAGAGCCATTGCTTGAGCTACTTGCGTTACTATTTCAGTTGGCTGAGGCTCTCTCACACACTCTTGCAGGTGTTTTTTTTTCTCATTTGTGGTAAAGTGGGATTTTTTTGTTTGTTTTTTTGCTGTAGTTTTTTGTCGTCTGGACATAGTTTGCATGCAATGACTTTAACACCTCTGTATATAAGCAATGCTACTTATAACATAGACAGCTTTGTTGGCTTATAATGGGAACAGTATATTTTTGTTGTGTCACAATGCCCGCTTGCAGTGTAGACATGGTGTCATGAACACTGCATAGACTTATGTGGCTTGTTGGGCAGGGCGAATTGTTTGGTTCTATGTGTCAGTAAATAAATAAACAATAGAAAGTGCATTGCTTTTTTTGGGAAAGGTTTGAGAGGCATACCTGTTACTTCTAATTAAAAAATGCAATCAGTCATGGAGATGAGAGCAGTCTGGTATTCATTTGACCTGCACAAACATAGATTTACTAGATCAAAAATTCTATAATAACATAAAGCTGGTTTGAAAGGTTATGTATGGTTTTGAATTGTCATCATAGATATTTGGATGTAGCCATAAATCTCAATGTCTGTATCTTACCTCAGAGCGAGTGGTCATTCACCAGACGCCTAGCAGTGAGGGTGAGGAGCATGAGCACATGGAAGAGGAGGACGGTAGCACAGGCTCCTCTCGAGGATCCCTCCAATGGGTAAGTCAGATCCAACCTCATGAGAAGTCGAAATAATTGGTACAAGATAGCAAAATGATATGCGTTGAGTCATGCAAAAACATACAACTCTAACCTAAGTCTATCTATAAAGCCTAACCATGTTTGTTACAGAAAACAACTATTTGTTGAACTAAGTTGTTTTCATGAGTGTGTTGGTGAGACACGCTTTCATGAGTGTGTTGGTTGGTTTCTAAACACACCCATGGCGCCAAATGTTGGTGTTTGGCTCTGTTTGAAAGAGAATACTAGCGTACTGCATGCTGCAAATTATGTCTTGTGTATTATTTTGTAAAAACTCAAACATGACCTTGTGATGTTACATGTACAGTCAAGTTCTTTTTATTTCAGTATCGTTTTCACAGTGGACATTGTTCCAAAGCAGCATTACAGAAAAATAATGTCTTAAATTGACTAATTTCTTAGTTAAATGATTTGTGTGCAGTTATCATCTTGGAAATACATAGGGTTATTTTGCATTTTTATTGTAAAAAAACAAACAAACAAACAAAAAAACGTTTAGCTGTTAATTTGTCACACTGGACTGAAGTGCATTGCATTGTGTAGCCCACACAGTCCCAGTCGGCACGTGGCTGACCTTTAATGTTGAAATAGTTGCAATAATGTCAGTTGTAGTTTCAACATTGAAATAACATTTAATGCTAAATGGTTATAAAAATGTTAAGTCAGGCTGAAATTCATTCTGTCGAAAAGGTGTTGAAACAATGTCGCAAATCAACGTAAATTCAACAATCGAAAAGTGATTCAACCTTGATTCATAAAATTGGTTCACCTGTGGATAAAAACTGAAAAGACGTCTGGGAGTGTGTTCTGTATTGTTGTAACATTTTAAGAAATGTAGAAGGTCATTTGAGTTATTCATACATATGCATAAAAATTTTTGCATAATGCAAATTCCAAAACAGACTCTTTATGAAGGACCCTTGACCCAAATCAACAATAATGCATTGTAATACAGGGCACAATAAAATGAGTCTCAAGTAGACACAAGTAGCCGGCTAGATCTGAAAAAAATAAAACATGTTTTTCTTCTGAATTAGAATGAATTAAAAATGTTTTTGCTCGGCATTGTTTTGCTTCCCACATTATTGTATGATGTCATAAAGCACAATTTCTGAGCAACATCTGCAATTCCACTGTGAGAGCATGCGGCGAGAGCTCACTGATGCGCTTCTGAGCCTCATTCTGTGTCAAATCTGCTCTTTTATATCACGTCTCTTTAAATTCTCTAGGATCCTGATGAAATTATTCCATATTACATCCATATTTCAAATGACAAGACTGTTTGATGCATGCTGTCTTTCTCTCTCTACAGTATCAAGTGCCTGTTTACTGGTCTTACTTTGATCTACAGAGAGGTGAAGACCAGTGACAACCAGAAAGGAAAGACAAACGTGATGTTCAGTTCACTGGATTGCATTTTGCATTTTTGTAAATAGCAGAAGCGATTTTAATCTTCAGATACAGTTGAAACCCTCAGCTGAAGCTCTTGATTGTGGTATCAGATGTTAATCTCTCTGTTTGTATACCAGCTCTATTGATTTTTATTCTTATTTAAAAAAAATGTTTATATGAGTCTTTCTTTAATTAAAGGGAAGATGTGTCATACTAACATGCATGAAAAACTACTTGGATTTCATGCCCAGACAGATGCAATTCAAACATGTATAAAAGTAACTCATACTGCCTGCCCTGAAGTAGTTCTCTGTGTCTAACCATGAACATTTTTATAATAAAGAGTTTTATGCTGTACAGATGTCGGCTATGCCTTTCAGCCTTCTTAGAAATGTTTCTAAGACTTGATTCTGACACTTTCATAATGTGGTGTCTTTTGCCATTTACAAAAAAAGGTCTGTGAAAACCACTGACTGTGATACTTGTGTACGTGAGAGAAGAGAGTGAGTAGATGTTGAGTTACAGGGTGGAAACTGTGATGGTATTGACAGGTCAATGGCAGGAAATGGAAACTGCAGTGCATCTGGTTTCCTTCGACTTTATTTTTAACATGATGCACTTGTGTGTTCTGTTGACCAAACAAACAAACAAACAAGCAACAAGTAATAAAGTAAATTAAATTGACTGGTAGTCACAGAATAAATACACCAGGTATTCATGACAACTGCAAGCAAACATATGCGGATGTCAGAGGTCTGACTGTAGGCACTGATAGTTGAAAACTGCAGCTAACTTTGCTAAACTGCCTGCCTGTGTGTGTGTGTGTGTGTGTGTGTTTTAATGAGCAATAATGCCCCTGGACATGTACCATGAATAAAGTAAACTAAAGTCAAAATGAATGAATGAATGAATGAATGATGCATTTATATAGCGCTTTATTGTGTATTGCTGTACACCCAAAGCGCTTTACAATCACGTTGGGGGGGTCTCTCCTCGACCACCAGAAAAAATGCTCCCTTACTTGTGTGTGAACTTCACTGGGTATAGAAACAAAATATTCTCTATTCTTTATTTTTCCCACCCTGTCTCTCTTTATTTTTTATTTTCTTATTTTGTATGATGTCTGTCCTTCCTCCAGGGGAAACGGCTAGCCATTTGAACAAGCAAACAACATCAGTCTACAGTAAATATCCAATCAAGATTGACTACCGCAAAAACGTTTGAGAAGGCGAAACACATTCTGGTCATTCATGTGTTTTGGACAACAGATTTGACAGTCTATAAAGAATGATTCTAAACATACTTGTGGTGAAAACTGTGCACAGTGTGATTTAGACAGATGAAAATTCTTAAGTATGAGGTGTGTAAGAGAAAAACTGAATCTAGGTCATGGTAGTGCATGAAGAGGACCAGTACAACTTGATGGAGCATTTGTTGTTGGCCATCTCTTTAGATTTAGTCAAAATCTGAAGTTATTTGGGGACACAGTTAGTTTTATTTGTAAGAATGTAAGAAATAACCGCAGGTTTTTAAATGCGTCATCATTAGCTTATTAAAGGTCATGGTCTGTATATATATATATATATATATATATAATGTATATATAATTTTTAAATGCTAAAATAATTCAGATTTCTGTCACTCATAGATTAGAGTGTATGCTCTGTTGCTGTTATTATTCATTCTTCAATTATCAGTGGATGCAGTTTTGCAAATGAGCATTATTTGTAAAGGGGTCCTATGATGTTGCTAAAAAGAAGATTATTTTGTGTATTTGGTGTAATGAAATGTGTTTATGCGATTTAAGGTTAAAAAAACACATTATTTTCCACATACTGTACATTATTATTTCTCCTCTATGCCCCGCCTTTCTGAAACGTGTCGATTTTTACAAAGCTCATCGGTCTGAAAACCGAGGTGTGCTCTGATTGGCCAGCTATCCAGTGCGTTGTGATTGGCCGAATACCTTAAGCGTGTGACGGAAATGTTACGCCCCTCACCATACTGTGATGCCGTGTCCGGCCGAAGCGACGAGACAAAAACATTAAAACCCATTATAAACGAGGCATTTGTAGCATCCAGTGGGGACATAATTACGGATTATAATAACTTATACTGTCTTTTTACGCGTTGTGTTGCATCGTGAGCTAAAGTGAGGAATGGCCGGCGGGCTTGCGGCAACCACATGTGAGACTAGGCTTGCCACGATAGACGGTGCTGACGGTGATACCGGGCTGCGTTCAGCCCCGACAAAAACGGTGCAAAACGTGTTTTAAACGGAAACAGTGTGCGTTGAACACCCTGTTCTGATGATGCAAGAGTTACAACTGTGGCAGCTGAGAAGGCCATTTTTGTGTTCTTTTTGAAGAATTTTCGGAGCCTGATGAAATCAGTATAAATACATGTTTAATACTGCAAAATACGCCCGATGGTACAGTCACTGCCCTTGCCCTCCAGAATAAAAGAGAACATCCCAATCAAATGAAGGGATTTGTGGAAACTGTGGTTCCTAATTATTGTGATCCAACATTTGCCTCGCATTTCAGGATGAAAAGACAAACATTTCAGGTGAAGGATAATCCGAGACTGTGTTAGGATCTACAGTATATGACCTTATTATTTTTATTGTGAGTATTAGGCTTATCATTATTGCTGATCACTCTTGTTGTACAATGATATTGTAATATTTGCCATTATATAATCAGAGCAGTATAGAAAAGTTTATGAAAGTGCCACTCCATAATACAATAGCAAAATATATAAATATGTATAGTATTTGTTACATTAATCAGTGTCTAGCACACCTTCCTAAGGAAAGCATATGGACCAGAAGACATTGCAATTACTAAATGATATTTAGACAGACTTAAAGAAGTTCCAGATCTATACTTGTGCTCTTATTCGGTTATTTTGCCTTTAATGTAAATAAACATGTGCAAACAACTTGCTCTTGTGAATTTATTTGGATGTTAATTACATTGTGCCAGCTGTCTCTTTAATACCGCGTGGTTTATATACATGTTGCTGCTGATTGGGCTGACATGTTTGACACACCCACCAAACACGAGAAAATGCATCTCAAACCCCGTTGCACACCGTTTCCAGGAAACATGTCGTTCAAACCGGAAACCGTAGCAAAACGGTGCACACCGATTTGAGCTTGAACATGCCCCTAGACGTTTTTGCTGGATGGAGGTAACCATAGCAACAGTACACTACGCACGCGCTTTCCAATAGCATCAATTTGCGTAAGCATCACAATTTTTGTAACACTTTATTATAGAATTAGATTTACATAATAAAGATAATAGTTTTTACACATTTTAGAAAAAAAAATAAAGAACCTTTAGTTAGCTATAGGCTTTTACGTGACAAATTACAATTTGCATTGCGTGAGATGAACCTCGACAGATGATGCCCTGAAAACTACCTTTACAATTAATGCATTCAATCATTTAAAATTCTCTTTAAAAAGTCGACCATTTGAAAAATCACTGTATAATTCGTACACTATTCATAGGCTATTTCCCCTTTCCCCATTGTTTATCATTTTAGTTCAGTGTGGTTGCATATCATTTTTAAAAAAAAATTTTTTTTTAGCTACTCAAGACGATAGCATACCTATCTGGTTTGTCAAACAGTGTCTCTGATTTCATAAACGTCTGCTTCATATTCCTCAGTGCTGTTTCAGTCAGATCTAATAACTGGAGCTCGGTGTTTAATATGGTTTGTACTCAAACACCAGGGAAAGCGAGCACGTTTTGTCTTCCGCCTTTGTATCTCTCCCCGTGATAATTCTATCTAGCTCTGATCAAACCACTGATATTTCTGTGCTGAGATTTGGGGCTTTCAGCACGAACGAATGGAGCAACACTGCCTACCCACTCCCGGTGAACGGATCGTTAATATTTTATCCTGAGAGAACTCTGGAAGCTGGGCTGAAAAAATACATTTTATTTTTTAGCCTATTACTAAACGATACAGTATTCTGAAAGTGAAAATTAAGACACAAAAATGTGTCTTAACACAATTAAATAGACTAATGAAACGATACATGGGTGGATTTTATTTTACACACAGTCAGAGCATCTGTTGGCTGTCTTGCGCGTTCTCTCGGCTCTGAATTAAAAGTGGATGGATAGTGCTGTTTCGTGGCCCTTCTTTTAACGTGACCGTAGCAAAATGGTGCACACCGGTTTGAGCTTGAACTTGCCCCCGGTGTTTAGCTGCAACACCGGTTACGTCGCTTGCCCACCGCGGCACCGACCCCCACCGTCGTTTTGATTTTTTATAGTAATAAAAATTATTTAATTCAGTAAAAGAACAGACACTACACAATTAAAAACTGAACGCGGCTGCTCAATGCAGCGTGCCGAACGACAGTCGCATCACAAGATCAGATTTCATTTCTCCAGTGAGGAGAGTGAGTCGAGCTGACTGACAAAAAGAGTGGGGTGAGGTGAGACAGACAAGACGATCGCGGATGATTTAGTTTCGAAACGAAATGCAAAAGCGCCTGTTTGGCAATATTTTGGATTTTGAAAAACCTGTTGACTTTTGCCGTTTATCTAAGGTGATTTTGGAAGTTTTTTTTAAAACATTCGTTTCTTATTTAATTGGTTCCATGCACACATTGTTTGCTGATTTTTTACTTTATTTAAACTTTGTGTCATTTATTTATTTTATTTGACATTCATTTTGCTAATAAACGTTCTATGTTTCTTATTTATTTGGTTATATATTATACATGTTTACTTATTTCCAGTTTTGTATACCTATTAAACTTTATGTAAGTTATTTGTTATTTTATATTAGGCATAGCCTGCCCTATAGCATGGTGTATTTTTATTTGTTTTGTTAATAAAAGTTCTATGTTTTATGAATAGGCTAAAGTGAGTTTGACATTGTATTTTGTTGTTGCATTCAAGCAGTTGACGCCGAACTGCTGCTAATTCAAAAGTGAAAGTAAAATGAGTTTTTAAGCTATTTAAAAGCTAAGGAAAGTGATGAAAAGAGGGAAAATTCAAATGAACTAAAAACTAGTGCTGGGCGGTATGACCAAAAATTTATATCACTGTATTTTTCAAAATTATACCGGTTTCACGGTACAAGACGGTATTTTTTTTCATGCATGACCGTGTATTAACCATATTTTCTACTGATTGAGAGAGGAAATACTGCAGTATATTGAATTAGAATGCCCTATATTACTGTCATGATGAGTGAATATTGTCAAAAAATAAAAATACCACACTAAATAGTGACTAAACACGACCCCTTTTGATACATGTTAACCAGGAGTCACTCATTTATAATCACGGCATCGTCTGATAAAATCAACATGCATCTACACTAAAGAGCGGCTATTCAAAGAAAGGTTTTCCTATGAATTAATTAGTAGAAAAGTCCATTTCTACTGTGCATTGTGCCTCTTGCTATGGAACATGCAGTGATTTTCCCTGCTTCGCATTCCTTTAGGCAATAAACCCAGTGATATCAGCGTTGGTTGCCATGGAACCAGAGGCCTGTTCTGCCCTCCTGAGGTGTTACGCATTTCGGGGGAAGGGTCCATGGGTCCTCATATGGCTTGTTAACTGAGGGGTGTTACAGAGTATTTGTTAAATATAGCTAACAAAATATATATTGTGTGTTTGATTGGTCCAGACGCTACATTGATATACTGTAGTATTATACTTTTTAAATTAGATTTTATTTTTATGTTTTCTGTTTATATTTTAATTTGAGTATTTTTTTAGATTTGGTAATTTTGTTGTGTTTTTTGATCATTATTATTATTATGTATTTAACAATATGTCTGTATAGTTCTTATTAAGTTTAGTTTGTTTAATTAGTTTGCTATTTTAGTACTTCAACTTCAACTAAACAAAATTGAGTTGCCTTGAAAACCTGCAGAAATAAAATGGTGAAACCCTGAAATTAAATAAATAAATAAACAAATATTTTATTTCAGTTAATATTCATTTTATTTCAAGTATTGAAATGTGTTTTTATGATTTTAGTTTTAGTTAACGATAATAACTCCCATTAAACAACCTATTACAGGCTTTTCAGCTAAATTTAGCCAATAAAAAAATCTTATGAAATATTATTACAATTTAAAGAAACTGTAACTGTAAAGTAACTGTAATTTATATGAATATGTTGTAAAATGTAATTTATTCCTGTGATGGCAAAGCTGAATTTTCTGTATCATTACTCCAGTCTTCAGTGTCACATGATCCTTCAGATATTATTCTAATATACTGATTTACTGCTCAATTATGATAAATTATTATAGCTGCTCAGTTGTTAATAATCTTAATCTTACTATTATCAATATTGTCCATATTGTTTTTTTGTGTAAACAATAATATTTTTTTCAGGATTCTTTGATGAATAGAAAGTTGAAGACCGGAGTAATGCGGAAATTTCAGCTTTGAATCACAGGATTAAATTCTATTTTAAAATATATTAAAATAGAAAATTGTAATTGTAACACAATTTCATTGTAACACAATTTCACAATATTAATGTTTTTACTGTATTTTGTTCAAATAAATCATGTCTTGGCAAGCGACTTCTTTCAAAAACATAAAAAACTTATTCCAAACTATGCCTCTTTAAAGACTCAATTTACTTGAAAAAATAACATGGTATTTCTTATTTTACGCAATTAAAACTAGTTTTGGCCCTTGCTGTTTTTCTTGACATTTTTTCTAACACTATACAGTCAATTGGTGATGTAATAAACTGATACCAGTTATAAAATGTGGTTGACATGTTTCTGCAGCCCCCTAAACCCTGGTGAACGGCCAGCACACTCACTTCCTGTTGCAAAGGTCATGAATTTGATGTGTGCCTCGAGCAAACACGGAATTGTCAAAGTCTCGCTCTGAGTATATTAACACCTTTAAATAACACAACATTCTGACCTTTTCCCCTGATTTGTTTATTTCCAATTAGCTTCTTGTGGTGTTTATGTCATATGAGCTGCCCACAGGCAGGCTGAGAGATTTTCAAGGCGTTGGACTCTGGCGCTCTGGGGCCGTTTGATGGAGCGGGCTGAGACGGTAAAGGGAAAGGGAAAGATAGAGGGCGAAAGAGAAAGAGTCAGACAGGAAACCCCAAAACGCTCGTTGAGTTTAGCTTTAATTCACTCACCCCTCCATCTGGGCATTCAGAAGAGTGCATGGCCTAATACCCTTTTCATTTCACAGGCAATTTAGAGAATCATCTTTTGAGGAAAAATACCTTTTATTTGGCCATAAATGGGCAAAGATATTTTAGATGTTAAAGGGGTCATATGATGCGATTTCAATTTTTCCTTTCTCTTTGGAGTGTTACAAGCTCTTGGTGCATAAAGAAGATCTGTAAAGTTGCAAAGACTAAAGTCTCAAATCCAAAGAGATATTCTTTAAAAGAGTCAACCACACCTACCTAAAACGGCTCGTTCTAACATGCCCCTTATGTCTACGTCATGATGTGGGAAGATTTGCATAACGCCGCTCAAATGTTCACGCAAAGAAAGAAGGCGTAACTTTGATTCTCGCTGTAGTATTGTTGTTGCCGCCACCACCATGTCGTGGAGATGCTGTGTGTTTCGTTGTGAAAGCTAAACTACTTTGTTTGGCCTTCCAAAAGAGGACGATATCCGCTTCGTCATGCCTAGAGCTGATCCGTGCTGATCGCTGAGGAAATAAATCAACTTCGTGCTGTGGATTGTCGGATCGGCTTTCACTGTGGATGAAGCGGAGTCCAGCCCGGGGTCATCACATGTGGTTGCTGCAAGCCCCCCGGACGCTCCTTTGTCGAATCTGCCGGCAGCGCCGTTCTCAAGCCGGCCTCCGCTCACTCTAGGCCGCCGGCCGCCTCTCACTCTAGCCCGCCGCCCTCCGCTCACTCTAGCCCGCCGTGTGATGATATAAATTTTTTTAATACCGCAATACCGGTGTATGTCGCTTAAAAAAAACGTTTGGAACGCGACACTGTTTGAAAAGGTTCCCTTTTCACTGGTGCACTGTGGTGAGGGAACAGCTGTGTGTGTTACTAAGCGTGAAAGTTCCGAAA
>NW_015505240.1:3300142-3304078 GCF_001515645.1 Sinocyclocheilus grahami
GCAGAGAAGCAGCGCATTCAGTTGGCCGCACCGCAGCCGATTCGTCAATAAATGAGTTCAAAACAGCGTTTCCTAGCACCTGTCCCTTACTGATTGTTTGGAATTATAAATATGAGTGTAGTTCATATCACATGCATCACAACTTTTTTTGTTGTTGTTTTTTTTAGTTTGTTACTCAGTGCGCTGCATGAGACAAAAAAGTAATATAGCCAAAACAACCGTATAGCCGCTCTTTAGTGTAGATGCATGTTGATTTTATCAGACGGTGCCGCGATTATAAATGAGAGTGACTCCTGGTTAACATTAAAAGGGGTCGTGTTTAGTCACTATTTAGTGTGGTATTTTTTGACAATATTCACTCATCATGACAGTAATATAGGGCATTCTAAGTCAATATACTGCAGTATTTCCTCTCTCAATCAGTAGAAAATATGGTTAACACCCGGTCATGCATAAAAAAAAAAATACCGTCATTGATGTTGAAAAATACTGTGATATAAGTACGTTTTTTATATTTAAAGAATTTGCCACTGACGATTCAAACGCGAGTTTTGAGCAGTGTAGAGTAGCACTTGTTGTTTGTCATTTTTCCGATCACAAATGCAGACATGGTTTTAGGTTTACGCAGCGCGATGCAACGCAATGCGTAAAAAGACAGTATAAGTCATTATAATCAGTAATTATGTCCCAACTGGATGTAACAAATGCCTCGTTTATAATGGGTTTTAATGTTTCCACGCCACATTTTGCCAAAATAACTAATATATACAGTGGGTACGGAAAGTATTCAGACCCCCTTACATTTTTCACTCTTTGTTATATTGCAGCCATTTGCTAAAATCATAACTAAATAAATGCAAGAAGTTATTTTTTATGGTTGGGTTAGATTTAAACTGTTCTAATTATAATTAGCTTTATATAAAAACTGTAGAAATCTATGTCCTATGGGCATACCATATTTGTTGAAAATGTCTTTGTGCATGTGTATACGTCAACAGAAGGGTAAAAACAGAAAAAAGCTCAAGAGGCAAACACTGGGGCAAAATGACAGAATACAGCAGTGTGTGAATGACTTTGAAGTGATGTTTTGAGAGCAGAAAGACTCTTTCTTCCCCATTTATTTTCACGTCTTCTCTTTCCTCTGATGCTGAGGGGACACACTGACATTGAGTGTCATCTTGTGTTTTGCATGTTAGCTGCTTTGACAGTCACGGGGTTTATCATAAACATTGTAAACACGCATCTCTTTATAAATTCAGCCGCTGTCTTTGCCTGACTTACAAACGCATTATGACCATTCAACAGTTATTTGAGTCATATATTATGAAATTATATAAATAAAAATGATATATTCATATAATTATATCTAAAATATAAATATAAAAATAATATTAAAAGATATGTATTTAAAATATTTATATACATGTTATGTATATATTAAATATATAATATATACTAATTTATATACTAAATATATGAAAATATCAAACTTCAACAATCAAGCAAAAATATTTCAAATATAAATATATATATAAAAGTGTATGTATATAACAATTATATGTCAATAAAAATTATATATGTATATAATTGTATATAAAATAATATATAATAATGCATTGAGTATAATACATTAATTAATATTTTATAACTTTGGTTTATATAAACAAAGCAGATATAATTTTAAGAAGACGTAAGCGATCATCATTAGCAAATGTTGATGCGTAAAGATGCCTGTGTGCTAATGCTCCAGTGAGCTCTGACACCATGCAGCGCTGCAGGGCTGTTTATCACACACACACACACACACACACACACACGTACACACGTATATGGCCGTCCTTCCACACATTCACTTACAAGTTCATGTGCCTTTCTGTCTCCATAGCAAACGAATCTCCAGCAGCATGAATTATACATGAGTCTCTATCTCTCTTTATCTTTGGCTGCTTCTAGACAGAGAGAGTGAGCAGAAGAGACCGACAGACACAGACACTGTCTTAGAGGTGGCATCTCTATGTGTGTGCGTGTGTGTTCTCATCATACTATCACTTGACAACTCACTGTTATTTCATGCCACCTGCTGCTGACTTCCTGTCCCCCCAGGAAGTGCCTCTTCACCTTAATGAGCATTCAGCCACTGAGCTACAAAAAATGAAAGCTGGAGAAAGAATTGCATGACTATTCATACATACGATAACTAAATAAAACATGAAACATGACTGCAAAAGGAGGTTTATTCAGAAGTCTTTATATAATTTATATTTATATATTTTATCATTTATATAATATTATTTGTATTAATAAAAAAAAAAAAATATATATATCTATCAGTGACGTGAGGCCAAGTATGGTGACCCATACTCGGAATTAGTGCTCTGCATTTATCCCATCCAAACACACACACACACCATGAACACACACCCGGAGCAGTGGGCAGCCATTTATGCTGCGGCGCCCAGGAAGCAGTTGGGGGTTCGGTGCCTTGCTCAAGGGCACCTCAGTCGTGGTATTGAAGGTGGGAGAGAGCGCTGTACATTCACTCCCCCCACCTACAATCCCTGCCGGTATGAGACTCGAGACTCGATATATATATATACATACAATACATGATTATCATATTTTATTAATTATTATTTATTTACTATGAATTGTTAACATTTATTTAATTTTTTAATTTTAGTCTTTTTATTTTATTTTATATTTGATTTTATTCATTTTAATTTTTTCTCAATTTCCTCTCTTACACTTTTTGATATGACTATATAAATGCAAGAGAGGAAATTGAGAAAAAATTAAAATGAATAAAATCAAATATAAAATTAAATTAGAAAGACAAATTAAAAAATAAATATTAACAATTCATAGTAAATAAATAATAATTCATAAAATATGATAATCATGTACTGTATTTGAATTATCATTGTAATTAATTCTCCATCTTGCTCTTTTAGAAGTCCTGCAATACAGTGATTAAACTGAACTAGTGTCACAGACACACACACAGACATACACACACAGACACACACACTTATTCTCTCACCCACTCATTCTGCATTTTCACTTTTAAGTGAAAAGAAAACAACAGCAGATTAATTTAACTCTCCCAGCAGACATGACAAGCTGACCCAGTTAAAAGTGTGTGTGTGTGAGTGTGTGATACCTGGAGAGAAGCAAAATATCTAGAGCTCTACTTCAATTAACATAAATGAGGTTTATGCTGAATCTGTTTTTATTTTTGGAATTCCTTGATATAGTTTATTTTTGCGCTGTACTTTAGTGCACCATGCAGTTTATTTAAAAAGAGAATATGAGCAGTCGATGTAATTTGGGAAATAAATCAATAAAATCTGTGTGTGTGAAAGTATTCAGATGTAACCCTTAACATTTTCATAATTAACTGTAATTTAATTACACATTTTTTCTCAGTAACTGTAACAGATTACAGTTACATATATATTGTAATTAAATTACATAATTCCATTACATGTAACTAGTCACTCCCCAACACTGGAAAAGATGGATCTCAAAATCATACAGTCATTGTTGGAAAGGGTTCAAATACGCAAAAAATGCTGGAAAACCAAAGAATTTGTAGGACCTGAAGGGTTTTTCTGAAGAACCGCGGGCAGTTTAACTGTTCAGGACAAACAAGGAACTCATGAACAATTATCACAAATCAAACAAACAAACAAAAATAAAAAGCTGTGGATCATTCGGGTAACAAGTAACAGTATTAAGAATCAAGCATATGTAAACTTTAGAATGGGGTAATTTTTATAAATTCAACTATTATTTTCTCTTGTGGACTGTATGTAACTTTTATGTTATCTTATTCAGGTCAGTACTAAATAAAAAATAACATTAATGAAATAATAAAAATACAGTTTTGACCACAACTGTGTGTGTGTGTATATACTGTATATATATATATATATA
>NW_015505240.1:3304217-3311060 GCF_001515645.1 Sinocyclocheilus grahami
TGTTGTCCACAACTGTGTGTGTGTGTATATAATATATATATATATATATATATATATATATATATATATATATACACAGTATATAGTCATCTCAATGACAAAAAGTACCCTAGTTTACCTGAATTCACCCTATATTGTTTGTATGTGTATGTTATGCTCTGTAGAGGAGTGATCAGTAAGGCCGTTTTGTAGTCAATTGTAGACAATTATACACTTCACTTTTAAATGCACTAAAACCTACGTTAGATATATTAAAAAAATCGAATTTATCATTCAAAAGCATTGTTTGAACATTTAGCATCTACTGCTATATACTGTATAAACATCCTTATGACAAAATCAGGATGAAAAAGTAATTGTGAACAGAAGAGGTGTAGCGGTAACACACTTTCATAGCTATGAATGTGTGAGCAATTATACAGACCTTTCCTGTCTCTGACACACACACACACACAGAGACACAGTCTCATACTATAGTCACACTCTCCCTCCATTTTGTGCCGTGAGAGAGAGAGAGCAGAACTAAACGCTTGCTCTGCTGTGCCCTGCAGTCTTTAATTGGCTTCTCCAGCCTGTCAGAGGAGGAAAAGAGAATAGAGAGAATAAAAGAGAACAAGAGAACCACCTTACAGAGGAAAAAACCTGAGAGAAAGAGACTAAGACAAATTGCAGGCAGTTTATATAAATGCATTCAGTGTATGTGTGTCCCCTTTTAAATAGCCACAGAAGATTAGATCCTTAGAGGACAAATGAAATATTATTTCTCTCTTAAGGTGAATGCACATACAAAATATAAAGGAACTGAAATGAAAAACAATGAGAATGACATATTGTACTATTAATGATCCCTCTTGCAGGCATTCATATGTAGCAAAAGTTTGGGTGGAATATGGCTGTATATTTACACAATAGCATGTTGCACTGGAGCATCACTTGGGCAATCAGATCAGATCTAATGGTTAAACTAACTGTTGTATAATCCTAATCAAATCCCTAATGGTATAAACAGCTCTGCTCCAGCCTAATCTGTCTGTATAACATTTAGCATCTACTGCTATATACTGTATAAACATCCTTATGACAAAATCAGGATGAAAAAGTAATTGTGAACAGAAGAGGTGTAGCGGTAACACACTTTCATAGCTATGAATGTGTGAGCAATTATACAGACCTTTCCTGTCTCTGACACACACACACACACACAGAGACACAGTCTCATACTATAGTCACACTCTCCCTCCATTTTGTGCCGTGAGAGAGAGAGAGCAGAACTAAACGCTTGCTCTGCTGTGCCCTGCAGTCTTTAATTGGCTTCTCCAGTCTGTCAGAGGAGGAAAAGAGAATAGAGAGAATAAAAGAGAACAAGAGAACCACCTTACAGAGGAAAAAACCTGAGAGAAAGAGACTAAGACAAATTGCAGGCAGTTTATATAAATGCATTCAGTGTATGTGTGTCCCCTTTTAAATAGCCACAGAAGATTAGATCCTTAGAGGACAAATGAAATATTATTTCTCTCTTAAGGTGAATGCACATACAAAATATAAAGGAACTGAAATGAAAAACAATGAGAATGACATATTGTACTATTAATGATCCCTCTTGCAGGCATTCATATGTAGCAAAAGTTTGGGTGGAATATGGCTGTATATTTACACAATAGCATGTTGCACTGGAGCATCACTTGGGCAATCAGATCAGATCTAATGGTTAAACTAACTGTTGTATAATCCTAATCAAATCCCTAATGGTATAAACAGCTCTGCTCCAGCCTAATCTGTCTGTATTTCTCTTTATTCAGATTCACAGGGTGTCATCTCTGAGTCTCAACTCCTTTCAATGTCCCTGTGCACATGTGCGCTCTCAACCCGCAGATATGTCTGCTGAGAAAAAGAACGAGCATAAAGGAGGGTGGCACAGTATATAGTGCAAAGTAACAAAACTTTGACTGTGCTTGCAGTTTAGACAATTTAGAAGATTATAATAGGAGTAATACACTTGTGCTACATGCATGCATTGTAGATTTTGTTTTATTGCGTTTCTTTGTTTAATTCTGCATTGATCTGATGTTCTAGAATCTCTGTAATTCAGTCTACACTGAGCATGCAGTGATACAGCACCAAAATGCTCCAGTTATAAAAATAAAACTTACATTCAAGCAAATGATAAGACAAGTAACACAATGATTATAATCTATAAAGCAGTCTACACTGCAAGCTATGCAATGCAACAAAACTAGAAAGTGTCTAATCAGTGAAGTTGACTACATTGCAAGTGACATGCCGCAACTGTGCTCATAATCGTTGAAGCTCTCTACACTGTAAGCATGTAATGCAACAAAACAAGAATGCTTATAATCAACAAAATAGTCTACATTGCATGCTATGCAATGCAACAAAATGTATCTTATAATCAATAAAACTGAAGAAAAAGAACGAGCATAAAGGAGTAAAATTGCTTGCAGTTTAGACAATTTAGAAGATTATAATAGGAGTAATACACTTGTGCTACATGCATGCATTGTAGATTTTGTTTTATTGCGTTTCTTTGTTTAATTCTGCATTGATCTGATGTTCTAGAATCTCTGTAATTCAGTCTACACTGAGCATGCAGTGATACAGCACCAAAATGCTCCAGTTATAAAAATAAAACTTACATTCAAGCAAATGATAAGACAAGTAACACAATGATTATAATCTATAAAGCAGTCTACACTGCAAGCTATGCAATGCAACAAAACTAGAAAGTGTCTAATCAGTGAAGTTGACTACATTGCAAGTGACATGCCGCAACTGTGCTCATAATCGTTGAAGCTCTCTACACTGTAAGCATGTAATGCAACAAAACAAGAATGCTTATAATCAACAAAATAGTCTACATTGCATGCTATGCAATGCAACAAAATGTATCTTATAATCAATAAAACTGACTACACTGTAAGCGCCATGTTGCAACACTTCAAATCTAGAACATTCCTGGTATAATCAACAAAGATTTGCAAGCAATCTTAACAATCTTAAATATGCTAATTTTAATCGTTGAAGCTGTCTTCACTGCAAGCATGCAATGCAGCAACACAAATTTGTCCCATTATAATCAACAAAACTGTCATACAGCAAGTGAGCAAACTAAAATAGAAAATTCCTGTTATAATCAACAAAATGTTGCAAGTATGCAACATATGCATGCAAACAAGCAATGCAACAAAGTATAATTTTCTGCTCAGAATAAGTGAAGCTGACTACACTGAAATCCTGCAGTGCAACAACACTAAAATGCTTTTAAGTAAAAGTTTAAGTAAAATGTAACAATTATAATCAACAAATCAATCTACACTGCAAGAAATGTAATGCAAAAACTATTTCCTACAATCAATGAAGATTACATTGGAAGTGACGATGCAGTGCAACAAAACTAGAAATTTTCTTTAATTAATAAAGTTAACTACCCTGCAAGTGATATGATGCAACAGAACTAGAATACTCCTGTTAAAAACAATGGATCTGTCTATTTTGCAAGCACGCAACACACACACACACACACACACACACACACACACACAAAAACTTAAACAGTCTCGTAATGATCAACGAAGCTGCCTACAAAGTTGTAAGTGAGCGATGCGACCAAAGTAGCAAAGTCACGCACTTGCAGTGCAGGCCGCACTGTTGATTACAACTGGAGCATTGTGAGTGTGAATCTGAGAAAGTAAGTGGGTAAATTAGCAGCAGAAAGAGACTGAAAAGAGGGAGACAAACAAGAGAGATGTAATGAGTCTAAAAATAAACTAGCGAAGATGAGCGAACAGCAAAACGTCTCTTGTCAATGTCTCCCACGAGCTACACGACGACACAAAGGGAACAATGTGAAAAAAATGCTCTCATTCTCTCTTCCATCATTTCCCCTTTCTCTTTTTCCCTCCAGTAGCTGTACTGGTGTTATTGATTGTAATCTGTCCATGTGTTTTGAGGTCTCTCTTGTTTTTTTAACTCTTACAGCAAATACTTTGACTCAAGCTAATTTGTTCCCCCGAGATATTTGTGTAAACTTCTCTTCTTGCTGCCGTTGCTAGTCAGTGTGAGAGGTGTTTTTTTCCAATGGTTTACCAGACTAGCACTGTAAATTACTGTAGTGCTGAAAAAAGAAACTCTGTGTGAGATCTTAATGACTACAGAACACACATAGAGAGACTCTCTCTGACACATCCCGCCGGCTAAAGGATTCTTTAATGCCATTAGGAAACGAATACTGTGGGGTAGAGAAGAGGTGTGGTTCATCTCTGCTGTATTTCTTATAAATAGCAACAGAATGTGGCATCGAACGTTAATGCTACCTAGTTTTGGAGCTCAGGGGCTCACTAAAGACCATACTTAATGTGTTTTAAATGTTTTCTGTATACACACTGTCGTTCAAAATTTGGGGTCAGTAAAGATATTTATAATGTTACAAAATATTTACATGTTAAAGTAAACACTGTTCTTTTAAACTTTCTATTCATCAATGAATCCTAAAAAAGTATCATGGTTTCCACAAAAATATTAAGCAGCACAACTTTTTTCAACATTGATAATAATCAGAAATGTTTCTTGAGCAGCAAATCAGCATATTAGAACTATTTCTGAAGGAGCATGTGACACTGAAGACTGGAGTAATGATGCTGAAAATTCAGCTTTGCATCACAGGAATAAATTACATTTTGAAAAATTTTCAAATAGTAATATTATTGTAATAATATTTCACAGTATTACTGTTTTTACTGTATTTTCCATCAAATAAATACAGCCTTGGTGAGCATATATATATATATATATATATATATATATATATATATATATATATATATATATATATATATATATATATATATATATATATATATATAAAAATGGCATGCATCTGCTAACTTTGTCCGTCTGCACGAACATGAATTAACAAGCTGTTACGCTGCCGCTGGGACTGATGAAGTGGAGAAAGTTATCAAATGACTAAATTATGATATTTGTTTAGGTGGGTGCTTGGGTCTTATCTATCGGATTGCAACGTATATCCATTTTGTTAATTAAACATTACAGTGCATGTCTAATTAGAGTTAAGCTAGTCGGCGTGGTAGCCCTGGCTCACATAGTCATAGGCCACTATTGTTAAGCCGGTCGGCGTGGTAGCCAAGGCTCACATAGTCATAGGCCACCAGTGTTAAGCCGGTCGGTGTGGTAGCCAAGGCTCACGTAGTCATAGGCCACTAGCGTTAAGCCGGTTGGTGTGGTAGCCAAGGCTCACATAGTCAAAGGCCACTAGCGTTAAGCCGGTCGTCGTGGTAGCCCAGGAACACATAGATAGTAATACATGCGGTTCACATGGCTCTTCCGAGCAGCAGCAGTACATACGTCTTGGTGATAGATCTGCTTGTTGGGGGGTGTTTTGTTCTTGTTTTGACTTGTATTGTGTGCTGTACTGAGCCGTGTCGAGCCGAGTCATACCACGCAGTGGAAAAGCGCTTAATGTGAGAAAGAAAGGAGACAAAAAGAAGTAGAAGTGCACAGGTAAACACAAAGTGGACTGATACGCCAAAGTTTACGGACACGTGGCTGTTTTATACTTTTATCATTAATTATATTGTGTTTATACCGAGCGAATCAAGTTCTATCTCTAAACCGAATCATCTCCTAAAACTGTTTGCATTTTTGCATTTATATTAAAGGAAAAATTCAACCAAAAATGAAAATTTGCTGAAAATGTACTCATCCTCAGGTCATCCAAGATGTAGATGAATTTGTTTTTTTTCATCAGATTTGGAAAAATCTAGCATTACATCACTTGCTCAGCAATGGATCATTTTCATTGAATGGGTGCCGTCAAGATGAGAATCCAAACAGCTGATAAAACATCACAATAATCCACAAGTAATCTACACACCACTCCAGTCCATCGGTTAATGTCTTGTGAAGTGGAAAGCTGCGTGTTTGCAACAAATCCATCGTTAAGGCGTTTACACACTGAACTGTCGATTCTGGCTAAAATATTATTTTTTTCTTTGATTTAATAAATCACAGAAATCAACAGCCTGGTTTCCATCCATGTGTTTTCATGCTAATTTTGAGATACAACATTAAACATTTAGTCATGTCATAAAATATATTTTCTCCATTATATGGATATTTTTTTCTTTTAAAAAACAGCTAAATAAATTTGACAAATAATATTCAATTATCTGAAAATATTACTTGAATGAATACAAATAAATTATTTATTGTTAAAGAAAATTATCTATTGTGTAATTTTCATCTCCCTATTCCAGTTTAGATTAATTTTTTCTTCATCCTTCTTGAATGATTTTTGTTAAATATTCAAGTTCTGATATTTTTTTATGTAACATGCAATGAGTTGCATAATTATGCAATTTTTTAGATATAACATTTAAAATGCTGTATGAAAACAGGAGTAATGCAAAAAAAAATGTTTACAATTTTAACCAAAGAAGTTGTTTACACCATAATGTCACAGTATAACTGTTACATGTCATGAAAGAAATTTTCTCCATTATATGGAATTTTTTCTGTAAAAATAGCTACATCAAAATAAATTTGACAAATATTATTCAAAAATTATATTACTCAAATATATATAGGGGCATCTCAATAAATTAGAATGTAATGGAAAAGTTCATTTATTTCAGTAATTCAACTCAAATTGTGAAACTCGTGTATTAAATAAATTCAATGCACACAGACTGAAGTAGTTTAAGTCTTTGGTTCTTTTAATTGTGATGATTTTGGCTCACATTTAACAAAAACCCACCAATTCACTATCTCAACAAATTAGAATACTTCATAAGACCAATAAAAAAA
>NW_015505240.1:3312108-3315718 GCF_001515645.1 Sinocyclocheilus grahami
GTTGTTTGTGCATCTTTTTCTTCCACACTTTTTCCTTCCTCTCAACTTTCTGTTAACATGCTTGGATACAGCACTCTGTGAACAGCCAGCTTCTTTGGCAATTAATGTTTGTGGCTTACCCTCCTTGTGAAGGGTGTCAATGATTGTCTTCTGGACAACTGTCAGATCAGCAGTCTTCCCCATGATTGTGTAGCCTAGTGAACCAAACTGAGAGACCATTTTGAAGGCTCAGGAAACCTTTGCAGGTGTTTTGAGTTGATTAGCTGATTGGCATGTGACCATATTCTAATTTGTTGAGATAGTGAATTGGTGTGTTTTTGTTAAATGTGAGCCAATCATCACAATTAAAAGAATCAAAGACTTAAACTACTTCAGTCTGTGTGCATTGCATTTATTTAATACACAAGTTTCACAATTTGAGTTGAATTACTGAAATAAATGAACTTTTCCACGACATTCTAATTTATTGAGATGCACCTGTACAAATACATTATTTATATAACATTCATCTCCCTATTCCTGTTTAGTTTTATTATCTTTTCTTTATCCTTTACTTTCGGTTTAATTTTTGTTTGGTTAAATATTCAAGCTTGGTGTTTATTTATTATTATTTTACATATGTAATTAATTGGATTAATCAACAGCATGTTTATGTTTTCATGCAAATTTTGAGATTTAAAATTAAACATGCTGTATTGAAACATTAAGTGCATAAACGACAAAGAAAACACATTTACTGATAGGGCTGCACGATTAATCGAATGTGATTGTCGTGCGCATTTTGATAGTAATGCCGGTTCTGTAATCAGCAGGAAATCATCATCACGTGCTTTCAGATGGAGCAGAATTTATTACACATAGCCGTAGTTCACTGACAAGTTACGCAAAAAAAATCGCAGACTGAAATCGAAGAAATCTTTCGCGATAATGACAGCTGTTTGCATAGCTTCTCCGTGAACTATGGCTCTGTGAAGTAAATGCTGCTTCACCTGAAAGCATGTGAAAATACCACATTTAATAACATATTTTTACTCCAAACTCACTTCATAACATCAGTCGAGTGTTTGAAATAAATCCTTCTGTGAGGTGATGGTGGCTTCTTACACAGAATAAGGCAATCAACATATTTCATAGTATTTAAGCAGTGATAAAGGCATTGCATTATAAATATACTTTATTTTAATGAAAATTATAATAATAAGAACTCCGATAAACCGTATATTGCCGTAGTCGTGTGTTTATTAGTCACGTTGAATCAATGAAAGCAGCTGAATCTTCCGTTTATTCAGCTGCAGGCATTTTCTGGGTTTCTTCTGCGAGGCGTATTTGGAGTTTCAGCGCGAGAGCGCCCTCTGGCCTTTGGATGGAGATTTACTGCTGATCACAGAACAGTGCTTCACTGAAAGATACGCATGACAATCGCAGCTTCTGTCGAATCGCGATTTATCGTGCAGCCCTATTTACTGAATAATTTCCTAGATGCACATCAAAAAAGTAATGTGACTGTCTCAATGAGTCATGTGACTGAATAATTTGCTTGGAGAAGAAAAATATATGTACGGATATGCATGGGGTGTAATTGCTGCTTTATTCGCAAATTGTTTTTACAATATTCAAAAATTTGTCTTAAATTAATTGCACAATTTGGAAGGAAACATACATGTAGCTACAATCTGCTCAGAAAGCTAATTTAAAGGCATTCCACTGTCTAAATTCAAACCTTGTCATGTCTGGTAAGGACATGTTGTTGTAAGGATGTCTGAGGAACAAAACTGTGAGTTGGTTAACTAGAGTGCTTATATACCACATGTGAACGGACTCACACCTGCACAGCAGCTCTGCTCACATGAGGCAGCTGTTTTGAGTAGAACCTGGCCTCTCTTACACAGATGTTTGTTCAGAAGGTGGGAGGTGTGTGTTTTCTCAAATGACCTGAGTGTATCCGAGCCGGAGTGGAAGGACAGAGCTGGATTTGAATTCAGCCTTGCAAGGAATTAAACCCCTACAGGCCCCGAGCTACAAATCTGGTGCCAATGCCAAAGCTGTCCAACACTACACAACCCAACAAGAGCATTTCTGCTGCATACTAAACAGCCTAGGCAGGACTGTGTGTTTCTCTAGAATGGTGCAGAAGCCACACATCTGGAACTACTTCACACTTTTTCATGGCAGAAAAGGTGGTTCTGGGCCAGAAAACTCAGATCTGCAGAAAAAGTTTTCATGACAACAACAGTCTGGCAAGCAGTGTTGGGGGTAACTCATTACAAGTAACGCGAGTTACGTAATCAGATTACTTTTTTCAAGTAACTAGTAAAGTAACGCATTACTTTTTGTAATTTACAAGAAAATATCTGAGTTACTTTTTCAAAAACGTAATGCCAGTTACTTTGTTTTCCCATTTATTGACTGACAGCTCTCCTGTCCCCATACTGGGAGAAATCGGGAGTACAGAGTACAGTACAGTGCGCTGTGTGAACATGATGTTACTGTAGTTCTAGACTAAATGTGAATGTGCGTTAATTCATCCCACTCACAAAAAACTGATTTAGTGTTCATCAAAATGAATTAAAACAGTGAAATGCAAACTCAGCATATGAATCAAACCTGCAATAATTAAATGTTAAATAACACAAATGTATCTAATCCCATTTTATTAACCAATATCTTTGCTGCTGACCTTTGATCCAGTTCAACCGTACTAATAAGCAAAAAATGACTTTAGATAAACGAACAATTGTGCTTTGTTTTTTTTTATTGCTGAAGAGTGTTTCTTCTCCTGCGTTCAACTGTACAGACGTGAATTTATTTTTGGTTTATTCATTACACTTTTTGGTGTGAAAGGGCTTTTATATTTGCTATAAATAGAACTTCTTATATTAAAAACAATCAAGCCCTGCTTATATTTAAAAAGTAACGCAAAAGTAATATAACGCATTACTTTCCATAAAAAGTAACCAAGTAACGTAATTAGTTACTTTTTTAGGGAGTAACGCAATATTGTAATGCATTACTTTTAAAAGTAACTTTCCCCAACACTGCTGGCAAGACTATTGCATAAACAATAATAATAAAAAAAATACTAGAGATTTTAGCCCCCTCCAAACAAAACATGCAGTGTAATTCTTACATGTCATGAAATATATTTTTCCAATATATGGGCATTTCTGTTTCTTTAAAAATACAAATAAAGTTGACAAATGTTGTTCAAAGTGAACTTAAAAATGTTACTTGAATATATACAAATACATTTTTTATATATTGTTAAATAAATAACATTTGGTTCAATTTTCACCTCCCTCTTCGGTTTTATTTTTTCATCTTTATAATTTGTTTTGTAATAAACATTTGTTTGTGTTTTATAAATATTTGTACATATTTTATGTAATATTTTAAAACAACACGAAATAAGAAAAGGATGAAGAAAAACAAATGAAATCTATACACATAATACATATTTTGACCTTTTCTTGAATATTTTTTAGATGATTTTTAAGGATAATAAGAAAAGGATGAAGAAGAAAAATAAAATGCATATATATTTGTATTTTTAAGACAAAAAAAGATGAAGCAAAAAACAAGCATAGGAAGAAAAAGGATATATATATATATA
>NW_015505240.1:3317310-3318465 GCF_001515645.1 Sinocyclocheilus grahami
TTTAGTATTCATCAAAATGAATTAAAACGGTGAAATGCAAACTCAGAATATGACGCAAACCTGCAATAATTAAATATGTTAAATAACACAAATGTATCTAATCCCATTTTATTAACCAATATCTTTGCTGCTGACCTTTGATCCAGTTCAACCGTACTAATAAGCAAAAAATGACTTTAGATAAACGAACAATTGTGCTTTGTTTTTTTTTATTGCTGAAGAGTGTTTCTTCTCCTGCGTTCAACTGTACAGACGTGAATTTATTTTTGGTTTATTCATTACACTTTTTGGTGTGAAAGGGCTTTTATATTTGCTATAAATAGAACTTCTTATATTAAAAACAATCAAGCCCTGCTTCTATTTCGAAAGTAACGCAAAAGTAATATAACGCATTACTTTCCATAAAAAGTAACCAAGTAACGTAATTAGTTACTTTTTTAGGGAGTAACGCAATATTGTAATGCATTACTTTTAAAAGTAACTTTCCCCAACACTGCTGGCAAGACTATTGCATAAACAATAATAATAAAAAAAATACTAGAGATTTTAGCCCCCTCCAAACAAAACATGCAGTGTAATTCTTACATGTCATGAAATATATTTTTCCAATATATGGGCATTTCTGTTTCTTTAAAAATACAAATAAAGTTGACAAATGTTGTTCAAAGTGAACTTAAAAATGTTACTTGAATATATACAAATACATTTTTTATATATTGTTAAATAAATAACATTTGGTTCAATTTTCACCTCCCTCTTCGGTTTTATTTTTTCATCTTTATAATTTGTTTTGTAATAAACATTTGTTTGTGTTTTATAAATATTTGTACATATTTTATGTAATATTTTAAAACAACACGAAATAAGAAAAGGATGAAGAAAAACAAATGAAATCTATACACATAATACATATTTTGACCTTTTCTTGAATATTTTTTAGATGATTTTTAAGGATAATAAGAAAAGGATGAAGAAGAAAAATAAAATGCATATATATTTGTATTTTTAAGACAAAAAAAGATGAAGCAAAAAACAAGCATAGGAAGAAAAAGGATATATATATAAGAAAAGGATGAAATAAAATGCATATATATTTGTATTTTTAAGACAAAAAAAGATGAAGCAAAAAACAAGCATAGGAAGAAAGGAAGAAAA
>NW_015505240.1:3322157-3327468 GCF_001515645.1 Sinocyclocheilus grahami
CATTAAAAAAATTAAAAGGACATAAAATGAAACATATATATATATATATATATATATACACACACACACACACATATATATATATAGAAAGATGTCTTCAGCAAGTGAAAATATGTCAAATGCTCTAATCTTGATGACATCTCCTGAATATGTCATACTCATTTTTACAGGCTTCTGCAGCTGTATTTTAGAGCAGCCATTGTAAAATATTTAAATGGGGGCGGGGTTGGGTGAAATATTCGGATCATTTTTGGAATAATATGCGATTCGTGACTTGCTCATTTCTCCACCTCTTCTGTCGCTCTCTCGGTTGCTCTCCTCTTACCCCTCCAGCGGGGCGGAAGAAAGAGGAATGAATTTTTCATGAGTATGGAGAGCCAGGAGAAGCAGCCGAGGGAGGCGTGTGAAAATGCACAGTGAGGTTTGGGCCTCAGGTGGCCATAGCCTTTGATATTAAGGAGTCACTTCATGTTGGATTTGTTTATTGGGGGAAAATGGTGAGAAATGGTTCGTGTATTCATAGTCAAGCAGAACAGAATGAGCCAAACATGCACACATATAACAGCATTTATGTATATATATGCATGCAGATGGCAGCATGCATGCATAACTCACGTCATAAACTGCAAGGCACAACAAAACACCCACCCACACCTCAAAAGAGGCTAACCGCAATTCCCCTCTGGATGCGTGTTGGCGATCAGATTTACACAGAGCATAACAATTCTACTGAGACAGAAAGCTTTAATATTGTCTATGTTAACAGGTGGATTATATTTAATGTATAGGTAGGAGTAGGAGTCAACATTGGTTGAAATTTTTGATATGAATAGATCATACATTCTTGCAATTTGATATAATAAGGTTTTCGAGCTGTACAGAACTGCACACACAAACATATTATCTTTAAAAAGCATTATATGCAACCTGATCTAACCATTTTGAAATTAAAAAGTGCAGATTAAAAAGTAGATGGTTCTAGAGAGTTTAAAGGAATGGTACACCAAAAAATTTACCTTTGCTGACAATGTACTCACCCTCAGGCCACCAAAGATGTTGATGAGTTTGTTTCATGATCAAGTTTGGAGAAATTTAGCATTACATCCCTTGCTCACCAATCCTCTGTAGTGAATGGGTGGCGTCAGAATGAGAGTCCAAACAGCTGATAAAAACATCACAATAATCCACAAGTAATCAAGATCAATCCAGTCCATCAGTTAATGTCTTGTGAAGTGAAAAGCTGCGTGCTTGAAAGAAACAATTCTATCAATTCGATGTTTTTAAACTGTTGCTTCTGGCGAAATACAAGTCCATAATCCATACTAATGCTTCCTCCAGTGAAAAAGTCTCTGTTGTTTCATGTCAAAATCCACCGACATATTTGCTTAGAACTGTTTTGGACTGTTTTCACTTGTAAACGGTGCTTGATCTATGCATATTTATCTCCTGATTTAGACGAGACTGGAGCTGTTTGGACTCTCTTTCTGGCGGCACCCATTCACCACAGAGGATCCATTGGTGAGCAAGTGATGCAATGCTAAATTTCTCCAAATCTGTTCTGATGAAGAAACAAAATCATCTACATCTTGGATGGCCTGAGGGTGAGTACATTTTCAGCAAATTTTAATTTGTTAGTTATTCCTTTAAAGTAAACTTTTGGACTCAGCGATTACATCTTGGATGGCCTGAGGGTGAGTACATTTTCAGCAAATTTTAATTGAGAGTTATTCCTTTAAAGTAAACTTTTGGACTCAGCGATTCATTTGACTGCTAAAAGTTAAGATTTTTTTACACACACACACACACACACACACACACACACACACAGTACATTTTCAGCAATTTTAATTTGTTAGTTATTCCTTTAAAGTAAACTTTTGGACTCAGCGATTCATTTGACTGCTAAAAGTTAAGATTTTTTTACACACACACACACACACACACACACACACACACAAAACAGATTAAAAATACTAATTAACATTTTCAAGTTAATAACTGGACGCCACTCAATAAATGAGAAATGCAGTGGTCATAAAACAAAGTACTGTAACAATAATGTTTGAAATGCCTATAGTTTTCACAGTATTTTTTTAAAATATGAAGTATGGAGTATGTATTGCACAGCACACTAGTGTTTCAAACCATAGACTCACCACAGCATTGACACGGTCCACTTTGAAGTAATAAAGCAAAAACAGTTCAAGTTGTGTGTCAAATGTCAAAAAAATGTCATGCCATGCACTTATAAAGACTTCTGGTTTCAAGATGTCAAACCATCTTTGGGTGCTGTGGTTTCTTTCCGCAGTTCATCTCTTGGGTTGTTTTTATGTCTGTGTCAATACGAGAGAGAGAAAGCTTGCATGAGAAACTCTCAATCTCCTGCTGCGCGTGTGAGTGTGCATTAATATTTCATGCGTACTAAAGGTTACTTATGGACAAAACCATCTATAATTCATGCCCTCAGAAAAGTCAGATCCCTACACATGACATTTAGTTTGTTTGTTTTGAATAATGCATGACGTCTTTTTAAATGTGTTTGATTTTTGAATTATTAATTTCAGGCAGCCCCTCTTGGATAATTGGCACTTTTGTGTTTCTTTCTCTTTGATCTGTTTGTTCTGTTCACACTATTCTCTCTCCATCCTCTCCTGTCTTTCATCGCTCTAATGGTGATATAACACAGCAAAAGCTGCATGCTGTTGAACTATCCTGTTCTGATTACCCAGCATTCTCCCACACATCCAAATAGCCCTTTGAGATTCACTGACGAGGAGAAATTTTACAGCGTTAAAGACCAAAGAGAACGGTATTCACAATGAATTTCACTTCCCTAACATGACATATACTTATGAGTGAAATTATATTCAGCAAGAAATAATGTATGCTGGGCTTTATCCATTGGGACTGGACTAAATCATGAGGAGGAAGCATGTTTGGCGATTTAACATCAATATTACTGTTTCTCATACTTGGCATTAGGAATTTGAACAAACCTGTAACCCTTACGAGGGATATCTAATCATTTCTAGGGACCAGAAATATCAGAGAGACTTGAGCAACCAAAAAGCAACATGTTTTTAAAACCACTATGAACAGCTTATTTAATTTTTTTTATATTTAAACACTTTAGCAACCAC
Source organism: Sinocyclocheilus grahami (assembly GCF_001515645.1). Taxonomy (NCBI): domain Eukaryota; kingdom Metazoa; phylum Chordata; class Actinopteri; order Cypriniformes; family Cyprinidae; genus Sinocyclocheilus; species Sinocyclocheilus grahami. The sequence goes on from NW_015505240.1 coordinate 3,325,298, forward strand.
ATACAGTAGCAACATGCTAAAACCACTCTGAACACCTATTTTTCTCTATTTTACACTATTTTCCCCCACATGTAGCCTCAGGTTATGTCATCAGTAATGAAAAGTGAAGAAAATTCAAATGAATTTCAATTTTGATTATGATTGGAAAATGTTAAATGGTCAAAAATGACCACATTGGAAATGAATGGGAAGCAAATTTCATCTAGTGGAAACGTTTGGTACTGCATCCAAACAAAATATTTTTGAAAGCTATTTTTTGAGATATCAACCTCAAATTTGGAACACAACTTTTTAGATTTATGGCTTTGATTTTCTTGCAGCTTTAGATTAAAAATGTTTTGGAAAATATATATTTCATACAAAAATAAAAAATAGTTGTGCATTTTTCACTTTTTTTTTTTTTTTCATTTCAGCAATAATCTGCCAAGTGTCTTTAAAAATAAACCAAAATTTAAACCTGCGCTCCAAAGTATTAAAGAATTACAGCAGTTTAAGTTGGAAATTAAATTTTCAAAAAGTGGTTAACAGAAATGGATCATAACTATTCTATAAATATAATTTAGTACTGTAAAATCCCCTAAACATGTAAAATAATAAACACTATCAAACTAAAATATAGTACATTAATTTCATTGGAGAGAAAAAAAATTAAAACCGTCATTTTTGACCGCCACATGAACAGCATCAGAGGGTTAGTGCAGTAAGATGTTTACATTGGGTCTATTCAATTTCATCTCTTATGAAACAAACCAAAATGGGTTTTCTTGAGGTTAAACACAGGGATTTTTATTCTTTCATGGTCAACTTAAAAGACCTCTCAGAAGAACAGTGAAGCACACATTATACAGACTAAAATCACCTCCCTCTCTCTCTCTCACACTTTCTCTCTCTCTCACACACACACACACACACACACACACACACACACACTTCCACATTCAACCCACTACTTGCCTCCTGGGTTCGGACAACCATGAATCTATTCCTGTGTCTTTCCATTTTTGAAGGTAGAAGAGTGTAAGTTTACTGCTGAGAACAGGGTGTGTGTGACGTCTGTGTGAGAATGAAAGCGTTTTGATGGTTTCCCATTTCTCACCTCATAAAACAAACCAAAATGTCAGAGTGAAGGCAACAAAGAGGTTGATTTATAGGAGTGTGTGTGTGTGTGTGTGTGTGTGTGTGTGTGTGTGTGACTCCCCATGCTCTTCTTTCCATAAAACTGCCTCACAGCTCGTGTTGAGACTTGTAACCTTGGAGATTAAATTAGGGGCCAAAAAATATGGGCAGCTTTATAATTGATTCTGAAATAACAAAATGGAAGTCAGAGAAACAACAGTTGGATGAAAAGAAAGTGAAGACTGCGCTGTTACTTTTGGTTATATTTACAGTAAAACACTGGAAGCGGTGGTTGCCTGAAATTTACTGTAAAAATATATAGAAAATGAAACATACAATAGAAAAAATAGTGATGTTGTCAGTCATCTTGCTAATTATATACACAGTATCTGAGCCAATTAAATAAAATGCAATGTTTGCAAATTCAGAGTTATTTCCCTGTTAAGTGTTATCATAAAATTATATATATTACTTTTTAAAATTTGATATGAAATTTCTCTATAGATTCTGAATTTTATGTCTCTCTCTCTCTCTCTCTATATATATATAATATATACACACCACTTTTTCCAGTATTCGCCCGATATTGATACTCTTATTTTTGGTACTTGCCGGTACCGATACCAATATTTTATTGCATTTGTAAATTTTTTTAAATATTGGGTACAGAAACCAAAAGAGTATGTATAATGTTAGTTGGTTAACTTAATTTATCAAATAGATACAGTCAAGCCAAAATTTATTCAGACACCTTCAACATTTCTCACATTGAAATTTCTCTATAGATTCTGAATTTTATGTCTCTCTCTCTCTCTCTCTCTCTCTATATATATATAATATATACACACCACTTTTTCCAGTATTCGCCCGATATTGATACTCTTATTTTTGGTACTTGCCGGTACCGATACCAATATTTTATTGCATTTGTAAATTTTTTAAAATATTGGGTACAGAAACCAACAGAGTATGTATAATGTTAGTTGGTTAACTTCATTTATCAAATAGATACAGTCAAACCAAAATGTATTCAGACACCTTCAACATTTCTTACA
>NW_015505240.1:3329918-3331246 GCF_001515645.1 Sinocyclocheilus grahami
ATGTTAGATAACTTTGATAGAAAGGTATGTAGCCTAATGGATTACAATCAACCAAAAAATTAGACAGCTGTTAGTATGACAGTATTTACACAACTATCAATACTTAGTCGGGCAACCCTTAGCCTCAATGACAGCCTGTAATCTCCTGGGCATGCTGTCACCCGGCTTCATGCAAACCTCTTTTTTTTTTTTTTTTTTTCCCAGACTCGGTCTGAATAATTTTTGGTCCCAAATTTTTATCAGTTTTACTGGTAGTCCACTGAATGAAGAAATGTTGAGCATCATTTGTCACAGTTTACTTTATTTTGCTATCCTCTCTTACATAAATGAACTATAGTGTCCTGCACTTGCTAGTAAAAAAATATAAAAAATTATATCTGGTCTCTGAATAATTTTTGGTTTGACTGTATATCCTTTGGTTATTTTCACACTTAATTATGCCCATTAAAATGTATTTTACAAGTTTTTGTTACTTTCACTGTTCATTTTTTGCTCTATAGTACATCATCTTTCATTTAATAGCATTAGAGCTGCTCCATTGCAGCGGCTTAGTACTGTAATCACGCGCTTTGCTGTAATAATGCAGGTAACCACTCGTTATAAATCTCCTAACTGATATTTTCAGAAATAGAAGTCGCGTTTTTTCATCTGAAACGTACTGCGATTTATATTCCAAAGCCACTCATATAATGCAGAAACACTCAAGCAAGCAAAACGCGCAACGCGTGCACGTATTTGTACTGATGCAGAATAGTACTGCCTAGCGCATTTCACACAAGCTGTTAGATTCACTTTCGCCAGAAAGTCGTGTATGCCTAAGGTTAAAAATAAATGACGTTTATTGTGAATGCCCCTATAAATGGTCTTATTTTTACGATTTAGTTTTAATCCAAATGATGCGTGTGCTAAGTGAGTGAACATCAAAGATCACACAACAGAATTGCGAGCGCTCTCGCTCTCTCTCTCTCCCTACCATTAAGTAACTTGTGCATTGTTTTACTTACTTGTTTTTGACATATCCGACCGATCTACAAACTTTCCAGTGATGTCTGTGAGAAAGGACGTATCTGACCGAACTACAAACTTTCCAGTGATGTCTGTGAGAAAGATATATTCACTCGACAAGCTCGCACATCTGCGCCGCTGCGCGCTCAATCTACTCAGCTCGCTGTGTTTATCAGCTTGCACACATCAGCTATACAGGCGTTAATACTGAAAGTTTAACATTATATTCATTGCATACATATACTTTGTAGTAGACATCCTTAACTCCTTTCTGCTGTCTGTTGTTCTGTTGTCGGTGTTTCATTGTCTGAATATGGCACTTA
>NW_015505240.1:3331517-3338892 GCF_001515645.1 Sinocyclocheilus grahami
TAATTTAATTTAAATATATTTTTTCAATAAGATACGATTTTTATGTCTTTTAAAATATTGGTATGTGTCTTATAATTATCCAATTAAATAAGAATTTATCCCATAATTTTTTTGTTAAAATTTTCACAATGTTTACAATGTGGAAAGACATTTTTGAGAAACAGGTGTGGGAGCCTATGAAGTAAACAACAAAACAAAACTAAAATGTGTGAAAGACTATAACTCAGATGTCAAAAGATGAGTAAGAGTTTTGTCACTGAGTCACCTGAAGTGAGGACACTCGTTAGCTGACAGAAAATGCCACTTCTTCTGTCTCACCCACAGTTTTGGACTCAAGAGGGTTTTCTTCCTCCTTAAGGTGCCAGTCTGAGGCAGGTGTGAGTTTTTAGAGTGACAATGTGCCAATATCAACCATCACCCAATCATACACACACACACACACACACACACACACACACACACACACTTGTTCTAAAAAAAGTCTTCATTCCCTGGCCAGAGTGTCCTGAGAGAATCACACTGGTATTACATTTCTCAAACCATCCCAGACACCCGCTTTCATTAAAGTCACTGACAGATGGTTCAGTAAATGCCAACATGAACAAAAAGTTTTAATGTTTTCAACTTTAAAACCCCATGAACTCAAAATGGGAGTCTTGTGGCTTTTAGTCCATATCTGTTAGTTTTAAAGGCTAATCTTTATGCCCAAAAGATGACAAAAAACCTTTTCAGATATAAACATTGAAACGAGTCTTCCAAGAAAATGGGATAAAAATATTAAACACTTACCACTTGACCAATCAGATGCTCTCTGCAATAAGAATGTCCCACCCGCTAAAACACCTGCAGCTTTTTTTTGTCGAGTTATGATGTAACTTCCTGTTTCGATAGGAAATGCATGAAGACAGGTAGGAAAACAGTTTTTTTTATTTCTTAAGGTCTAGAAAACAGCTTGTTTGTGTGTGTGTGTGTGTGTGTGTGTGTGTGTGTGTGTGTGTACTCCTATATGTGGGAAAAGTCCTGTTGAAGCATGTTAGTTCATTACTGTCTGCTTGAATAGGGAAATAAAGACATTTCTAAAACTGTTTGCAGTTTTCAAGCTTACTTACAGATATTTTTAAGGCAAAACACTGCAGGCAAACCCACTGGTTTTTTAGGCAATGATCAATTTTGAGATTCCATTACATGTCTGCAAAATACACATATAAGTGTTTTTTATTGCACTTTATCTACTTGCATGGCCTTTGACATCCACAATAAAAGATATGAGAAGCATTGTTCTGCTCCTCCTTTCTGTGGTAAACCTATTTTGTTTGCTTTTTTTTTTGTCTCAAAAAAAGACATACAGCCCACTTTTAGGTCATGACCACCCGTTGAGAACCACACAGGGAATGTATTGTATTGTAAAGACCAGGCGATTTCGTTGTGAATACAGTATGTGGATATTTTTCTTTTTATATCTGTAATGTTGAACAAGGAATTAGCATTTTTAAAGACTGGCCCATTCTTAGTCTGTCTCCTGGTGTGGGTTTGTATGCTGATAAACTGGCTCAGTGATTTCATTAACTATGCATGCAGGCTACTGATGACAGATACCCTCAGAGATTCCCTTAGATCATAGATGCGCAAAACAACAGCAGCGAGAAGACGAGCTTCATTATTAGATCTCGTATACGGTAGCTGTGGAAACACAGTTTTGAGACACATGAATCAGGACGGTCTGTCTCAGGGTCAGCACGCTTGGTGAAATTTTTTAACATGGCTGTATGATTTAAAATGAGGTGTCTCTCAAAGTAACCTAGTGATGTTGAAATTGCATTAGAAATGAACTCAGTTGTGGCAATTGTGTGGAATATTTGAAAAAAAAAATGTTTAAAGTTATCTGGTCTTTAATGATGTTCTCAAAACGTTTGCATAAAAATGTTATTTATACATGTTTTCTTTTGTATTTTTCGGTTAATCTGATGTTTTTTTTTAATGTAACTTTTTTTTCAGAACATTCAAAAGTAGAGATAGTATCTGATGGAATGTTCCCTTAACCAAGAAAGCATTAAAAAACTATGTTTTGAATGTTCTGAGAGGAGAACATTCAGAAATAACGTTTTAATAAATTAATGGGAATATTTGCAAAACATTCTTAGGACATATTTTTGTTAGCTGGGAATGTTAGGATTGAGTATATCATCGCAAAATAGAAACTATATTATCACACAGCTCTAATATGCTAAATGCTACAAAAAGACATGCAGATATAAATATTAACATCACAAATTTCTGTAAAGCAGGTTTGAAACGACGTGTAATGTTAAAACCACTGTACAAATAAATTAGACGTGACTTTTGAAACATATTTTATTTGGCTGGTCCGATAGGCTTCCATTGTTGTTGCGTCCAGTCCAGTCGTGTGCATGGTCAACTAGTCAAGTAAAGTCAACTAGTGTATCAAGTTTTTTAAACCCGTGATTGTATTGCAGACATTGTGAGCTGTCAGTTTGCAAGTTAAAACTCTCCTGGTATATTGAAAACTGTAAGATTGTGTCCTCTCTTGGTCGAATTTGCTCTCAGTCTAGCTTTTATTAAACAGCAGAATGAGCTCAATTACACCGGGCTTGCTTGAGACTTATTAGTTGACTATTTTTTTTATTATTTTGCCCATTACATTGTGCACACATACAGTATTAAACATTTTACGCCTGAGCACATTGTTCACATGGAAATGTTTCTGTTGGCACTTTCTGGCTTAATACCGGACTATTTATTATTGTTTGCAAATTGCAAGAGAATAATGACACAAAATGCAGTAAATGCATTTCATAAAGCAGCTGCCAACAGTGCACATTTAATGAAAATGTAGCAAAATCAGTATCAAAAGCTCTTGTCAAAACTTCTTTCTTGGTCTAATCATCTCAGTCCTCTGAATCTGATGGTTTACAGGAGCACCATCAAGTCATTAATAAACCATGAAAGTTTGAAGGCCCCTTGAGGAGGTTTTCCTTAAACAAATCGATCTCCTGCCTGATGAAATTTGTACCAGAAACCTGTAGCCGTATCAGCTTGAATCGCCCTTAATTATCCGCATCAGAGAAGTATGTTTTTATTAACATCAATTCATCCTGTGAAGTGCAACAAAATGAATTTGCTTCATGGTAAGACATTTTTTGATGTTCAGAAACCGAGCTGGAAGAAAGATTGACTGCAGGTGAAAGAAAGAGTTCGTCTCAGCTCTCATTACAGGTTTCAGATGCTCAGAGATCAGGGCTAATTACTTCTCCTCTGTGTCTTAAATTAGATTTTCTTTTACCTTTTCTTCAGACACATCCCATCCATTTAAAATAACCAATTTGTTTATGCATTGTAATGCCTGAGAATACACATTTCAGGTCTTACACCTTCTGATTTAAAAGACCTATTACAGACCTTTAACACCATTTTTGTGGTGTTCTTTGTGTGTGTGTGTGTGTGTGTGTGTGTGTGTGTGTGTGTGTGTGTGTGTACATCCCAACTGAGATTTGTGGTTTAGGTTCAGAGTCAGACTGACATGACTTGAATATTTATCGTCTCTTTTGCATTCTGTAGTTTTCGCCCTTGACAAATGTCTTTGTTTCATTTGTGCAGCAGCAGAACAACAGAAAGAAAGTTTATTCTTGTACACCTCTGTGCATCAGCGTTTACTGTGTAAACAGCTGCTCAGAGAGTTTCGAAGAACTGCAAACACTACATGAGCAACGTTTACATTTTAACAAAAACTGTTTACTATGAAAGCTTGGTTCTGGGATGAAAATATAAAAAAGGTAATTGTGACCTTTTTATCCCACAATTCGGACTTTTTTTCCCACAGTTATGACAATTTAAAGTTTATATCTATCAATTCAGACATTTTTTTTAACTACAGGATAGAAATTCAGTATTGCATGATATAAAGTCAGAATTGTGATATTTGAATTCAGAATTGAGAGATTTAAAGTCAGAATTGAGCAATATAGTCAGAATTGAGAGATTTAAAGTCAGAATTGAGCAATATAGTCAGAATTGTGAGATTTAAAGTCAGAATTGATTGATACAAAGTAAGAATAGCAAGATTTAAAGTCAGAAGCGTGTGATATAAAGTCGGAATTACGACTTTGTATCACACACAAAAAAAAATCCTGTTTTTGTATATGTAACTTCCTGTTCCTTTGTTGATTTGTTCCTACCTGGCCTTGTTTTTCAGCCTTGTGAAAATAGTGAGTTGTTTGTGATTTCTAGGTGCTTCTTTTCTTTCAATTTTTGGCTTTTCAGGGTTTTTTTTATTTTAAAGAAAGACATTTTTGCATATAGGTTTTGAACTCCTTGCTTGAGCTATTGTTGGATGAACCAAAACAAACAGAACTAGAAATTTGTGGTTTATTTTATCTGCTCCGTGAAGATTATTCTGTTTGAATGCACACTAAAGAGAAAAACACAAACCGGTTTCTTTCTGTGCATGTGAACTGATTTCTTAAAATGATAGATTACGCATACATATTAGGTTTGCATAAAATTTGCTTGTATCCTGGTCATGTGTTTGTTGGCTAATCTCCTGAAGCTACATCCCTAAACGCTTTTATTATTTCAGAACCGTTTCTGCTGCAGATCAGAGAAATAAATGTAATCTTTTAATAATGAGATTAAAGAATAAGCCTCTGTCTGTTTATACGCACTGCTGCCACATGAAAACTTATAATGGTGAAATAGTTCTGATGGAACTTACTGCAATATAAATTTTTTAATCTTGAATGTTGAATTAAAACAGACTCCCTCCACGCCTGTGATCTGCTCTTGGAATCGCCCTGGGGAGAGCCTGTGAACGTGCATTTTAAACAGATACTATCATATTTGTTAAATGGTTTAATTTAGCTAAATCCCATTCAATAATGATTGGCAGCATTAGGTTTGATACTTTCCACTTCAAATAAGCGATAAGCGATCACATTTCCATTTTAAGATGCCTTTAAGATTAATTTAGCTTGTTAGGGTGAGAGTATGCATATACAGTGTTTTTTGTTTTTTTTTGACAGACTTGCAAAGTCACCAACCATTTTGTATTATTATTATTATTATTATTGTTATTATTTCTAATTAAAATAATTATAATACTCTAATAATCACATAATAATTTAATATAATTATTTATTTTATATCATAATATTTATAGAATTAAACGATATTTAATAAAACAATATTATTGCCAACTATAATAATGATAAATATTGTTTTAAAGTATAAAATTAATAACTAACTTTTAACAATAATAATAATTATTATTACTATTATTATATTAGTTATTTTATTTATAAATTAAAACTAATAAAATAATTGTGATGATGATAATAATAATAGCATTAATAATAATAATAGTGTAATCATTTATTTTAACAGATATTTTTTATCAAATGAAACCATATCAATTTCAATATCTATATCAAATTAATAATAATAATAATAAATGGTAAATATTATTTATATACTTTTAAAATACTTATTATTATTATTATTATTATTATTGTGTAGTATTTTTAAAGTATAAAAATAATATTTTACATTTATTATTATTATCAATACAACTTTATTAGATATATTTTAATCTATAAATAAAATATTTATTTATTTATTGTTTTTTTTTCAATGTTTTAATAAATTTTTTTCAATATTATTTTAGTTTATTATTTTCAACATGAATTTGGGGCCAGATAAAAAAAAATGTAAAATTGGGATTTTGAAGATGGGAACCCACTAATGTATATAGTTGTACTAAAGAAAGTCTTGTTTACTTGAGATAAGTGAAAGTCTTGAGTATCTTTTGAAATATTTTATGCCATGTTTTGAGACCTTTAGCATATTCATTGACTATGCAGATTTGTCTGAGGCTGAGTCTTTTTATAAATCTTTTCTGCACATATTTGTTATTTTAACTCGGTAACTCCCATTATTAGCTATCAGCGGTTGTTCAGTGACTTTTGAGGACTCAAATAAATCATGTTTGTTTCAAAGCAAATATAACATCACAGCTTCAGTCTCATTAGTGCGCGCACACTGCGCCGATGCCCTTGAGACGACCCCCCTTAGATTCAGTGGCAAGTTTGAGCCTGCTGGCATTGTGACAGACAATCTATTATCTAGCACAGAAAGAGAGTGTGTGTGGCCCACAGACTGATGGGACTTTCACTAATGTATGCAAGAGAGAGAGCGAGCGAGAGAGAGAGGAAAGGATCAAGAGCAGAAATGAATGGATTCACATTGTAGCAGCGAGAGATGAGAGGAATGCAGAACGTCTCAGGTTTTATTTGTCCGTTATTTCACACCTCCATCCGACATCTTTTTCCACTTTGTCCTCATATTGAATTTCACTACGTAATTTTAAAGTTCTCTCTTCGTGGCGGGAAGTCTGTGAGGCCAAACCATGAACAAACTAGCCATTTATGCAGCATTTAGGCAACATACTAGGTCTCGGAACAGATCGTCAGATTTATATGGAAGCTGTGAATTGTATTGCCTGTTGCTTTACAGCGTCACTCCTGATTTGATCACAGTGTTTGGAGAGATTATTCAGTGCTCACTTTTCAGCCTCTGTCTTGTTGTTCTCGCTCTGCATTTGTCACACAGACACATTTCAGTGATCTCAGACCTTTGAAGTGCATCAGTGTCATTTGTGATTGAATCTGATGGTTTGCAGTAATTAAATATTCTGAATATTAAGCAGCTGGTGGCTTAATGTGTCCATGAATACATCTCTATTCATACATGAGTAGCAAGTGTTTGATGAATGATGTCCTGTGTGTATTGTTTTATCCAGAGGATTCAGTTAGATTGAAGATGACGTGGTTTGTACAGGCTGTGAGTGTAAAAATGATGAATTTTGTTGATGGAGGCCAAGAGAGCGATGAGAACATAAGGACCTCCATATTAATGGGCTGTGTGTGTCCTTGTCCGATCTCGATCCTCATGATCTGCTTCTGTTTTTACTCAAGGGCTCATCTGATTTTCATCTCATAGTCAGATGGACGTTACTAAGCAGTTTCACCGAGAATATTTCAGCATCATTCCCATAGAATTCATAAACTGTAGAGGACAGTGATTCTTTTAAAGGAATATTATGGATATTTAAAAAAAAGGATGTTTACAGTATGTATCACACCTTTGGCATGGTATCAGCTACTATGGACAATATTTTTGACTGTCTCCGTTTGTATAAGTGTGATCGCTCAGTTAGGAGATTTTTTTTTTCCCCACAAAAAAATAAAATAATAAAATAAGTTTTTGGTTGTTGAATTGGTTAATTATTTTAATTATATTTTATTTATTGTATCATATATTAATTAATTATATTTTATAATTATATTTTGATTAAGTCTTTTTT
>NW_015505240.1:3338984-3341365 GCF_001515645.1 Sinocyclocheilus grahami
TATTATACAGGTATATACAGTTTTATATTTTACATTTTTGTAATTTATTTATTTATCATATTTTGATTTGTTAATTTTTTGCATATTTTTTAATGTTTAGGTCTTGAAAATGTTATTTGTTAAATAATTATTTATACTTTTTTTTTGTTTTTTTGTATTTGTATAAATAATAACTTTTTTGTATTTTGTATACATTTTATCCCTATTTATTTATTTAATTAATTACGCTTTATTAACAAATAATCGTTTTCCTCTATTCTGCTGCCAATACCATCACACCAGGCAAAACTGCGTTTTTTCCTTTTTCCCTTTTTCTTTTTTTTTCTTTCCTTTTTTGTAAAGTGACAGGGATGCACATCAGATCACTGGCTGGCCAATTAGTATTTTAATCAGATCTTTTTGTCTCAAATTACATTGACATGTTTTAATTTTCTCTGTAGGCTCAGATTCCAAATTCCAGCCAGGAGGTTTTAATTCCCTGAATGTCATTTAACACTACATTTTATTGAACTAGTCAGAATATAGCTTGACAATTGCTAGACAATCAGAGCAGATGACTTCACCCGTACAGGTTTGAAAGTGTGTATGTTGAGGCTGTGCTTTGGTTTTATTATATTTAAATACATATAAAAGATTAAATGTCCAAACATTCATTATATTTAATAATAATTAAATAACTCCACCAAGAAATGTAGTTAATTAACCTCAAGCAACTTGTCTCATGAATATATATTGCACCTAAGACGTGTGCATTACACAACAGCGTCAAATGTGCCTCATCCAATTGTCTGCGTTGACAGGTGACGCTAAGAGACTCTTTATATGTTCTTTTGAGTTCTTTAGGATCGTTTGTCTTCATTTTAACCTCAGTTTCCCTCAAACTAATCTGCACTAATCACTTCCTGACCAATTATGCATTTACTGTAATGGGGTTGATTGATAGGATTCTTTAAAGGCCCATTTCCAATACTGACCTCCATATAATCAGTGTGAGGCGCATACATTAGAGTGCTTCACTTTGACATCCACTTAGCGCTGTGGTTTCTGAGATCAATTCAAGCACACACACACACACACTGGCCTTTCAGGGCCCTTTCTTGGCCCTCAGGTCTACTGTTAATCTCTGCTCATTTTGTGTGTGTTCGTATCTGGCCAGGAAAGATCAATACGGTCAGATCATCTGTCCTGTTATCTTCCTGTTTACCATCTCTTGATTTATTTGATCTCACTCTCTCAACCTTTCCTTCCTGCACAGCAATCAATGACATTTTTGTTGTTTAAAGTGGTATACTGCAAAGAGTTTGTAGGGTTTTTAATGTTAGGGTTAAAAAAAAAAGACAATGCAATGCAAATTACCTTTACAAATCTGATAATAAAGTTCTTGAGTGAATTTTACAAAACCTGTGCATGAGCATGTGTAGGTCATATTTCACCCAATAATCTGAATGCAAATTTTTTTATGTAAGATTAAATATTTATTTTCATATTTCAATCTTCAAAAAAAAAAATATATACAATATTTATGCATGCATTTTTGTGTGTACACACACACATAGTATTTTTTGCATTAAACCTGCAGAAGGAAATCTTGAAATTATTGACATTATTTTGAAATGTGTATATATAAAATTATATTATCATATCAAAAAATAATCTTAAATACCAAACTTCCTTAAAATATTATTACTTTTAATTTATTTATTGATTAATACAAAAATGAATGTTTTTGAATGCTCTTATGCTGTCGGCCACAGGAGCAGCAGGTAATTTGCTAAGAGCAGCGATTTAATCTCTGAGTCCTGCTGAGAGGCCAGAGTCCAAACTCCAAACTCATTAATATAAATGCAGGAGTGAGCTGGAGCCCTGTGGAAATGCCTCTCAGCGGAATCTTTAAAGGGGTCATATGATGCGATTTCAATTTTTCCTTTATCTTTGGAGTGTTACAAGCTCTTGGTGCATAAAGAAGATCTGTAAAGTTGCAAAGACTAAAGTCTCAAATCCAAAGAGATATTCTTTATAAAAGTTAAGAGTCAACCACGCCTACCTAAAACGGCTCGTTCTAACACGCCCCCACATGTCTACGTCACGATGTGGGAAGATTTGCATAACGCCGCCCAAATGTTCCCGCAAAAAAAAAAGGCATAACTTTTATTCTTACTTTTGCCGCCGCTGCCATGTTGTGGAGTTGCTGTGTGTTTCGTTGTGAAAGCGAAAATACTTTTTTTGGCCTTCCAAACGAGGACATGACTATAAATCAGTGGTTAAGTTGCATTTACAACACTGTTCCAGAACACTTCAACCCAAATATCCAGATGTGTGCAGCGCATTTTTTGGAGGATGGATGAGGACTGTTTCCTGAACCAGTAGCCTAATGTGTCTGT
>NW_015505240.1:3341455-3349065 GCF_001515645.1 Sinocyclocheilus grahami
ACAGAGAACCGATGATGGGATGTGCACGAGCAGAGCAGCTGGACTGAGTCTCGTCCTGCTGGGAGACGGCATCACAGTATGGTAAGGGGCGTAACATTTCCAGCACACGCTTGAGGAATTCGGCCAATCACAATGCACTGGATAGCTGGCCAATCAGCGCACACCTCGCTTTTTCAGACCGATGAGCTTTGTAAAAATCGACGCATTTCAGAGAGGTGGGGCGTAGAGGAGAAACAATACTGTACATTATATGGAAAATAATGTTTTTTTTAACCTTAAACCGCATAAACACATTGCATTACACAAAATACACAACATACAGTACATTGACTGAACTGCTAACAGAGAACCGATGATGGGATGTGCACGAGCAGAGCAGCTGGACTGAGTCTCGTCCTGCTGGGAGACGGCATCACAGTATGGTAAGGGGCGTAACATTTCCAGCACACGCTTGAGGAATTCGGCCAATCACAATGCACTGGATAGCTGGCCAATCAGAGCACACCTCGCTTTTTCAGACCGATGAGCTTTGTAAAAATCGACGCATTTCAGAGAGGTGGGGCGTAGAGGAGAAACAATACTGTACATTATATGGAAAATAATGTTTTTTTTAACCTTAAACCGCATAAACACATTGCATTACACAAAATACACAACATGATGTTCTTTTTAGCAACGTCAAATGACCCCTTTTAAACTCCGTTTATTGCTCCTTTCACCATCGATTTATTTTCCAAATGCATTGATCGCACTATGACACCACCCTGCAAATGTGTCCAGCATGATTTGTTACCCTAAACAAAATCACATGCTTTAAAACAAGAACCTGTTTTATTTCAGGATTTAGATTTTTTTTTTTTTTTATGCACGCTTTCATTAATTCAATCAAATTGTGCAGGGTCAGTGGTGGAAGAAATTCAAAGATGGTTTGACCTGCATGTAGGATGTTTCAATTCAATTTCATCAATTCCTTTGCCAGAGGAACGGACAAGAGAAAGATTTTTCAGATCTCAAACAGACTGGCAGAGTTATATTTATATTTATATCAATAATATTCCATGGTATCATAGTACATGCCAGCAATTGGTATTACAAAATTACAATTATTTATGTTTATATTTATATTATTTCACTAATGTTTTGTAGTATACCAGTTCCAGAATTTATTTTTAGTTTTGTTTAGTTTTTATGCAAATATTAACCATGTAAATATGCAGTGATTATAATGAATATTTTTCAGTAGAAATTGAGTCATGAGTGAAAAGATATGCTAAATTGACATTTATTCATTGTTTTCTCCTTTTAAACCACTTAAACAGATGTCTATTTTATTCTTTCCACCAATCAGCAAACTACTTGCCGGGAAGCAAAGCATAACCACAAACACAGATGCTGGCTGTTTGATGACATTTATTCATAAATCTAGTCAGAATTTGTTTTGGCAGATAAGTCAGATGGTTTGGTGTCCTGCGTAGCTAAACCAATGTGTACCGACGCCTGTCGCTGCCGCCGAACAGCGGCTTCCTAAAAGAGTCATTGAGAAGATTAACAGTCTGAAACACTCCATCTGAGTCCTGCAAATCAGCAGCTGAATGAAATAATAGTATCATCCTCTCTAAATATTCACTTCAGCTCTTTCACGCGCACAAATATCTGTCTGTGATGTGTTTGTACCCTGAGGCTTAGTTGAATTGTGTTGTAATTTAACCCGCATGAGGGCAGAGAGTGTTTCTCTCTCAGTATTGATCAGTAGATGAGGGTTTACACCATTAGTGAAGCACTAAACGGATGGAAAGAAAACAGCCGCCAACTACAGACACGGCTACTGTGCCCTGATAGAGTCATCTGCAATAAATATAATGCAGTATAATATAAAAGCATAGGCTGTCATCATAGAAATATTCCTGGTTTCAAAGCAATGAGTGTTAAAATTGTTTAGCAGTTGGTATGTACAAGCCGTTTGTAATGGTGCCATAAAATCGATTCCGTCTAAATTCAAATGCATACTAAGGATGCAGTAAGTATGCATTTTAATTAATTTTAAGTAATCAAATGGCATTTTAAGTAATAAAAAGCTAGGAAATAATAGAGAGCATTCCATAAATAGAGTGCATTCCAAACATAATCCATTTATTTCCTTGACTTTTGGTTCATAATCAAAGGGTCAATGTTTAGCCTAATAACACCTCCTGGTAGATGTCATAACTGGCTCTAGAAAATATGTTAATAATAATTAATATTTTATAATTAATTTTTTTAATTAAATGTATTATAAATTATAAAAAATATAACTGCCATTACGCTACGCCTACATCCTATGTCATCCTCTGGAACGCCACTCTCTTGTGAATGTGTGTACGACAGTTAGCAGAAGCTAGAGATTATACAAATGCATCACTTTGCTTCAGAAGGCCTTTATTAAGCTCTCAGAGCCATGTGGAGTACTTTTTATGATGGATGGATGCAGTTTATTTTGCTTCAAAATCTTGACCCCCATTCACTGCCATTAGAAAGCTTGGAAGAGTCAGGACATTTTTAATATAATGCCCTTTATATTGTAAGAAAGTCATATACACCTGGGATGGCTTGAGGGTGAGTAAATCATGGTATAATTCCCCTTGAAGTGTGAAATGGATTTCTATTTCTCCTTTCTGTTGTCTTTGATGTCCCAGCTCAGGATAGTCAGTACTAAAGGGTTTGGGGCTGTGTGTGTTCTAATTGTGCCATCAGTCAAGTCTAGCTTTTACAGATATTTCAGCCCTCCTTGATACTCAACTGCAACTGAGGTACACTGCCATATTTAGACCTTCCACTAGGGGCAGCAAATCAGTGAGAACAACAATATGATCCACTTATAATTGAGTCTGTTGGGTGCTGCTGACCCAAGTAAAAGCTAAATCTGTTTCTAGCAGCTTATGGTCAACTCACAGTCTAAAGGGACTGAAACTTTGTGCAATGCATTGAGATGGTTTTCTTACAGCATTACCTGCTTAAACACACAAATGAAGCAGAAACAGGTCAAGATGAGAACACACAAATATAAAAATATATAGAACCATAATTGATAGCAAAATGAAACCATTAGTGTCTGAAATGACCACACACACATTTCCTGCACTTCCTGTTCATTAATCTCATTTCCAAGAATGCAACAGACACTCTTAAGAGTTTAAAAGCTTACATGATAAGAGGAAATGCAGGAGCTCGATATAGCACTGCTTGCATGCATATCTGTGTGTGCAAAAAAAAAAAAAAGAGCAGGACTGCAATAGAATGTCTTTTAGATTTTGCTGAACGGAGCCATCATCAACTAGTGTGTGTGTGTGTGTGTGTGTGTGCGTGTGTTGTTTTGCGCGGATGCACCGCACTAATAGATTACACTGCAGGAGCTCCAGAGAGAGACACACAGAGACATTTGGCACAGTCACTCATCTCTAATGAGGGCAGTTTCATCACAAACCTTCTTTAATCAAACTGAGAAATTTAATAAGACTGATTAGAATATTGGCAGTCGTGATTGTGAGGGAGAAAGAGGAAAATGAGAGATGCGGAGTTTATTTATCATTCTCACAATGGACTGCATATTTCAGCATCTGATCTAGTGTGTGTGTTTCTGTGTGTATAATGTGTGTCATTTGCTCACCCTCATGTAATGTCCTAAGTAAATTTTTTGAAGTATATCTAGCTCCAAGATGACAAAAAAAGCACATTAAAGTAGTGATTAGTGCACTACATTTCAAGTCTTCTGAAGTCATACAGTAGCTTTGACTGATAAACGGACAGTAATTTAAATCATTACCGTCTAAATATTCACTGCAGCTCTCAAATGAACTACAATGGTGTTGATTCCATTAACTCCAATTAGTTCTTTTCTCATGACCAAATGTAATTCATGTCAGTGCTGCCATATTTGATGTGAGAGCTAAAGTGGAGGAAAAGATTTGTAGTGAATCAATTAAATATCACACAAAACTGTCATATGGCTTCAGATGACTCATAAAGTTGCAATCCAATTTTATCCAGCAATTTATTTAGCCGTTTATCATGAGTCAACAATATTTGCAGAACACAGACTAGATTTGTCTTAGAGCAGAAATAAATAAACATGTATGTCATTTTATATTCATATAGTAACTTGTAAGTTTTTTAATGTCTCTTATGTTCACACATTAATTTGATCAAAATGCAGTAAAAACAGTAATGTTGCGAAATATTATTGAAATTTAAAAATAAGTATTTTCTATTTGAATATATTTTAGAATGTAATTTATGTATGCACTTAAAAAGAAAACCTTTTGTTATATTATAAATGTCTTAACTGTGACTTTTTATCAATTTAATTAATCCTTGCTAAATAAAATGTATTAATTTCTTTATTTATTATTTTTTATAAAATAAAATAAAAATAATAACATTGTTTGGACCACATTTCCTGTTTTGGTCACTTTGGAGCTCTAACCCATCAGTCCACATACTTCATTCCACTTTCATTATACTGAAACAAGCGGCCAAGATTTTCTTGAAAAAAATCACCTTTTGTTTTCCAAGGAGGAAAATCATACAGGTTTGGAATGACATGATGTGAATAAATAATGACAGAATCCTGTAGCTTAAATTTTCCTTTAACATTAGGGTCTTAAACATTCACAAAGATCATATTGCACTACATGACACTCTCTCTCTCTCTCTCTCTCTCTCTCTCTCTCTCTCTCTCTCTCTCTCTCTCTCTCTCGCTCTCTCGCTCTCTTTTTCTGGAAATGTTCTTGTGAAATGTTTTTTGAATACCAATTCCAATCGCCGTCTCTTTTTCTTTCAAGTGACTGCTGAAAACATCCAGCAGCAATCTAATTTTCTCTGTTGAGTGAGGGGAAATGTTATGGCTTTGTGGTCGTGTTTTTTGAAGATCTGTTTTCTCAAGCAGCCGCACTCAGAATGAGCTGTGGTGCATTTTGGGTCATTCAATCATAAAAAACCGTCTTGCTGGCCAGTCTTATGCTGAAGAGGCGATCACCTGCCTTAACACTTGCTCACCTAGCTTATATGTTGCTCTGGCTGTGATCACAATGTCATACTAATACATACTGTTTCTGCAGTATGCAATATAGGTACTGTGTACCTATAATGTGCCAACATGTGCAGTATACAACCGGACCACACAGCACTGGATCCTGGATAATGCAATTCACTCTCAACCTTAAGTTTCCAGTTAGATGAATAAACCATTGGATCTTAGCCATGCATGTTTAATTTGACACCAATGAAAATGAGGTTGTGAGGGATAGAGGCATAGTCCATCCTATCTCTTTTCGATTGGTCAAAAGGGTCCTAGAATTCATGTCTAAACTGTTGTTTATTTGTTTGTCTGTAATTTTTTTTTTTTGAGAAATATATATATAATAGTTATTACTGTTATTTGTAATAAGAGTAATTATTATATTATAAATTTGTATTACAAAAATAAAAAATATATATTTTATAAAAATATGTGTTAATGTTTGATAGTTTGATCAAATGAAAAATTAATTAAATTATTATGATATATTACACAATTTATTATTATTATTATTATTATCTGTATCATTTTTAATAATCTAATAATTATTATTTGTATTATTTGTAGTAGTGTTTATTTATTTATTTTTATTTAAAATATTTAAAACCTGCAAAACATTAACACACTTTTCCAGAAATTTGGTTTTAATTTAATTTAATTTTTCCAAAAAAATATAATAACAATAATAACAACGAAAACTATAATTATTATTATTCATTTATAATTATGATTGTTTATAATCATATTTATGTAATTATATTAGTAGTAGAATAGTATTGATTTCTATTTAACTCATTATTTAATAAAAAATGGCCATTTGCAGAAAGTTGGTTAAAAATGTAGTTTAACCATATTTCCAAGATGATATCAGCATATCTCAGTCTAATGACCACAGTGTAACATTCTGTTACACATTTTGTTTCATATACTCTTCTAAATAAGTGTGCAGTTTACAGTCTATACTGTACAGAATGCACTAAGAAGTATGCTAGTATTCCATTTTCAATGCAATAAAGTATTGACATTTACACTCTTCATAACACACTCCTTTTTCATTCTTCCCGCATTTGTGAAAATGAATGCGAAGGCAGAGGAAATAGATTGATCTGGAGTGGGTTTTGGATTAATATGAATCATATTCTCTCCTCTCTGCGTTTTGGAGTAATTCGTTTTCCTGACAGTCTAGCACATCCGCTGTAATTGTTTCCAGTTTTGCATACTAGTGCTGGCTGTTGTTTTCAGTACCACGGATAGTTCCAGACAACAAGACTGTGAGTTAATGAAGCCAATATCCTGCTTCAGCACCACTGAGAGCTCCATTACATCCTGGAGCTGCATTTATGAAGCTCAGACAAAAGAGTAGGAAAAAAATAATGAATGACTGGGGAGGGTGGTGAGAGAAGCTGAGGCTACAGCGAGCAAAATGTTGAATATGCAGCTCTTTGTGTGCATGAGCCTCAGACTGATGATTGAATTAATATTTGTCTAATCTTCTGTCTCCGCTCAAAAGAAAAGAAGGTCTTTCTTTCTCTCGGTTGCAGTATAATGCAGGCGCTTTTGATTAGCAGTGCAGACAGGACACATTCTGCATTTATATTTCATTAAAGTCCCATTTCCCATACTGGAAAGCTAAAGAAGCAATTCTTTTCCAGTGATCCTGCTTCAGTGTGGAAAGGTCTGAAAGACATCACCAACTACAAGACACCATCCCCCAGCACTGTGGAGAATCAACAACTGGCAGATGATCTGAACGAGTTTTATCGCCGGTTTGAAAAAACACCATTCCCACCTCCTGCAACCCCCCTCTCCCCCCTCCAGCACTCCAGATCAGTGAAGATGACGTGCGTCAGGTCTTCAGAAAGAACAAGAGAAGAAAAGCACCAGGCCCAGACGGTGTGACACCAGCCTGTCTGAAATCCTGTGCTGACCAGCTGGCACCCATCTTCACACAGATCTTCAACAGATCACTGGAGCTGTGCGAAGTCCCCTCATGCTTCAAACGCTCCACCATCATCCCCGTCCCAAAGAAACCCAAAATTACTGGACTTAATGACTACAGCCCTGTGGCCATGAAATCATTGGAAAGACTAGTTTTGGCTTATCTGAAGGACATCACTGAACCCTTACTGGACCCCCTGCAGTTTGCCTACAGAACAAACAGGTCTGTGGATAATACAGTCAACATGGGACTGCATTACATCCTACAACATCTAGACAGACCAGGGACTTATGTGAGGATCCTGTACTTATTTACATTTCAAGTTTGCACATATCATACCTGTACATACAAAATTGTCTATATTAAATATTGTGTTTTTGCTTTTTTGTACATTGGCTATTTTTATATTATTATTATTTTTATTATCTTTGTCCTGTCTTGTCACTCATTCTGTTGCACTGTGGAGCTTCTGTCACTAAAACAAATTCCTTGTATGTGTAAACATACCTGGCAATAAAGCTCATTCTGATTCTGATTTTCCTAAGAGACAGATGAGTTTTCAGAAACAAAAATAATCACTGAAAAAAAAAAAAAAAAACAAAAACATACATAAATAAA
>NW_015505240.1:3349133-3378425 GCF_001515645.1 Sinocyclocheilus grahami
AAACAAAAATAATCACTGAAAAAAAAAAAAATACACATACATACATACATATATATATATATATATATATATATACTGTATATATATATAAATTACACACATGTATTTTTAATGTTATATATATTAATATTTGAAAGTTCTAATGTAACGATATATAATAGCTATTAAATATTTTAATTTATTTTATTTTCGATGGTAGCACTTTACAGTAAGGTTTTGTTTAACGTTACTTTGCAACATTAGTTAACCTGAAGTAACAATGAAATATACTCCAAAAGCGATTTATTAATCTTAGGTAATGTTCATTTTAACATTTACTAATACATTATTCAAATCAAAAGTTGTATCTGGACCTGAACTAACATGAACTAACAATGAACAGTTGTTAACATGAACAAAGTTAGCAAAAGATGAAAGAATACTGTAACAAATGTATTGCTCATTCTTATTGTTAGTGTGTGTGTGTGTGTGTGTATATATATATATATACTTATTTATTTATTCAAACGTTTTAAAAGAAAGTGGACTCTGGGCCATATTGTATGTAAGATACGCACGCTTGAGTCTGTGTTGCATAGCCCAGAGTCATCAGGCTCACTGATACTCTTCCAGTTCAATATCTGATGGCAGTTTGGACTGTCAGAGTCATTTTAAATGTCACTTTAACACAGAGTTTCTTCTTGTCTCATAAGACAGCGACATGCCTGTAAATGACAGAGGTGAGAGAGTTAGAGCTCTGATAGTCTGAAGAACTGACAGGAATGATCAGGAATGTGCTGGATGGTCCGAAATCCAACTCTGCAGATCTACATTAAACATCAAATATATTCTGATGTGGCAGCAAATTTTGTCACTTTAAGCAGCTTTTCAGTGTGGAGAGAAAACGGCACTTATTTATTATATGACACCTTTTTAGTGTTCATTTAACAGTTTGTTTGTTTTATTTAAAGCAAGACACTACAGGCAAAACCATGCCTTTTTTTGAGGGACTGGTCAGTTGTGAGATTTTGCACTATTTTGCTTCAATAACTTGTCTTCTTTCAGAATAAAGGAGAGAAAACATCCTAAATACACATTCAAGTGTTTATTTTATTACACTTTATGTATTTGCATCTGTAGATTTCAAATACAATACAGGATGTTTTGTCAAAATGATTTTTTTCTCCTTTACCGAGCCAGAAATCTTTAGTTCAGCAGCACTTATACCAAACTTTTATCCCTGTCTATATTCTGAAAGTTCTTACAGAGAATATTGTTCATACAATATATTATTCGCCTGATTTCTGTAACGTTTAATTTACATTTAACACACAATTTTATTCCCCAAAACATTGTGATCTCTCCCCCCACACACACACACACTTTTTTTGGATCTTGACAGTATGGAGTGAGTGATAAATTCTCTCTGTAAAAAACTTTAATATGTCAACAAAATGAACTAAGAATTCTGAACCTGACTTCCTAAAGAATTATATTCAGAAAATTTACACAAATTAGTGTACATTTAATTTTACAATTATGGAAGCCCCTTTCCACCAAAAAAATAAAAATGAAAATGGTAATTGCGACTTATAATCTCACAATTCGGACTTTCTTTCTAGCAGATTTGAGAAAACAGAATTACAAGATATAAATTTTGAATTCTGAGAAAAAGTCAAGTTGCAATATTCTGTCATAAAAAAAATGTTTTTATTGCAATTCTGAGTTTATATCTCACAATTCTGACTTTTTCCATCTGAATTCAGAGTTTACAACTGGAGCACTCACATGGGCCATGAGCGACTGAGCGGAGCACACACGCATAGAGTGGGATAATACACAGAGTGTCACACCACGTGAAAGTGAATCCTGAGCGGTGAACTAATTTTCGGCAGCCGGAATTTCAGTGCATCTCTAATTATTGGCGACATCAGAAATGGATATTATATCATAGCTGTTTTTTTTTAACATTTCAGCAATTTAAAAATATAAAAAAACGGCACCCTGGTTGGGAAACACTGCATTAGAGAACCAGACAGAATAGGAGGTGAATACCAGGTCTGCCATAATCAACCAACTTATTTAGCCAGAATAGTCACTTTAAAGTCAAATATTTAAATTTCCTTAGAATGGTTAGGCTACTACTTGTAATTAAGACTGCTTCAGAAAATTTAAAAATCTAGTTGTTTGTGTTTCCAGGACACTTGCAGTTGTTTATTTGCGTTGTGTTTTGTTGAAGTGGTTTTTGATTAGTGAATGTTCTTCAGCAGGCTGTTGAGTGGCTTGCTGGCTCACTCTTGGCCAGATAAACTCACACTCTGGCTTTCTGTCTGAGCACATCAGGGATCACATTCCGTGTTTCTGATTTCTGTGAGACTCCAGCGTTTGGCAGCCTGAGTGCAGCACTTTAGATGATTGTGTTTGTAGCCCATCCTTCCCTCTCGACTTTAAGGGGTCTATCATACACCCGATGCAGTTCTCATTTTCTCGTCCTGCGCCGCGTTGTTTAAATAGCAAATACATTTGCACCCATTTGTGCGCTCATGGGCGTGCTGGTCTAAAAAAGAGGTGTGTTCAGGCGCATTGTTGGCGCGTTGCTATTTTGAGGAACTGAAAATAGACTGCGCCATAGACCAACCCAAACCTGGTCTAAAGTCTGGTGCAATTTTTTTTCTTTGTTATTTAAAGAGCATGTTAGTAATAGTTCCCACTCTATAGGCACATATGACATCACTTTGTAGGCGGATCGTCTGTTAGCATCGCACTGGTTCCCTCGACAAAAAGCCTATAGGATTTTGGATTATCGCAAAAAAATAAGCTCTGTGTTCAACCATAGTTCATGAAACGTACACGTTTTGTCCATCAAGATAATCTTCACAATATAATATAGCTTTGATGAATTTTGAAGCCTAAATAAAAGCCAGAACTTAAAAGCTAAAGTTAGGCTATAAACGAACTACAGCACCACAGTCGCTCGCCTTCAACGTCACCACCACCATGCTTCCCACAACTTTTCAAACTTATTTCAGTGAAAAGGATTTACTCTGTATATGAGTTTTAATCCACGCTACATTAACCTTTTCATATAAACTGGAATAAATACAAAACTAGAGCCAAACTAAAACTCAAATGAGACCTTTATAATAAATAGTATAGTGAATAAATGAAATAATCATAACTAAAAGACATATGAAAGCACGTATTTCTGTACATTTCGAAATAAGGTGCAATGAAAGTCAATAAATCCTTGATTAATATGAATATTTTATTTAAAAACGTGTCTCCACGTACTATTCAATACAATTCTAGTGCATTTAATCTATTAAATAACAGCAGAGTGAGCGAGTTTTTGGATATGGTAAGATTAAACTTATTTTAGTGAATAAAGTACCACATTTCAGCTATCATTTTGTTAGGGTGGGTACACAATGTTATTTATCCTTGCTTCTAGGAAATCCTCAATCTATATGCTTTCTAACAGCTTCATGTGGCCGCAAACATTTAAATTTAACGTGGCTTTAAGCACTATGTATCTTAAAGTTTCACTTTCCCTGTGACTAAGCCAGTAAATGTGGTGTTTACATGGAATAATCATAATATGAGTTTACCTTATGGTACGAACCCAGAGTCTGCATCAGCAGGAAAGCGATAAAATGAGCATCCTCCATCCTAAGACTTGTTGCATTTCGGGGCAAAGCAAAAAAAACAAAAAAAACATTGTCGAACAACAATATAAAATTATTAACTGGTTATTCTACAATTAATTGTATTACAAATTATACTACGATTGTAAAATACTGTAAATTGATAAACTGTCCGGCGTGATGACATTTAATGTCTCCGACAGCGCCTGTAGTCCCATTTAGCAACTTGTTAGCAACCGTCTTTTTAAAGAAACGTAACAGTTTAAAAAAATCACGAGTGTAACTGGTGTGTTTTATGTCGCAGAATAAAACGTGAAAGTATCTTGAGCTTGTGTGAACCACGGACCTTATTTTAGGGATTTAATCAAAATCCCATTCAAAAAACCCATTGACTCTGGGACGATGGAACCGGAAGTGCTAAAATGCTAACTCGCTTCCAGGTTTTTGCCTACAAAGCGACATCATAGTTCCACCACTCTATAGGCGGGTGCACAACGTGCATACACTTTGTTTATTACACACACAGGGAGGCACAGCAGCACACAAACTTTTTTAAAAATGAAAAATTACATTCCGCCATGTAAATAGCGAATCCGCCATGGCGCTAGTGCAACTGGCTTTTAAAGGTGATGATGGGAGATGAGACTCTGATTGGTTTATTGCACGTTATGCCCAAAAAACACCCATTACTCATTAAGAGAATAGGGACAACCCATTTAGACCATGCGCCCGGGCACGCCGTCCATTTTCCCGTCGTTAAACTAACAAAAGTGGATTTCTAATACGCCCTTAGTGCACCTGCGACATGCGCTTTAGACAATGCGCTTAGATTAAGCGATCATCCATCACTGTGAGAAGTGACCAACTGAAGCTGCAAATGAATGGAAACTATCAGTTTACACGGACACATTTGTTTTGAATCACATTTGCCAGAGCAAACTGAACTTCCACATGTTCAGTATGACATCATGGTTGTAGTTTACACCAGCAAATTCCAGTTGTGTATTATGACATCATGTTTATAGTGCAAACTGAACTTTTATATGTTAATTATGACATTGCAGTTTCATTTTAGTTTCATTTTACAGTAGCAAATTCCATTTTAATATGACAATATCATTTTTCAGGTAGTCTCTCATAATCACAGTAAATGCGAGTGTGAGTAGTTCAGGCATAGTGTGTTACTAAATAAAGAATCTCATTATAATACACACATCTGTTTCACACTTTTTTTTTTTTTTTAATCTGACCCATATTCTAATCTCTCCTGCTTGTGTTAATTCACCAAAAACTGACAATCTAAATCCAGTGTGATTGTAATGTCCTGGTTGGTTCAGTCAAACTGCATGAGCCTCCTAATTGTTTGGTTGAGCGAATTGAACCCTTCTGATTGGTCCATAGTGAAAGTGGCCCAGGATATACTGGATTATGTACAGATCTGCAACCCCCACACATTGCGTCTGTTCATTCCCTTGAGAGAAAGAGAAATGCTCATCTTCATCTGTCCACTAATGCACCATCAGGCCATTCTATCTGAGAGCTTTAGCTTTTCCATTTGCAACATTAAACTGCTGCTGTGCGCCCAGTTCAACTTCACAGTCTTCATGGCTACAGCATCCGTCAATCTGTCTTGTTTTTAAGGCAAGAATCACTATTACTAGTACTCATACTAGCAGTGTTATTTTAGTATTATTTATATAATATTAAAATTTTTACCATTCAATGATGGTAAAGATATTTTATTAGAATATCCTGCTTTAAAGAGGTCATATTTACTTGCTTAGTAAATTATTGTATACAATTCATTGAAGTATTTTTATTTAGAGTTTTCCGTAAATCTTGAGTTTGCCATAAGCCTTTGTTGCTGATATGGCACAAAATGATAAAGAAATAAAATGTTTATTTTTTTCAGTTTTCATTTTAATTTTAGTTACATTTTTAGTAATTTTGTGTAATTTGATGTGCTTTGTCAATTTTATTATTTTTTGTTTTATTATTTTTAGTTTAAAGTTGACTATTTAGGTTTAATTTATTTTTATTTAAATTTTTTTATTTACAGTTAGCAATTTTATTGCTTCAACTTCAACTTATTTCAGTTAGTTGCCAATGCAACATTTCTATTTTTTTATTTTTTTATTACGAATTAAGTCTTCAATCTAATATTTATATTTTATTCAGTATCATCTTTATTTCGGTTAACAAAATGTTGCAAAATAACCCTACATACTAGTGCTTAATATGGGATTTTAACAAACCATTAATTCTAAACTAGATTCTAAATGTGTAAATGTCATAATGAACATACAGAATTCCACCTAGCAACCTTTCAGAACACCCTAGCGACCACTTTAGAACATTCTAAACAACACTCAGAACACCTTAGAAACTGCATAACAACGCCCTAGAGTTTTGTACTGCCAATTTCCTTCATAAAATGAAGAAATTAAGAAAACCCAACATCTGTAGATGCATATGCTGTTCGGATTAGTTTTTCCACTTCCAAAAGGCCACATTCAGTGGTTTTGTTTTTCATTTGATTTATTCTTCTTTTGATTAACGAGTTTCTCTGCCTTATATTAGTTCAAGAAAACTGTTGATGCATTTAGTATTGAATGATTAATGGCATTTCACTTGTTTTAAGATGATCAAACGCTGCAATGGAATGAGAGCCGCTCTTGCGGCGTTTTGTGATTTATGTTCAAAAATAAGAGTATCTGCATATTAACGAGAATGCAAATGAGTCATTTCCTATGCTCCGCCTCACCTTTGATTGGACTCCCGATGGCTGTTGAACAAGCAGGATCGTGCAAAGCGAGATCTGACTTTGCACAACAAAGCTTTGAATTAAAAGCACGGAGTTGATGTATGACCCAAATTAACCGCCAAGCACAGATTATCTCTAAATTACTCTGACGAGACCACAAATTACCTCACTACCTATGTCATAACCATCAACAAAGATTTAATATTTAATAATCAACACAAATGCGTGACACAACGGCGATCACTAACAATACTAACAATGTGCTTCATCATGAATGAGAGCAAGAAAAAAATCTAAAGAGGGAGAACAGAGGAGCCGGGGGAGAGTTTGCATCAAATATTGATGCTCTTTTTTATGGTACCATCTGCTGTATGGCATGCGCATTAAATATTAAAGTGTAGCTAGAGAGAAAGCCTGGAAGGAGAAAAAGAATGCGAGACAAGCAGACAGACATATAGTCAGCTGTGTGCGCGGCTTCACCTCCTCACTGTCCAATGTGACATCAAACAGGCCCGGCTAAATGAGAACCACCAGTTGTTGGAGGTAATGGTCCTTATTTAGTGCTGAAGAGCTCGGGTCAGGAGAGTTTTAGAGGTCTGGTCTCGCCTCTTGAGCTAAATTGCTGTTAACACACTGTTTGACAAATAGACTTGACGCTGTGGAAGAACTAGTTTCACATCATTATCTCTGATCCCGGTTACACATGCAGCTGTGTTTTGTCTTAAGGTGGCTGCTGTATCCGTATCCGTATATGTATGTGTGTTAGTGGTCCACGTTTCACCCCGAGGTCTTGAGTTTTCGGTCCGGTACGTTCAAGCCCAGAGCAAATGAACTCCTCCTGGGGAAGAGCAGCAGGGCGCTTTAGTACAACTACTGTACAAACTAGTCTTACCCTGGGATATGACCTAGATTTCCTCCAAATGCACATATTAAATATATAGTTAAGGTTCTTTTGTTTTATGAATTTGAAAGAGGATTCATTGTGCATATATCAGGGTTTATGCAAGTTTTATGAAGGTAAATTTAAGACGTTTTCAAGACTAATCAAGAAAATTTAAGAAATAAATTGAAGGGTACAACACTTCAAAGTTTGAAAATATCACTTCCAACCAATCTAAATTACTTTTTAGTTCATTTTACACATACAAAAAATAACTAGAATATGAAATAACTTTTGCTGTACATTCTGATCACATTGCACAAAAGGCTAACACTTTATTTTATAACACTTATATATGAGTGTTTTCTCTAAGCAAACTCTCGCAAAGGCCCTCATCTGAGTCTACTGGGTGTTTCGATGGATCTGTATTTTAGAGCTGTAGCCAAGGAGGTGAGTTTGTGTTCAAATGTGTATGCTTTCCTACTATATTGATTGAAAAAAGAAGTATGCCAAATGACTGGGATTCCAAAATGTTTGTGAAAAAATTATATGAACACCAGACCTACTGCATCAGTTGCTATCCCATGAGGCTACATGAGCCAGGAGCTGGTATATAGATACCAAGAAAGGTGTTGCTTGAGGTTAAACAGTTTTTTATATTAACTAGTCCTAAAAATTATTTAATGGTTCATATTCTTAGATTTGTGTTTCTGAACATGTTGTAACTCTACCACGGACACCTAACAATACTTCCTTATTGCTTAATGCAGTGCATTACGTAAAATAATAATTTTGCAAGTATTTTTAAAACTTGTTTTATTTCAACAGTTTTTTTAATAAAACATTTTTAAATATTTTTTTAATGATATTTATACCATAAAATAATTTGTTTCTGCACATGTCACAACATGTAAATATAACAACAACAACAACAATAATAATAATAATAACATATCAAATAATTTTGCCTCTACTTCTAAGTTCTGTTTTGATTCATTTAAACTATCTTTCCATTTTTTTTTTTTAAATGAATTAATATTTAGTGATGAATAAATAATAGCTTTTTAAATGTTCATCTTTTACATTTTCATCAGACATAATCCTAGCTGTTCTCCTTTTCTTTTCCAGTGAAAAGAAAAGTGCAAGGGATTTTCTTTTCTAAACTGCAGATGTCGTTGGGCATACGAATACTGGTCATCTGGATCATTGCTGTTAGACATCGGTGCAAAAAGCATCTAGTCTGGGTCAAACTCAAGGTTACTTGTCATTATCCCAATCCCTTCGTGGAGCCGCGTGTGGTTAAGTGCTTCGTTCAAGGCCACAATAGTAGTGGACTGGCAGGCCAATAATTCTCTAGATCCACATGGGATCAGACCTAAAGCCTTTATGCGATCACTCTGGATCTTTGTAGAGATTTGTGAGGTTTTAGAGAGGCTGTGTAAGGCTTATAATGGAAAATATTTGTAATAAGTTCTGTTTAACTGTGTTAAGCATTACTATTACAGTTGCTACATTTTTCAAAACCTCTAAGTATTACACTTCAGTGCTTGTAATTCAAGTAAATCAAGTGGATTCTCTTAAAGAAATAGTTCACCTAAAAATGAAGATTCTCTCACTGTTTCCTATTGAGATGGATGTAGGTTATTTCCACATACGCACATAATGATAGATAGATAGAGAAATTATATATATATACAATTATTTTATATTATATATAATATTTAATATATTATTTATATTTTATATAATATTATATATATAATATATTTTAAGAATGAAATCTGTAGCATTCGCTTTGAATAGAGAAATCATGATTTGCTCATATTTCAAACAATCGAATATGCTTTTTTTGAGAAGTTTAACACTCTGAATAGAGTACTAATTAATCCCAACACAACCTCTGGAGGAGGACAGACAAATCAGAATTAATCATGTGAGGTTTATCTTTGCTTCATTAATGCAGACGTTCAAGCCCTCTGATCGCGTGCTGGCGCAATTCCCCTCGGACACGGCAGCGGTTCAAAGAGGACAATGAAAAAGTTCTTCTAAAACTGGAAGATTTCTCTTCATCTTCCAGCTTCTTTCTTTCTCTCTCTCTGCCTCCAAGAAAGATCCTCCACTCTATTACACCCACTTTTCCTGCTTACCGTCTTCCAGCTTCTTTCTTCTCCTCGCTCTCCCTCCCGCACCGCTTCCTCTGTTCGTCTCTGTTCAGTGGAGCAGTGTCTCTAAATTATTTAATGATCATGGGAGGAATTTCGGATTCTCTCTCACCTCGCTCTCTATTAGCACATCCTCTCCTCAAGCGCTCGACACAGGGAGGAAATTCGAGAGTGAATAAACCATTTGCTCATTTGGTTTCGGTGCATGTGAATACCACCTTCATGTGTTTTCTTCCCTCTGAGAAAGAGGCCGACTGCGTGAGCATTAATGTGTGTCCGGGAGCAAAAGGGGAAGGATAGATGAATCCATCATTCCCCTGTGATCTGCTCTGATCAGATTTGGAGATGCACAGGGATAGAGATTGCTCAGGGGAATGTGTGTGTGTGTGTGTGTGTTTGTGTGTTGGTCTGTTCATATGACTGCAATTTGTTTCCCTAAGAATTCACTTCTTGTGCTTTTGTTAGAAAATACAAACAGGCAAATAATGCAAATGCACCGAAACACGTATAAACAACATATAACAGATATTTGTTTTTTTGTGAAATGTATCGTTATTTCTGACAGTGGAGATGACTTTATCCTCTCTCATGCAGCAGAATGAATATAAAAGCTGTTCTCCTGTAAGATCTCTGGCCCGTGCATATCTGAGGGCGTTTAACACCAACACAATCTCTCTCTCCAACTGCTGTTTCTTCCTTTCAGGACAAAATCCTCTGCATTGTCTCGTATAACATAGATTTTGAAATGATGTAAGGCCTGTAAAAACTATTCAGTCCTTTTAGGACTCTTTAAACATTTTATTGTGCATTAAGTCATGAAGGATCTGAGTTATTCTACAACATTTCCATCTTATTTTTCCATCTGTGTATACATATATATATATATATATATGGAAAAATTTATAATAAAAAAATATATAGGAAAAATATAGGAAAAATAAATATATGGAATATATATATATATATTATAAAACACCCTAACCCTATATATACATATACACGCATGCATTTATTTTCCAACAAACAGCAAGTTCTAGAATATTTTATTAAGGCCATGCATAATTGCAGGATTTTAAAATACTGTAAATAAATAAATAAATAAATATATTTTTGATTTTTTTTATTGGCTGGCATACACCTAACTGAAGGTAATGGGACAATAACAGACTTGGAGGTTTTACAAAATCCAAAATACCAGCGTTGATTTTAATATTACCAAACTACAAATATGTTTAAAGAAATGTGTATTTTAAATAAGATTAAATAATACGATTTCAATATCTACGATATGTCTATAAAAATATATTTTAGAGTAAATAATTTATTTTAAAAAAAGTTTTGAAGTAGCAAACAGTCTAAGTTGCATTATGGATTGATGACATATATGTTTCAAAATTCAAATAATTGTTAACATTAGAAATATTAGTAATAAGAAATGGTTCCAGGGTAATTAACCGTTTAGTGTTCATTTTTAGACTGACATCTTAAAGGATTAGTTCACTTCCAGAATAAAAATGTCCTGATAATTTACTCACCCCTATGTCATCCAAGATGTTCAAGTCTTTCTTTCTTCAGTCGCAAAGAAATGTTTTTTTTTTTTGAGGCAAACATTCCAGGACTTTTCTCCATATAATGGACTTCAATGGGACCCAGCAGCTTCAAAGGGCTCTACACGATCCCAGCCGAGGAATAAAGGTCTTATCTAGCAAAATGATCAGTCATTTTCAAAAAAAAAAAAAATTAAACCTTTATATACTTTTTAACCATTTTAAACCATTATATGGAAAAAAAAAATCATGGAATGTTTTCCTCAAAAACCTTAATTTCTTTGCGACTGAAGAAAGAAAGACATCTTGCATGACATGGGGGTGAGTAAATTATCAGGAAATTTTTATTCTGGAAGTGAACTAATCCATTAACATCTGAAAGTAAATAACAGCATGTAGATGATCTGTTTCTTTCTTCTCCCTCCTTTTCTTTTCTCACGGACACATTTTGCATAAGCTGAATAATATTACATGTGAAGCACCTGCCCTGCATTTGGAAACATGACCCTCATGAAGCTCCACACACACACACACACACTCACACTCACACTCACACTCACACACACTCACACTCACACACAGAGACAGAGGAGGATCATTACTAGAGAAAATGAGTTCTGGATTTAACAAGAATATCACATGATATGCTCTTCATCAATCCTTCCATTTAATCCGCCTTTATCTTTCCAAGTTTGGGCACAAAGTCTCATGTTAACGGATCTGTGAAAAAGTAATTACCCAAGGCTAATTTAGAAACTTCTCAGAAAATGAACATGCTGTATAGTGAGAGTGAGATAATGACTTATGTAAAACATACACACACACACACACACACACACACACACAGTAATTCAGCTATCAGCCCATTTCTCACCATCAGATTCCCCCAACAGGCCTTTTCTTATCACAATCGCATATCCTGAATAATCCGCATCTGGATGAATCAAGGGTATTTAAAATGGAAGAAAGAGAGATAGTTATTAATCTTGTTCAAAAACCTAGTGTTCTGCTTACCTAGACAGAATGTTTTAAACAAAATAATCATAGATGCACTCACAACAACTGACTCAGTTAGGGGTGAGTAATTAAATAATTTTTTCCTTTAAATTAACTTTA
Organism: Sinocyclocheilus grahami; assembly: GCF_001515645.1. Taxonomy (NCBI): domain Eukaryota; kingdom Metazoa; phylum Chordata; class Actinopteri; order Cypriniformes; family Cyprinidae; genus Sinocyclocheilus; species Sinocyclocheilus grahami. Next base: position 3,361,226 of record NW_015505240.1, read on the forward strand.
ATATTTTTAGTTCTTTAAAGGTGATAAATTAAGAAGCAACATACTCACAGTATGTTGTACTTCACTGTTAAAAATAAAAAAAAGGTCTATGATAGTTTTGTGCATTAAATTATTGTAGATATTTCTATAATAATCATTAGACTTCCTGCAAACAAATAGTTTTGCACATCAGTAACTTTTTGTGTAACTTTTTTTGTGTGTGGATAAAGCAATCCCAGAATGTAGTTCCGAAAAATTCAGTGGAAAAAAAATTGAGATAAATTGGTTGACTGTGTGACTATAAATATTCTTGCTTAGTATTATTTAAAGGAATCCTATATAGATGCAAAAAGGGCTGTTTATTGATATTGAGCACAGTAAAAAAGATGTAAAGATGGTTTAAATGTTATAAATATATTTAGGAAATAATGTTCTATGTAATGTCAAAATAGTTTTTTAGTCTATTAACACTCTAATGATGAACTTTGGTAGTCAACTGGGAATTTTAGCAGGTTTTCACATTCCTTCACATTCGAAGTGATATTTGTATGACGTGACCATTGATGGAGATGATGCTTATGTAGAGCATTTCAAATCACTTACGAAGTTCAGATCTAGAGAGCTCTACTCCTCTAACCTGTCTGATCATCCTCACCTGCAATACAATTCACTGCCAATGGGAATAAGCAAGAGAAAGAGACAGAAGTGGAAAGAGAGAGATTTAGAGGTGTATTGGAGCATAACACCCTGAGAGTCGGATGGACTGGAGGTGTTAGCGGAGGAGGACATTTATATTCATTCCATTTGTGTGTGTGTGTGACAGGGAGCGAATGCATATGTGGGCAGCGTTTTTTAACACTCTGTGAAGGTTGTTCTTTGTGCAAAGTAATGAATAATCTGCTTTATAAGCCTGCGTATGAAAGCCCTGCATTGTTTCTGGGTTGTTTATGACTGAATATCGTAAAAAGTGAAATAAAACGCAGCTCTGAACATGAATAGGAACTTCTGTCGACCGCTGCTTTAGCTGGTAAAAAGGGCATGACTTTTCGAGTTGGACACTTAAAAATGTCTAAATGTCAGTGCATTAGATACTGAAGCAGTTTATCATCTGGTGTTTTGGTGATTTTTAGTATTTGCATAAAGTCTTTTCTTTGTAATTATGCACTATATTTAATTCCTAAAGCATTCAAACCAATTTTTGATTTTGGTTCCCAAACATTCTCAGAACATCCCCCCCCCCCAAAAAAAATACATTTTAAAATTTTATTTTTTGGTTAATCCATGAAAACTTTGTATTTCTTCTTTGTAGATTTGCGGAGTGTTAAAATAACTATTATAGAACATTTTGTATATAAGCTATGTTATGGTTGTAAAAATAAAAGAAAAAACCTTCAGGGAAAATTCAGTTAAGCTATTTTATGTTTGTAAAAATAATCTTTAGAGAACGTTATGTATAAGTTATTCTCAAAGAAAAAAAAATATCCCTGCAACATTTTAGGAATGCTATCTTTTTATTGCAAAAAACATTTTTTTTAAATAAATAAATAAATCGTAGAACATTTATTCTTTGGTTCCCCAAAAATAACTAAAGATAACCAAATACTAACATTAATAGAATGTTTCAGAATGTTTTCTCTTATGCAAACACATTCCTGAATTTTTTGAAACACAGATTTTTTGAACTTCCTGTGTGACCTTCAGCAGTTGTGTGACACACTTACAGCTCCACCGCTTATTAAAAATCCATCTGAGAGAGAACAAGAAGCCCAGGATTTTATATGTCCTTGTTACAGCTGTGAAAAGACCTCCGGATAGTAAGACTTTCTGCTGACTCACTGTCTGTCCTTCTCTTTTGTTCTTGCAAGACTCTCTCTTCTCCTTAAAGCATTGTTGTTACAGCGTTAAAATAACTATTATAGAACATTTTGTATATAAGCTATGTTATGGTTGTAAAAATAAAAGAAAAAACCTTCAGGGAAAATTCAGTTAAGCTATTTTATGTTTGTAAAAATAATCTTTAGAGAACGTTATGTATAACTTATTCTCAAAGAAAAAAAAATATCCCTGCAACATTTTAGGAATGCTATCTTTTTATTGCAAAACAATTTTTTTTTTAATAAATAAATAAATCGTAGAACATTATTCTTTGGTTCCCCAAAAATAACTAAAGATAACCAAATACTAACATTAATAGAATGTTTCAGAATGTTTTCTATTATGCAAACACATTCCTGAATTTTTTGAAACACAGATTTTTTGAACTTCCTGTGTGACCTTCAGCAGTTGTGTGACACACTTACAGCTCCACCGCTTATTAAAAATCCATCTGAGAGAGAACAAGAAGCCCAGGATTTTATATGTCCTTGTTACAGCTGTGAAAAGACCTCCGGATAGTAAGACTTTCTGCTGACTCACTGTCTGTCCTACTCTTTTGTTCTTGCAAGACTCTCTCTTCTCCTTAAAGCATTGTTATTACAGCTTCACTCATTATGTACAATGTTTTTATGCTTCAAATAGAGAATAGCAACTTTCATCCTTCTACAGTATCTCTCAGAGCAACATTTTGTAATCTGAAGCCCATTTGTAGACTGAGGTTAGGGGTGAAAGTTCTTAAGGAAACCAGCACTGGCAGAAATATATTAATCAATTGCAGTCTAGTGCATAATTTAAAATGTATCCTGTTGATCCAGCAGCATGTTCAGACAGGTTCAGGGTTCACTAAAATCACCCGTTATCCAGTTATTTCCAATGATTTCAGTTTTCTTCTGTGCATTAGGTCAGATCTGATGCGCATTTAAAGAGCAACAAAGATTTTGAATAGAGAAACAAAGCTTGTTTTTGTCCTTGTCAGCCTGCCACTATTTACAGAAATGCATGTTGTATAACATTAAATCTGCTCCTGCAATAGCAAGAAAGGTCAGTACAAGAGGATCATGGATAATGGAATCCAAGACAAGAGATTATAAGACGCAAGGGGCTGTTCAGAATAGCATACTTCCATACTTTTCTTATTATTTCGTCTTATATAGCAGCTATATATTCTATATAATTTACTCACCCTCAGGCCATCCAAGATCCAAATTAGTTTATTTCTTCATCAGAACAGATTTGGAGAAATGTAGCATTACATCACTTGCTCTGCAATGGATCCTCTGCAGTGAATGGGTGCCGTCAGAATGAGAAACAGCTGATTAAAAACTCATCTGAATCAGGAGAGAAGTGTGCAAACAAGAGGATCATGGATAATGGAATCCAAGACGAGATTATAAGCCGCAAGGGGCTGTTCAGAATAGCATACTTCCATACTTTTCTTATTATTTCGTCTTATATAGCAGCTATATATTCTATATAATTTACTCACCCTCAGGCCATCCAAGATCCAAATTAGTTTATTTCTTCATCAGAACAGATTTGGAGAAATGTAGCATTACATCACTTGCTCTGCAATGGATCCTCTGCAGTGAATGGGTGCCGTCAGAATGAGAAACAGCTGATTAAAAACTCATCTGAATCAGGAGAGAAGTGTGCACAGATCAAACACCGTTTACAAGCCAAAACAGTTTTGATCATATGTCTGCGTATTTTAATGTGAGAGGACTACATGGGATGGACTTCACTGGAGGAAACATTATTATGAATTATGGATTCATTAGGATTAAGGATTATTGTGATGTTTTTATCAGCAGTTTGGACTCTCATTCTGACGGCACCCATTCACTACAGAGGATCCAATGGTGAGAAAGTGATGTAATGCTATATTTCTCAAAATCTGATGAAGAAACAAACTCATCGACATATTGGATGGCCTGAGGGTGAACACGTTTTTACTCATATAAGCAGAGTACAACTATTTGAAATGTTTATTGTTAACATAATCTGTATTCTTTCACATACTATTTTTAAAAACAATAGGCAGTTTTCAGTGTTACTGTGCAGTATGAAATGTACTATTATTTCATTCTGAACACAGCAACCTTCACTGAAACAATTGGCTTTACTTCTGATTCAAAGGATGCACAGAATGAAAATTAAAAGGTGATTTAAAATGCTATAATGAAAAATGTGTGAAAAATCAAATGATTTAGTATTTAAAAAAGAGAGCAGTTAATTTCACTTAAGATAATGATCATAGGAAAGATGAAAATTACACCAAGTAGGTGAAATGCAACATACAGTTAAAAAAAGAAAGGTGACGACAGAAGGTGATTTATGGTTCATATCTTGGACTTCCTGTTTCTGGCTCTAGTTTAAGAAACCTGTCCAGACAGCCAGCCAGACCGCTGCATGCTAAGAATTTGTCAGTGCTGCAGTGCATTATGGGACAGGTCTGACCTCCTGCAGAGAGCTCAAGGAAATCAGCAGTTCCCCCGGAACAGTGCGGACAGAAGTCGAAGGTCATATTGGAATAAATAGCTGGAATAAATCTTCAGCCAACATTTTCTGTGAGCCTGAGAAAGCTGGAATCTCTTTCCACCACAGAAAGACAATCAGAGTTTGTAAGCAATAAAACATTAGCCTCAATCAATATACACATAGGTGAAAATGCAACTAAGTGATACGCTCATGGCTGGTTTTGTGTGCACATATTTAAACATAATGTGAAAGACATGAATAAGAATTCATTATCATTTAAATTAATGCAGAATTAGTAAAGTACAGTATACACAATGGCATGAGTGAGCAAATCCAGTATTTTCGGAAGAGAATAGCTGGAAAAGAATGATAATGATATTAAGTATTAAGTAATTCTTTAATATTAATATATTCATATTAAAGAATGATTATTAATACATTTAGTTTATTTATCCGAATAATACAGAAATGTTCAATAAATTGATTTGATTGGTTGATTATACTGTAGTTCTTTATTTAATCAGTTCATTTTTTTTTTATTCAGTTGTTGTTTTTATTTTTTTGTTTTATTTACTTATGTATTTAGTTAGTTAGTTTTGTGTGTGTGTGTGTGTGTGTGTGAATTCACTTGTTTAGACCATTATTTTAGTATGTTATTTAGTTTATTCATTAGTTAGTTTAGTTAGATGTTCATGTAGTTAGTTGTTGTTTATTTAATTAATTAGTTGTTTTAGTTAGTCTGTTAGTTGTTTTAGTTATTTATTAGTTAGTTGTTTGTTTGTTTATTTAGTTGATTAGTTAGTTTAGTTGTTTAGTTAGATGTTTTAATTAGCTGTTTAATTTTGTTTTTTATTTTGATTGTTTATTTTAGTTTGTTGTTTGTTTGTTTATTTAGTTGCTTAGTCTGATAGTTATTTATTTTAGATGTTTTAGCTAGATTATACAGTAGTCGTTTTTATATAGTTCGTTGTTTGTTAGTTAGTCTGTTAGTTGTTTATTAAATGAGTTATTTAGTTGTCATTTATATACTTAGTTGTTTTTTAGTCAGTTATTTTGTTTAGTTATTTTGTTAGTTGTTTTAGTCTGTTAGTTGTTGTTTGTTTGTTTATTTAGTTGTTTATCTATTTAGTCCGTTATTTATTTTGTTTATTTAGTTAGTAGTCAGATGTTGTATATATTATTGTAGTTAGTCAGTTAGTTATTTCATTTATTTACTTAGCTGGTTAGTAGCTATATTGTTTGGTTGGTTGGCTTAACCAGAATAATTATCTTCATTAGTGAAACACATGCAAGTGTTGAGAATGCTCAACAGACAGGCTGGGGCTGATTGTAAAACGATCAGACATTTAAAAAAAAATCACATTTGTGGATTAAGTCTGGCAGTGTAAATGCAGCTGTAGACATTCTTGTAGGACAGGTGGATCTGGTGATTCACGGGCAGGTCCATGAAGATGAGGACAGATGATTTGTTGTCAGATGCTGATGCTCAGGGAAATAATGAACCATCTGTGGCCAGCAGCTTCAGTTATTGTGTTTCTGCCCTGACTCTAGTACATGCAAGTGTTGAGAATGCTCAACAGACAGGCTGGGGCTGATTGTAAAACGATCAGACATTAAAAAAAAAAACTCACATTTGTGGATTAAGTCTGGCAGTGTAAATGCAGCTGTAGACATTCTTGTAGGACAGGTGGATCTGGTGATTCACGGGCAGGTCCATGAAGATGAGGACAGATGATTTGTTGTCAGATGCTGATGCTCAGGGAAATAATGAACCATCTGTGGCCAGCAGCTTCAGTTATTGTGTTTCTGCCCTGACTCTATTACCATTGTCTGTGATGAACATCACAGATTTACGTCACAAACACACACACACACACACACACACAAACACACACACACACACACTCACACACCTACACGCTGCACAGGGTTCAACTAACCGAGGTGGTCCATTCACACACAAACAACATCACACAAGACATTTTGCATATGAAAATAAGGAGGAAATGTTTGCTTCCAACGTAGATTAATAAACTCATTTGCAAGAAATGGAAATTTGATTATATTCTCAATTAATGTTGTCAGCTTGTCTTTTTGACTAATAGAGTTGCTCTGACAAGAATGTGGCCTACAGCCTCTCTCTCTCTCTCTCTCTCTCTCTCTATCTCTCTCTCACACACACACACACACACACACACACACACACACACACACACATCTGTACAGAGAAATGTAGACATTAGGTGTGTGATGGGAGTTGATTCTCTTCCTCAGGTCTCATATGAACAGATGGAGTTCATTGATTATTCATAGCTGCCAATGGATGCGTCTGTCACATTAAGGGAGAGAAAGAGACGTGTGTGTGTGTGTGTGTGTTTAGATGCAGAGCAATCCCCTGGTGAAGTGATGAGATTTTAGATGAAATACACCATCAATAAGAGAAGGACAGATGGGGAATATACAGATACACAGTAAGAAGATTGAAAATTAACACGTTATTCGATAAGATCACATTTGTAACAATTAAACTACCTTTTTTATTTCTTATAATTCATTTCTTATTATTATCAATGTTGAAAACAGTTATGCTGCTTCATATTTTTTTGGAAACTGTAATACATATTATTTCAGGGTTCTTTGGTAAATTAGAAATTCTAAATAAATTTTTTGTAACATTATAAATGTCCTTACTGTCTTTTTTGACCAAATTAATGCATCCTTGCTGAATAAAAGTAATATTTTCCTTTAAAAAGCCTGACTGTCCCCAAACTTTTGAACAATAGTGTATGTATTTGTGTATGTATATATATATATATATATATATATATATATATATATATATATATATATATATATATATATACACACACACACACACATGCTGTTTGCTTTATTTATTTATTCACCAAGGAATCAAATAGGACACAAAAGTCTAGATACATGTTTGAAAAGTTAAACTACTGTAATTTTACTTGACTGTCATAATTTGCTCTCTAGTGAACACCTCTGTCTTAAAAGTAAATGTAAATATTAATCTTCAGGGCTGACAGGTGTGTGTTCAGTGTCATCTCAGGTCATGGCTTTCATCCAGATGTGGCATAAACATCAGCTCATTTCAGCAGCTCTCTCTCATCTGCTGACTGATTGGAGCCAGAAATCCCACTCAACAGGTGTGTGAGGAGAGGAGACTCAATCTGGAGGCCTCTTGAATAATGAGGAGAGCAGGTGTTACTCAGGAGCAGTCTGGCAAAAATCATAATGCCCAGATTAATCTGCCTGCTCAATTTACATAATTCTACATATGAGATGTACGTATGTACTGTTCTAAGTTATAAGTATGAAATAAGACAAAGTGGACAAAACAAAGTCGATTGTAATTGTTTATCCAATCAGATTGCTCATTTTAGATTTTTTTATATATAGATATATTTTTTTTCTCCATTTCTGTCACCTGATGGAGTTCGGTTCCTTGCCACTGTCGCCTTTGGATTGCTTAGTTGGGCTTTTAAAGACAACTGATACTCAGTAATATTATTAATTTGATGGCACTGACACTGTCGGGCGAGAGCAAAACAAAACTGAATTGAAAAAAGTGAATTGAACTGAATATGACACTTCTGTAGAGCTGCTTTATAGCTGAATCGAATTCATTTCGGAATCGGATTAATTTTGCAAGATCAACTCTGTTATTGAACTGAACTGAATCATCATTGAACTGACTTGAGCTGAATAAATGACTATTGTGTTTTTAAGGCTGCTTTACAACTTTTGAATTTGTATCATATTTAAATAAGTTTGCATTTAATTGATTCTTTTATTTTCCTTTTTTATTACTGTAAAGCTGCTTTAAATTTATACAATTTATACAATATGTATTGTGTAAGCACTATACAAATGCATGTGACTTATTTTCATAATTTACTTTTGAGTCTTTTATCGTTAAGCTTTTTTTTTTTTTTTTGAATACTCATATTTTAGTTTTTTGCTCATCAAAAGAGAAAATAATCAAGTAAGATGAAGCACATTAATTAGTAAATTATTTAATTCACTGAAAAAAAATAATTCAAAAATAAGCATTATTTCATCTAAATTATTTTGGTTTAATTTCCAGCAAATAATTATGATATTGTTATATTAAATTATTGTATATTTGATTTCAGTCTTTCTACTAAATTTAATGTATAATTCAATGTATTACTTGCTGTTTCTTTGTAATTAATGATGAGATTAACTAGCGATTTCTGAGTGAAAATTCAGAAATTTTCACATTTTTGTACCGCCCGGTACACATTTTCCTTCATGTTTTCAAAGTCATATGAATTTGGGACATATAATGCTAATATACTAAGAGTGGCTAGTATGCAGATTGGGATTCAGTCCATGTCAGGGCTTTCCGACTTCATTTCAGGAGCCAGATCTAAAAAAACGAAATAAAAAACAGAGTTTCAGTGTGATTTTTAGAAAGAACGTATGACATTGTTAGTTTGTGTATGAGAAACTGTTAGCTGAACTTTTGCCAGAAAGACCTTAAACATGGTCACGATATGTGTCGTACTCTGCTATAATTGATGCCTGTTGAGTTAGGCTAAGCCTGTTACTATTGAGTGCTCTCGTGTGTCATCGGGCTGTATAAAAATGATTGACGGGGCATATTTGGCCCACGGGCCACAAGTGGAACATCCATGGCATAACTGGCTGGCAGAGAGAGAAAAAAGGCGAGAGAAAGAGTGATTGATGAAGAGGTGGATGATGACAGATGTGAAGAGAAGAGCTGAGCTGGAGAGAAGATTCTCTCGAGAAGATGTAGATTGATTCAGTCCAAACGATGGTGCATTGTTTCGCAAAGCGTGAGTCTGTTATTTCACTCTGTATTTTGTTCAATCTCTCCGTTTCTCCCAGACCGAGCAGCTCAGAATAGAATCAATCATTTATTCATCGATTGAAACATCAAATGAGAGAAAAAGGGAAGGGGGAGAGGATGACATGGGGCGGACAGCTTACAGTGGGAAATATAGAGAGAAAGAGCTTACGGAGGGCAGGAGAAACAGGAAGGATGAGAAAAGGGGGAAGGGAGGAATTAGCAGATTGAAGATATATTGTTACGCTTTACCGAGAGATACTGTAAAAACCCACATGAGAGAGATAAGAACACTCTCTAAATGGAGAAGGAAAGAGAAAAAGAAAGGAAGTGAGAGATTCAGAAGGAAGTACCTTCTGAGTACTAACAGGACTTTTCAGGGCCATTTCCAGAGAGATGATAGTTTCTTATTCTGAATGTCTAAATGCTTTTTTTGCCCAAATCCCATCATATTTTCATCAGGACACGAGGAGTCATTGCCTCAGGTCTCTGCTCACTGCATTACTGCCCATTTCAGTTCCATTATTAACTTAGAAGGTGAAACCGTTCCTCTGGAATTTTGATGAAATGGTTTTTCTTTTTTTCTTCTTTTTTTTTCAACATGTGCCTTCTCTCTTTTGCTATTCATTTGGCTCCAGGGATGAAGTATTTCCTAGTTAAACAGTACGAAATCTATGTCAGGACTTGATTTTATCCAATAAGAATTTTATATATATATATATATATATATATATATATGAAAGATTGACACATTGTTCTAACATTTTATTTTAATCTGAGATTGATGATATAGTGTATTTCCACAGTTCGCTGTCTTAACATTATCTTAGCATCTTCATTTAGGATTTTATAGTTTTGTTTTTGAAAAAAACAAAAAGTAGTGTCCCTTCTAAAATCATTTCTGTTTCTTTAGTGTTAGTTTCGGCTCCTTCCATTCCACTCCTGGTAGATGGCAGTGATGTGATTTGTGTAGGTTACCACTTACATTTGGGTAAGAAAGTATCTGCAAAGTATATCCAACATGTGCCTTCTCTCTTTTGCTATTCATTTGGCTCCAGGGATGAAGTATTTCCTAGTTAAACAGTACGAAATCTATGTCAGGACTTGATTTTATCCAATAAGAATTTTATATATATATATATATATATATATATATATGAAAGATTGACACATTGTTCTAACATTTTATTTTAATCTGAGATTGATGATATAGTGTATTTCCACAGTTCGCTGTCTTAACATTATCTTAGCATCTTCATTTAGGATTTTATAGTTTTGTTTTTGAAAAAAACAAAAAGTAGTGTCCCTTCTAAAATCATTTCTGTTTCTTTAGTGTTAGTTTCGGCTCCTTCCATTCCACTCCTGGTAGATGGCAGTGATGTGATTTGTGTAGGTTACCACTTACATTTGGGTAAGAAAGTATCTGCAAAGTATATCATTTTAACATAATTGGAGCCCTCAACAGAAAGGACAAAACCTAGCAATTCTCAGCTGTTTTAGTTGAGCTAGCCACTGCTACATTATGCCCCATGTGGGATCATAGCAAGTGCAGCATGTTGTTGTTGTGAAGAGGTTGTTTTAATGATTTTTGGTATCCTACACACTTGACAGATGTCAGGTGTTTGTTAGTGTAATATGTATTTTCACAGTGTTGCAACAACATTATGGTGTTGTTAGTGTGTCCTTTTGCAATGTTTTAGGAACCTCATTACCACGTCCAATCTTGTACGTTTTACCACATAGACATTCAAATTTGTCAGACATGTGCTTAAAAATATGAAATAGAAAGCCACCATTTTTGATGAGTCATGTTGTGTAACTGGTAGTTGCTAGAACGTTTTTATAAAGTTGTGAAAATTGCAACCAAAATGCAATGTTGCGAAAATGTTTTGTGCCTGCTGGGCTTCGACTGTAGTTAGTTCTGTATAATAACAGTAATAATCAGAATATTTTTCAGACATGAGCTTAAAATAGGAAACAGAAAGCAATAACCTTTGATCATGTTACATAACAAGATACCATGATAAGAACTTTTTAGCAGTTTAATGCAGAAATGTGTTCATGAAATGTAATTCACCCTGTCCTCCGCATGTGTAACAGCAAAATTTAGCTGATGAAGTTTGTCAACCAACATTATATTGCTGGTGAAGGTGATTAATCAAGGTAGTAGTAGGGCTGCACGATAAATCGCATGCGATATTTAACGCGCATCTTTCTACACAGAGCCATTGTTCACTGACGAGATTTTTTTGCGCAGCTCGTCAGTGAACAACGGCTCTGTGTAGTTAATGCTGCTCCATGTGAAAGCACGCACGTGATGGAGATTTACCGCTGATTACAGAACCGGCTTTTCTGACAAGATGCGCGTTAAATATCGCATGCGATTTATCGTGCAGCCCTAGGTAGTAGTTAAGGTAGCTAAACAGCTTGGTGAGCACAAATCAGCATCCCATTTTGTGTTAGTTTCTTTCAACAAGGATGGTCCGGGGTGAAACCTTGACCCCATGATGAAACACACTCAGAGATCAATACCGAATGATGACATCAGGATATAAATCCTCTTTTATTGATAAGAATCATTGTATTGCAGGTACAACACACATCCAGCGAAGCACAAAAAGAATGAAAGCTGGAATTAGCTTCAGACCGTTTGAGCCTTGTTAAAATGATTACATTATATATTAGACTGCTCAATGATGTTATAGTTTCATATTCATATTTTAGATGTCCTCCAAAGAGACATTTTACATTCTGATATCGATATTTTTTTGAGTTTTCGTGACAGAAATGTGACTTTCTAACGCCAACAAACTAAAACAAAGACACTGAAGCATCACTCAAGCAGACGGTACTACTGTAAATTACAAAAAACATCAAACTGTAAATCTACAAAAATCAACGATGGGCGTTAAGAAACAAGCCACTCGAAACGTACCAGATATAAACAAGCATCTTTTTTTTTTTTTTTTTAATTCCCAGGTTTCTAGAGACTATAACCAACCCCAACCTCCCTCCTTCCCACCATCCCTGATCCCAAATCTGTCATGTACAGCATCACACAGGTAAACATTCCTTTGAGCACACCTGTGCATGGAGAAACTGCTCATGCAAAACTAAAGAAATCATTTTACAAGAATTCACCAGCACAGAGACTAAATCTGAGTAAGATTGTACCTGAACCATCTGCTGGTAAAACCGGCACATCTGTAATGCTGAGTTGATGTATCGTATGTAGCAATCATGATGCAGATAGAGCTGACATCCATTTACAAGCACAACAATGTGAGTATCGGTAGCCTGAAGGGTGATAATCTCACCAGAGAAGGTTTAAAGTCAACATGAAATGATGTGTTTCTGTGTTAATGGGATATTTGACAAGAAAAACAAGGGACGAGACTTTTTATCCATTGGGAATTGATTGCACTGTTAAATATGACCAAAATGATGGATATGTTCGATTGAGGAGCTGAAAAATAAGAGTTCTTGATGATGTCATACAAAAAGGAAGGTCGTTTTAGAGGCGGAGCAAGTTACGGTAATTGTACACATTGAGACCAGGAATGTGTGATTTCATGTTGACTTTAATAGCACGCTTTGGTCTGTTCTCAGGTGCTACATACATGTAGGTCATTATAAAATACCATGATATGGTCCCCATCTAGAGAACTTAATCACAGAGATGTTCAAGTAAAATCTCACAAGAGCCTTTTGAACAAGCTTTCAACAGTCAGCACCTTCAGCCAATCACATTTGTTCATATTACCTCTAGAAATGAGCTCTGCAAAGCATACAATTTGGATTTAGGATATTGCACAGACTGGTAAGCCGTCCATGTTAGTTTGCCAAGTGAAGCACCATCAGTTTTCCTGCACACGCTCCGTTTATGAGGTTGAGTGTGGGCTGCTAGTCTGTAACTAATCCCAACGTTCTCTTCATTTCATTGTGCAGTAAAGCATGAATAAAAAGTATTTTTAGTGCTTCTGGAAAACATCTGATCAGACTGTGTCCTATAAAGTAAAGTCCTTTTGTAAAAAAAGAAAGGCGTGGCTTTGCTTATTTAAGTTTTTTGGCATCTATTTATGATTTTGTGTTCTATGTTCCATCCACATGTCTATTGTTCAGGTTTAGTTTTCATTCAGCATAGCATTTTTGTAACAATCTGTTGAAGAACATTCCTAAAGATTGTCTTCAGATACTCCCAACCAAATCCTCCAAGGTTACAGTTGCTCTGAGCGGATGACGTGGAAAAGCGTAACATTGTACAGGACCTGATGTCCGTTATTCCAAGCATACAGTGCGCGATCTCGTGGGTTATAGTCCAGCATAGAGATGTGCGAGTACTTGTTCTGCAGAACGATATCGATGTATTCGTATGTCGAGGAGTTGGTCTGGTAGGCGTAGTAGACTTTCGTCCCTCCCGAGTAGCCGTTGGTCACGTAGAGCGTCCCGCAAATCATAAACGACTCCCCAGCACTGCGCCTCGGGTGATTGGTCGTCCAGGTCTGGATTATATGCAGGGTGAGAGGGTGGAGCTTGCTGATGACGATGTTCCCCGCGTTCTGATTGGTGGCGTAGATGGCCCAGAGCCCGCCCTCGTCGACCATGAGGTCGATGTCGGAGTGTCCACCCCAGGCGTAGTGGTAGGTGTTGCTGAAGCCTGCGTTGTCCAGACGCTGAGATTTACTTATGGTGGACGTCTTGAAGTCAAACTTGATGATCATGTTGCTCTGGAACTTGTTAAAATAAATGGAGCCATTGTACACCACCTGACCCGTCCCGGACCAAGGGTGCGGCAGCCGGTGAGACGTGAAGTTATCCGACGTCATAAAGTCCGCCATTGACTTGTACTCCCGCACAAAGCGGTTGTTATGGTAACCATCCATGTACCACACCTGGACAGAAGCAAGAGAGTAGGTGATTAATATAAATGACTAACGATAAGAGGAATTGAGTTAATGAGACACATCCCTGTAGCACAAGTATGTTGACCAGATGTGCATTAGTTTTCATTTGGAGGATGACGTTTTTAGCATTTCCTTACAGTAGGTCTGCCAAAACATTCCCTGTCGGATGTTCACACAACATGCAGCAGATATTTGTCAGAATGTATATTGAATCTAATCTTTTTAAGATGTTCATCAGGTTTGTGATCCATTTTGAATTGAATTTGAATTAGAATTAAACATGTGGTAGCAAACAGGAACTTGAATTTAAATTCAGATTGAATTTTGAATGTTTATCAAGATAAACTTTGAACTTTGAATGTTGGCTTGACAAAGTCTTGTTTGAATATTTTGTAGTTTAAAAAACCTTGAAGTTTGTAGGTAAGAAGGTGGATGGATGGATAAGCGTATGGATGGATTGATGGATGGATGGATAGATAGATGGATAGGCAGATAGATAGATAGAAGTACTGAAGGTTAAACTACAGACTAAACCTTTCAACGATCAATAGAAGTGGGTCAAGTTGTTCTTGATTTTGCCGGTGCTTGCATTTGATTTTTTGGTTCTGGCATGAATTTGCCAGCACAGCAGGACATGTTCAGCGAGGTCTTAATTAAATTCCAGACTGAAGGTGTCCATCCTTCCCTGGCTGTGGCAGAACGCAGGCGGTGAAAACTGACAGCCAGGAAGTTGCTGTGTGCCAGGCATTACGAACCCTATGGGGATAATTCCAGATAATTCCGGATAAAAGCGACTCTCTGTGGAGAATTCCCAGCATGGCTGGGGCTTCTGTCTCTCGGTGATCGAATGGAAAGCTAGAGCAGACACGCTTATGGAATATTCCAGAGCATTGCAGCCCAGCGGGACGTCTTTGTGCTCTCTATAGGAGGCACGAGGCAGTAAACAACAGCTACTGTATATATCAACATGCACACTCACTCTCTCTTCTGCATGTTTGAACATACTACACAACATTTACCTCTTTTGAAATCCACATTTGTTCACTGCATGATGGTAGCGTGGAGAATTCCCAGCATGGCTGGGGCTTCTGTCTCTCGGTGATCGAATGGAAAGCTAGAGCAGACACGCTTATGGAATATTCCAGAGCATTGCAGCCCAGCGGGACGTCTTTGTGCTCTCTATAGGAGGCACGAGGCAGTAAACAACAGCTACTGTATATATCAACATACACACTCACTCTCTCTTCTGCATGTTTGAACATACTACACAACATTTACCTCTTTTGAAATCCACATTTGTTCACTGCATGATGGTAGAAATAACATTTGATTAGATTTCACTGTGTTTTAACAGCTTTTTTCACAATATAAACCGTTCCAAAGCAGCTTTACACATAACAGCGTGGTAATACTCTCTGTGAGCGAGTCCTGGACAGAGGTGGCGACTATAAAATCCCCAAAAGTAGAAGGAAGTGCCAAGAATCAGCTGAGGGCACTCATCCTTTGGCCAACACCAAAATAACACCATAAACCATTTTTTTCCCCCAACAGATGTTTTTTCGGGCCAGGGTCTGATCAGCTTTCCATGTAAAACTTTAGATTTGTGTTGTATAGTTGGCAAAGAGAGAAAATATAGCCAGTATACAGTTCAAAATTTGTTCTTTAAATTATATATTTTTAAAAATATTAATTTATGATAAAAAATACAGTAAATCAGTAATATTTAGAAATCTTATTATGATTTTAAAATCACTGTTTTCTATTTTAATATATATTAAAATGTAATTTATTCCTGTGATAAACAAGCTGAATTTTTAGCATCATTACTCCAGTCTTCAGTGTCACATAATCATTCAAAAATCATTCTAATATGCTGATTGGCTGCTCAAGAAACATTGTGTTTCTTCAACAGTCAACAGTCGTGCTGCTTAATATTTTTATGGAAAATTTGTGTGAGAAATATTACCTTGGCAATTAGCTGAAATATGGATGATGGGTGGATAGACAGAAGGATGGATGCTTTGAATAGCAAGTTCAAAAGAAAAGCATTTATATGAAATATGTCTTTACTGTCACCTTTGATCAATTTAATGCATCCTTAATGAAAAAGGTATTGATTTATTAGGCATCACTATTTTATAATGTACAAAAAATAGACCCATTGATTTTGAGATCTATCATTTAATTTTTATTTCAATAAATTGCTTTAGTGAGTCCAATGTCAATCATTAAATTCTAATAAAATCTGCTTTGCAGAGACAAGTGTGTAAAACACAGTAAATAATCCTCTCTGATAATCATATACATGCAGTATAAATATTAGCTTGTCCTTTGAAATATGGATGCCAGGACTCTTTTTTTGTTGTTGTTGATCTGTAAAGCTTCTGGTAGCATTGCTATTTTTAGTATCAGGCCACAAAATACCTTTATAGTCAGAAGTTGGAAATCAAATAGGAATATGATCAGAATATAGAACACAGGATTAATATTTGACAATATTCTGATCAGTCACAGGGCGTTTGTTCGGGCTTTAACTTAATGCTCACGCAGAGCATGAATGCTGCTCCATCTCTGCGTGGTATCTCTGACAGCAACACGCTACTCTGCCAAAGCTTTTCATCTTTGAAGAGCCAAAAACCGCTCTGATATATTGCTTATTGTTCCCTCCCACACATACACACCTCTCTCTCGCTCTCTCTCTCTCCATGCTCTGTCTGTCTCACACATACAGCCTACGGTCTCATCAATCTTTGAGAACAAGAGCCTCCAACCCAAAGTGTGAGAAAAACAGAATAAGAGGGTGGGGGAAAGCGCTAAAACCAGGTCTGTAGGTGAATATGAAGGTTATATGTTCACCAGCCTGATTTATGATTGCTCGACTGCGTTTATGGGGTTTGGAGGGACTATCTTGTGCAAGGCATCACTTAAATGGGGTTTTGGGTTTGTAATTGTGTATTTTGTGGTGAAAGTGTGTTGTTTCTAAATCAAAGATCTAATATGAGTGTTTCCAGTGGGCTCTAATATATATATATATATATATATATATATATATATATATATATATATAATAATAATAATAATTATTATTATTATTATTTTTTTGTAT
>NW_015505240.1:3379608-3415580 GCF_001515645.1 Sinocyclocheilus grahami
TATTATTATTTTTTTGTATTAGAGTATTTGTTGTTCTTTTATATTTTCCAGTCTGCTGTACACTAAAATTGGTGGTTGGTGAACATTGATTTTTTTTTTTTTATTGTAAGATTATTGGACTTCATTTTACAAGAAAATACAATTTCAGTCTATCAACTTCAGAATTTCATGTTTAATTCAACGTAACACATCAGAATTTTGCCATTTCTTTGTAATTGTTTGTTAAATTGACTAGCAATTAGTTTCACCACCATTTTTTTTTTTCAGTGTACCAATATATATATATAGTATCGATTCAGTTCATAGTGTCATTATTCAGCTCAATTCACTTCAAGTTTTGTTCTCATCAGTTGAGAACTGGAAAGCTGCTTGCTGGGAAACTTCTCACAATCTCTGGGATGCCAACTGTTAATTGCCAATTTGTCATTTAGCCACACTGTAATGCAAAGCCGCGTGCAGGACATTTATTACAGGAACAGTCGCTTGCAAACTGAGGTTAAAATCCTGGCCACGGGTGCAATGCTGATGGCTCATAGATCAACCCATGTTGGTTCGATACTATAACGTTTGGTAACCCGCCCAGATCTTTAACCACAATTTTGTGCAAGCTGACAGATAAATCCAACAACATCCATCCAACATCACCAAAACCCTCTTCACACTCTCACAAATGTCTGAGAAACGATTAGGCTAAGAATCGGCTTATACACACAGGCCATCAGGAACATCTCACACTCATTTCCAGCTGCCCTTATTCATCCTCCCCAGTCTGCTGTGTCTTAACCTCCACCCGTTATCACAAGCCCCTCGGCGGCCCCCATTACGAGCCCCGCTGGAGCACTTCACATCTGGACGAGTGGAAAATGATTTGGCCTTGCTTATTTTCCCCTCGTTCCGCTGTGAGAGTTAGTGACCTGGCTTCAACTCCACGGATGTCCAACTCGCAAACAAATTTTTGTTTTGAACTGGTTTGTTTTTCCAAGTTATTCATAAACTGTTTATAAATGTTGTTTGAATGATAAACAGTGTAAAAGTAAACTCGCAAACAAATGGTTATTACAAGCTGGTGTTTAAAAAATAATTTCATTCCAAGTGATTCACAAACTGTGTTGGGGAAAGTTACTTTTAAAAGTAATGCATTACAATATTGCATTTCTCCAAAAAGTAACTAATTGTGATACTTAGTTACTTTTTATGGAAAGTAATGCATTACGTTACTTTTGCGTTACTTTTTGTCACCTGAACTGGACTTGCTTATTACATTTTAATAACAAAAATCACAAAAGTTATATTTTTGGCAACTGTAAAGGCCCTTTGACACAAAAAGTGAAATTAATACACCTCAGGCTGAAGGAAGGGCCTCTGCACCTCACTCCAAATTTCTTCCAACATTTGGACAGGAGAGATTTCAGTAAGTTTTAAGGAGTTTGCATTACTTATTTGAAAAAGTATATCAGATACTTTCTTGTAAATTTAAAAGTAATGCGTTACTTGAAAAAAGTAATCTGATTATGCAACTCCTGTTACTTGTAATGTGATACCCCAACACTGTTCACAAACTGTTCATAAATGTTGTTGTAGTGATAAACAATGTAAAGGTGTGCAACGAATGGTTGTTTCAAACTAGTTCTTTTTTATTCTTTTATTCCAAGTGATTCACAAACTGTTTGTAAATGTTGAAATGATAAAACGGTGTAAAAGTAAAGAATAAGAAGCATCAAAGAAGAATAAAATTCAGCGCTTTGAATCCTGGGAACATTTATAAGTCATAACTCAAAAAAAGAATTTTTTTGTTGTACAGTAAGACAAATCATCTGAATGAGCCAATCTACTGCACAGTGATCATGTGATTTTAGCTGAAATGGCATGAGGGCAAAGAACTTCATTGTGTGTTTTAACTCTTCTCTGTGTACAATGTCAATAAACAGTAGGACGTGGGTTTTCCTCAAGCATGTATATTTGCATTTGTGTATGACGGCTCAGCCATGAGGTTTGTTTTTTCTTTATGGTTATAAAGCAACATTGTTATAAAGTGGTTGCCGGCAGCTATGTGCTTGTGGGTTTTTACTGCCGGCATAAAATAACCAGATATCCTCCACTATCTGCATGTTAATGAATCTCTGAAATGAATCCTGTTTGTCTTACAGAAGGAAGTTACCATTATACTAGGGTTGGGAGATGTCTACAAAATTGGCATCGGACGATGTCTACAGTGAAACATCGCGATGGACGATGATGGAGGGAGGGTTGTGCCCGAAGCATGAATCCTTATAAGGGAAAACAGGATTCCTAACACCGTTTCTACACCGGACGCGAGCAGCGCGACAAAATACTATAGAACCACTTATCTATAATAGAGATTTATTATATATAGATCAGTCTATAGAACTCATTATAATCAGTGATGCTGTCTACACTGGATGCGGCGCGACACCACAAATCCCCAGCAGTAAACTGCTGCCGTGTTCTAATTGACACAAATTTCAAATGATTTTCAACGCTCGCTTTGTCTTGTCCAGTGTAGACAGACTTTAGCTGATGCGGCGCAACACGACAACTGTTGTGTCCGGTGTAGACACGGTGTAACGGTTGCCTGTTACATTACAGTACATAAAATTTCACATACCACATAAACTGAATAAGGAGAGATGACTGAGGACGATGGTGAATGATTTGGAGATTCTCAGTACCACTGACAAACATAAAATATGTGGCAAGTACTACCATAGTGCGATCGTGAATCTCAAAAGTGAAAGTGAAACTAAAAGCGATCGTGCATTCAAAAGCACGATGCCTGTTTCAATGCCAGATATAATAGCGGCTCCCTGATGCCAAAATATGTAGTATAATTATATAACTGGGAGGAAAAATATTAAAATATATATTTTCCTCCCATCTCATATTTATTCCCTTCAGGGGTTCCGCCTACACGTCATTTTCTTTCCGAACACGGTATTGGGATGTGGGGGGAATGGGGAATGGGGGGGGGGGATCTATCAGCCATCGGCGATGGACAATGGCATCGTCTATCGGCCCAACCCTAGATTATACACAAATACTAAGAAATGCAAAAATGCAAGGACACATTAAATTGATCAAAAGTGTCAGTCAAAACATTTGTAATGTTACAAAAGATTTCTTTTTTATATAAATGCTGTTCTTTTGAGCTTTCTATTCATCAAAGAATCCTAAAAAAAGGTTTCCACAAAAATATTAAGCAGCACAACTGTTTTCAACATTTATAAGAAATGTTTCTTAAGTAGTAAATCAGCATATTAAAATGATTTCTGAAGGATCATGTGACACTGATGACTGAAGTAATGATGCTGAAAAATCAGCTTTGCATCAGAAATAAACTGCATTTTAAAATGTATTTAAATAAAAACAGTTCTTTTAAATTGTAATAATATTTCACAATATTACTGTTATTTTTGATCAAATAAATGCACCTTTTGTGAGCAAAAGAGACTTCTTTTAAAAACATATCTTACTAACCCCATCTTTTGAATGATATCGCATGTCTTATTGCATTTATATATGTCTAAAATTGGAAATATGTATGTTTGTGCGTTTACACTCACCCTTGTGTCTCCTTCAGGAGCGAGAGGGTCCGTCATCCAGGATCCGAACCGAGACCCGGATGTTTTAATAGTGATTGCATCACTAATGCCAGTCAGCTTACCACACGCTGTAGGACACACAACACACATATTTAGCTACACACATATATAATTGCGCACACACACACAAACTTTCTTACGAGAAGCTTATTGTCACACAAGTTTAATGAGTTTAGAGATTTAATGCTGTAATGTTATGATGAGTCTGTTTCAGTCATAATTACTGTGGTAATCTTATACAGTGGGGAAAAAAAGTATTTAGTCAGCCACCAATTGTGCAAGTTCTCCCACTTAAAAAGATGAGAGAGGCCTGTAATTTTCATCATAGGTATACCTCAACTATGAGAGACAAAATGAGAAAAAAAAATCCAGAAAATCACATTGTAGGATTTTTAAAGAATTAATTGGTAAATTCCTCGGTAAAATAAGTATTTGGTCACCTACAAACAAGCAAGAGTTCTGGCTCTCACAACTGAGCTTCATTATGAGCTTTCATGGCGAAGATAGAGAGAAAAAGTCTTCATTGATAATATAGGAATACAGTTTTTCATGTGTGTGACGGAATATAATATACAGATCAATCGTAAGATAAATATAAAAAATTATGTTTTTGACGTCCTGTGGTGATCGTGAGTAATAACCGTGATGTGCGTGTGTGTGTGTGCCATTCAACACACACACACATGCTTGAGATTAACACACTGAGCTGTAATCTGTTGTCTGGAGGGAGATACAGAACTAAATTATTACGCTACTATCTTTAGACTAAAGCCCTGATTCTCTAATATTGCAGACACCACAGACACGCACCCGCAGAAAAATGCACAACCCTCTCACACAATGTACATGATTACTGATTTATTATTGTCAATATATGCCCTGTAAAAAAATAACTACTAGATTAGAACTAATTATAACTACTAGAACTACTACTGTTACTAGCCATTTCTTTTTTTATTTTAGTACAAACATATGGCATAGTGTTGATTGCCACAAAAATAATTTTAAATAATTTGCTTTTAAAAAAGCAGAAATGGAGGTTACAGCGACGCACTTACAATAGAATTGAATTGGGCCAATTTCTGGAGGATTTACACTAAGATTATAACTTTATAAAAACACTTCTGTTAAAATTCTGTTTGAGTGATCGTGTTACAGTTTTTAGACTTTATTTTTTTACAATGTGTTGTAATTTCTGAAATATGTTAATTTATGTAATTTCTATTCATACTTTTTTCTGTTATTCTCATGTTCATTTTTTTCTATGTGCGGAGAGTCAAAAAAGCATTTCATGTCGTAATATTTGTGTTTGTTGTCATGCCAACAAGTTGTAAAATTGTTCTTTACACACAAAAAAATGATGTAAACGCATATAGTTTACATCATGTGGCTGTAATATTGAAACAGTGAGTATTTTAACTTTTGCAGATTGGCTCCATTCACTTTCATTAAAAGTGTCATCATTTTTTGTGGTGATCAACATGTGCCACGAATTGAGCTTAATTTGTACTGTACCTGGAATTCCAGGACCAGTAAACAATGCTGATCCAGTATCCTGTTTGGAGTAAACAAGTATTTGTTGACTCTGTGTGCGTCTTACCGAGCTTCTGCATGCACGCGCGTAGCCGCTCCTCTAGACTAACCACACGGGAGTGCAGGTCATCGTAGTCGTAGGCTCCCATCTCCTGCTGGAGGAGACCGAGGCTGGACGTCAAGTTCTGCACCTCCTCCTTAAACTGCTGAACCAGCCGCGCGTCTGCTTTGTACTCCTCCAGTACGGGGATCAGCGGACGCAGCTCTGCCATTTTTGCCTTTATGGCCTGCAAATATGTAACGTGGGAGCATTGGAAAGTCTTGCTTACTGTACGTTCTGAAACCTGTCTGAACCCTTGCTACCTACGCCGATTTGAACAATCTTAGGTGTTGAATACTGTTGTGTATACATTAATAATGTGTGTTTGTTCATGTCGGCACTCTTAAAATAAACGTTTCAATGGGTTTTACCCATATCAAAACCATATCTGCCTCAAAGTATGTGGACATCTAAACCATACCAATGTACTTTTAAGTTTAGAACCACTGACATTTACAACGAGTTAAAGGGATAGTTCACCCAAAAATGAAAATTCTGTAATTAATTACTCACCCTCATGTTGTTCCAAACCCGTAAGACCTCCGTTCATCTTCGGAACACAAATTAAGATATTTTTGATGGAATCTGACAGCTCTCTGACCCTCCCATAGACCGCAAGGGTACTACCACGATCAACGTCCAGAACCTTAGCAATCGGTAAAATAATCCATATGACATCAGGGGCTCAACCGTAATATTACGAAGCTACGAGAATACTTTTTGTGCGCAAAGAAAAAAAAAGACTTTATTCAACAATTCGTCTCCTCCGTGTCACCCTAGCGCCATTTTGGAGAGTATCCACTGAACGCAAACAGCATATGTTGTTCTGTGTCAGCTGCACCACATTATTTTTTTTTCTTTTGCGCACAAAAAGTATTCTTGTAGCTTCGTAATATTACGGTTGAACCCCTGATGTCACATGGATTATTTTACCGATCTCCTTGCTACGTTTCTGAACGTTGATCGTGGTAGTACCCTTGCTGTCTATGGGAGGGTCAGAGAGCTGTCAGAATGCATCAAAAATATCTTAATTTGTGTTCCGAAGATGAACGGAGGTCTTACGGGTTTGGAACAACATGAGGGTGAGTAATTAATGACAGAATTTTCATTTTTGGGTGAACTATCCCTTTAAGACCCCTTCACACCAAGGATAAAACTATGACGATAAAGATATTGTTCTAGTTTTAAAAGAATGGCAGAGGCACACCACATTGATAATAATAATGGCACAAAGGAACTATGTCGTTGGAATCACTTTCAGAATGATTTTTTCTAGCTGATGGATGATAAAAAACATTGACAACCAATCAGAATTCACCTGACTTTAAAGAGCTAGAGCATTTAAAGTGGCAGATGACAAAACTTATAATAAACAACGTTATCATATTGTGCAGGTCTGTCTGGTTTTTCCCCACCAGACGGCTTGATAAATCATATTTCTGAACCTCGGTAGAGAAAAAAAAAAAGGCCCCACTCTGCTACAAAATCTTGTTTGCCCTTGTGAAAAAGAAATGTGCTTTTTGTGTTTATTTAAATTAATTGTATGGAAGGTACACTTATAGTTTACATTTTTACTTAGTTTATATTTTTAAAAACTGTACTTATACTCTTATAATGTCAAATTAAAAGTTTCAAAGAACATTTTAAGGCATTATGTTTTAATAATCTTTTGTTGTGCTTTAAAGAAATATGCTGATTTCAATCTGTTGACAAACATACTAAAGCACACGTAAAGTATTAAATTATTGCAATTACTCTAAACATTACATGTCTAAAAACATTACATTCACTTTGTACTTAAGTATTTTCTAAAGTGTATTATTTCCATAATACATGCTCTTTATAAAAGTATGCCAGAAGTGTACTACTTTTTCAAAAGGCGAAGAGACTATATTGGTTGTAGTCTTGATTTTTATGCATCAAGTGATATTGTAGATGAAAATCCTTTAACTAAAAGGTGTCCACATACTTATGTACAGATGCTTAAAAATCCACTTTAACAACAAATGATGCCAATATTTAAGAACTTCTTTTGTTATACAAACTTACATTTTAATATAGCACCTCAAGAACCCTGAGAAATGTTTTTTAAGAAGAGGATTCTTTGCTGAAGTGCTTCAATAAACCATTAAAAACGTTTATTTTTAAGAGTCTATGTTTGTGTGTGTGTGCTTGTAGAGCCAGTGAGAGACCAGAGGCCAAGCTGCAGTAAAACTACTCGTATCCGTATAGAAATGATATATCTACAAACATTTATCGACGAAATCAAGCGCTCTGAACACGGTAAACAATTGGGAAAAGACTTTATTAGTTGTCGTTTAGAATGCAACAGCAGAAAGGGACACATGCTGAAATTACAACTCACATACAACAATGTGATGTTAAGATTAAATTCTTTACTTCAAAAACGCATATTACTTCAAAAACCAAAGACTCATAGTGACAAATAATAAGAGTAATAATAATAACTTAAGCAATACCAGCAAAGATGAGAATAATAATGGTAGTAGTAGTAGTAATAATAGCAATATAGCAATGAAACTAGAAAATGTAGATCATATAAATAAAACGTAACAATTCTTTAGAGGAGCATGCATGAGGAGATCTGATTGGTGGTTGGATAAGGGAGGGGGGAGGAGTGTTTCTTACAGCTAATGTCGAATAGAATATGAGAATCGTGACATAAACAGCATGATTGGCGCCCACTTCAGCCAATCGTGGGTTAGACCTGCCTCTTCTGGCCTCTGGCTCTCCTATCATGTCTTTATAGTTAGCCCTGCAAGCAAGAAACAACACACTCAGCACAGGGAGCTAACTCGCTAACCTAGCTAACACAGTCACACACGCACATCTCATGTACTCGCACACTCCCACTTGTGTTACAAAGTGCAAACAAAAATTATATTTCATGCATGTGTCAGGTAGTATAGTGTGGTTCATGGGATGTTTTGACTGTTATATTATAGAAAAACTGAACTGTGCAGATCCTTTATTTTTTTGCTTTTTTATTATATCTTATTATAATAATACAATCATATTTAATTTTGTATTTTTCTGGTCGCAAGTGTAAAAATAAATGTTTATATTTTTGCACAACAATGCAAATATTGCATTTGACCAAAAGTTGACTAATTGTTTGGATCGAATCAGACAGGTCTGCACATTTCACAAAAATCACACAAGCACACAAGTGTGCATGCAATCTGCAGTTTGCTCGTGTATGAAAGTGTGGAGCGATGTGTGCTTTCATGTGAAATATGCACTGCTTGCATTTAATTGTGTGTTTACCTTGTATTGCTTGGCGATGTTTTGTTTGTGGTTCTCCTCCACCTGTCTGAATTTGGTCTCCAGGCCACGGAGTTGATCTTCCATCTTCACCACGTACTGCAGGTCCCTCTGTGTCCGCTGGTCCAATACTTGGATTGATTGTGTCATGTTTTGCACCTAAAACACACAGGTACCAGATATTTAATATGTTTTGTAAATAAACACATTTCATAAAATTACTATTATTATTATTTGCAAATTGGAAAACTCACATATGTGATTAGGCATATATATATATATATATATATATATATAATTTTTATAATTACACATGACATCCAGTGCCGTAAGTGCATTCATTCAGTTTGCATTAGAACGACTCGAGCGCCCCCGTGTTGTGATCGGCGGTACTGTGATGCAATTACAGTTGTGTAGTCTCATAAATCACTTGTTTAACACCTATTAATCACAGACCTAGACATGACAGCGAGTAGTCGTGACACAGGTAGAGGTGCAAAACACGTCATAGTTAGATGTGCATGAATCGTAATACCAAAAATAACCACATTATATAAATAACCTGGGGAAAACTGGGACTATGTGTCGCGCTTCTTACAACGGTGAATATTTCTAAGGGTAGGTTTGTGATTGTTGTTTTTTTTTTGAAGATATTTTTTGTGTAAGTTCCGGCTACATCAAAGTTTTTTAATAATTATACTGTTATTGCCCATGGAAAAATAGATACAGTTCAGTTTGTACGTTTAACTTTGTCCCCTGCACTCGGGCATTTTGTGAAACTACATGGGGTAAGTTGACACAATGGGAACCTCCTTTTTAAAACTGATTTGAGAATATTTTTTGTTTGATATAAAATAACAAAAATATAGATTGTATGTGACAGTATGCCCCAATAGAAATGTAGCATATATATATATACATGTTTAAAATCCATACTTATTTGTTTTTCCCCTTAAAATATAACCTGAATTTAAAGAACAGAACCTTCTTGGTTGTTTAATAAATGAACCAGATTATAAATCCAAAATAAACTGCTATTTTGGAATCAAATATGAATATGTCAAAGGTACGGCACTTAAGGTAGACTGACCTTTGAGCGAGAGAGAAACACAGGCTGAGAGAGATTCAGGGAGTGTCGGGCATCCAATTTTGTCTCTGTCAGCATATCCAACCTCACTTTAATAAAACATCACACAGAAAACATCTAAAACACTGAATCTAGGGCAGATATTCTTTCCGGGCCTGTCACTGTCTATTACATACACACACACACACACACACACACACACACACACACACACACACACACACACACTTTTTGGTTTGCTTGTGGATCCACAATGATTCAATCTTTCTGTACTGGCCTTGAAGGACTAGTTCTGCCATCATTTACTCATTCTCATGTCTTTAGAAACCTGTATGATTTCCTGTATGGTTTCCCGCAGAACACAAAAGCAGTTATTTATAACAGAATGTCCAAGGTGTTCTTTTCCTTAAAAAGAAAGTGAATGGCGATCATGGCTGTTAGTCAAGTTTGAAATTTTTAGACTGAAATTTCAGGCTGTTCCTCTCATAAAGCTATGGTGTGACTTGAAATGTAATGTACAAGTTGAAATAACTACTTTTGTAAAGAAATAGTTCACCCAAAAATAAGAATTTGCTGGAAATTTACCCTCAGGCCAAGATGTAGATGAGTTTGTTTCTTCAGCAGCACAGATATGGAGATCTTTAGCATTACATCATTTGCTCACCAATGGATCCTCTGCAGTGAATGGGTGCTGTTAAAATACATTAATTGATGGACTGGATTGGTGTGTATTATTGTGATGTTTTTATCAGCTGTTTGGACACTCATTCTGACGGCACCCATTCACTGCAGAGGATCCATTGGTGAGCAAGTGATGTAATGCTGAATTTCTCCAAATCTGTTCTGATGAAGAAACACATCTTTTAATTTCTGGGTAAACTGTCCCTTTAAATATCTTCTTGACATGTCATCCCTATAGGTAACATGATTACCATCCTGCACTATGGTTGTATTTTCGTGTGTGAGTAGATGGAGAGAGACATAAAAGAGAGATGGAATGAATGAAAGATAGAGCCATAGAAATAGAAGGTCACTTCAGCACAAATCACCCAGGGCTCGAATTTCTTTGGCCTTGAGATCTCTCAGCGTGTGTGCCAATGAACAATGCAACTTGAATCACATTGGCTTGTTTTTATTTCAGAGATTAATAAGTAAAATATCAGCGCACATGGTAGGATGATGTTTTGCATAAAAATAATGCAGCGGAGACTGTTATAACGCTCTCAATGTTGGGCTGACCTTGAATCACGGCCTCGGACTTGTAACCGGCAAATAGACACTTATCTACAAATTAGTGCCCTTGGGAGGGTTTTCTTTTTTGATGTAAGATTTGGTCTTGTTAGTTCTCGCTAAACTCTCTGAACTTGACCATGTTAATTAAATAGTTCTTTCAAACCTAGATTTCTTTCTGGCTTTTGATAAAAGCTGACAATTTTCTAATTAAAAAGCTGTGATAAATAATACTTTTCCATAAAGCAGTTTTTGGCTAATGAATCAAACAATCGAACTTAATGCCAAACATCTATGCTGATTAAGTCATGCAACACCAGGAACTTAATGGAGTTTATAAGCTATTTCTCTACACACATTAACACTAGAATAGGAAAAGAAAAGATGTGAGTTGTTTCATGGAGTTAAGACAAAAAATTGACATTTTCAGGATTTTGGTCAATTAAACTGCAAACTGATCAACTAATCAACATTCAACCTCAGCCAATGTTAAAGCAAAACGTTAAAGGGATTGTTAACCATTGTCATCATGTACTCACCCTCATGTTATTATTTTTTGTCATTTTTGAAGCTTGATAGCATCCATTGACATTCAATTTCATTGGAAATGAGCAGCATGAACATTCTGCTAAACATCTTTTTTTGTGTTCAACAGAAGAAAGTCAGTCATATGGGTTTGGAACGACATGAAGGTAAATACATAATTTTTTTGTTTCTTTAATCTATGGAAGCCTGTTTCCGCCACTGAATAAAAAGGCGATTGCAAATTGTTATCTCACAATTCTGACTCTATAACATGCAATTACGAGTGATAAAGTCACAATTATTAGATATAAACTTACAATTGTAAGAAAATAATATTTTTTCTCAGAATTGGACTTTATAACTGTATAACAATTGCAAGTTTATGTTTCGCAGTTCTGACTTTATTTCTCGCAACTGCAAGTTCTTGCAATTCTGAGTTTATAACTCGCAATTGTGAGTTTTATCTCACAATTCTGAGAAAAAAATTTCAGAATTGCAAGTTTATATCATGCAATTCTGAGAAAAAAATTGTGAAATGTAAACTCACAATTGCGAGGTCAGAAAAGTCACTATTACCTTTTTTTGTTTTTTTATTCAGTGGCGGAAACGGGCTTCCATATTAATCTGAATGTTCTGTACAAACACATGGATTAGTTTTACAAAAGCACTTATATGTTGAGTCAGGTGCATATTGCTATTAATTCTGAAATAAGATGTGCAGTAAACGTCTGATATGAATGTTTTATGACTGCGTTCTCTAAATCAACAGCGATCAATTTTACTTTCATCAACGTGAGAGCAGCAAAACCGTAATCTCGAGCTGGGATTCCCTTTAACACTGTTCTTTTTGTGTTTCATAATCTTTTAATAATTCATGTGCAGGCTGTGCGATTTCGGCAGCCTCCAGCAAAACGATAATAACCTGGAGATCAGGAGAGCTAGATGACGATGGTTTGAAATGTACCAGCAGAAACCATCTGAGCTGTTGGACAGAAGGAGACTGTGGCAGCAGTAGCTCATCTGTAATGGTCTACTGTAAAGCCTTCAGCATGAGGCTGAGTGTAGAAAAAAAAAACAGTCCAACGCAACACGAGTGATTTATCAATCGGTCTGTGCTGGAGACCTCCCTAACGGTTCAGCAGTGTGGAGAGGAAGAGAAGGAAGAAGTAAAGTCCATGTTTTTAAAAGTTTTCTTCTGCAGAACTTCAAATGGTCTGCCTGACTCTGGGCCTTGGTGCCCGTGGTACTGCAGAGGTGTTTGGAATGGAGCCCTGCTGTTTGAACATTTACAGTACTCTTCCCTAACCCTGCGCCTCCTCCTCTCCCTCTCCAAGCAGTCTGTTCTTCCTGTTGTTTTCAGTGGTCGTTTACAGAATATCCGTCGGCAGCTGAAATATGACTGCTTCAAAACATAGCCATTTATTTTGTGATTTAGGAAAAAAAAATTATATCTTAGTAAAGAGAAGGAGAGCAATGTGTGCTTGTATGTGTGAACAGATGGTACATTTTTACATTTCCTTCAAGAAAATGAGTGGTGCTTGGCTGTGAAAATTTCACAGGCGAGTTTCAAGAGTGTTTTGGGTGGTTGCCAGGGTGGTATAATTGTACTAAAGTGTATTTTAGTACTAAGTCAGTTGCTAGGGTGTTCTGGGGGGTTGCTAGGGCGTTGCTATGCTACTAAAGTGTGTTTAGTGATTTTATGTTGCTTTGCAGTTGCTAGGGTGTTTTGAATAGTTGTTTGTGTGTTTCAATTTGGTTGATTGGGTGCTCTGGGTGGTTGCCAGGGTGTTGCTATGCTACTAAAGCGTGTTTAAGTACTATGTCAGTTGCTATTCAGTTGTTAGGGTGTTCTGAGTACTTGGCAGGGCCGTTGCCATGATTCTAAAGTGTACTAAGTGATTGTTAATATTTTTTTTAATATTTTGCTGGTTGTGTATATGTTGATATTTGGTTGCTAGGCTGTTCTGGGTGGTTGCCAGGACGTTGCTATGTTACAAAAGTGTGCTTTAGTACTAAGTCAGTTCTTATGCAGTTGCTAGGGTGTTTTGGGTGGTTGCCAGGGCGTTGCTATGCTATTAAAGTGTACTTTTGTACTGAGTTGCTATGCAGTTGCTAAGATGTTCTAAGTGGTTGGCAGGGCTGTTGCTATGATTCTAAAGTGTACTTGGTGATTTTTAGTGTGTTGCTAGGGTGTTTTTTTGGTTGTTCGTATGTTGGTATTTGATTGCTTGTGTGTTCTGAGTTGTTGCTAGAGCATTGCTATGCTTCTGAAGTGTACTTGGTGATTGTTAGAGTGCTGCTATGCAGTTTCTAGGGTGTTCTGAATGGTTGTTAGTTTATTGCCTTTTGGTTGCTCGTTTTTTTGTTTTTGTTTTTTAGCTGATTGCTGATGTATTGCTAAATGGTCGCTATGGTTTCTAGGAGGTTGCAGGGTGGTTTCTTAGTGGTCTAGATTAAAACTGCCTGACCTAATGTCTCTATTATATCCTGGTCACTGGTTATCATATTTCTGATTGTTAAAAAGTAACAGCACACCTTTTCAAATCATTCACTGTCCTTAGCACAGAAGGGGACAGTCAAAGTGGCCCTGTATCCTCCTGATGTCCGTCTCTTTCTTATGCGTCTCTTTTTACAAAACAGTGAACACACACTTGCCCTTTCACAGTTCAGATGCTACAGAATTCTATGATGGACAACACAAGTATAAAGATCGAGCACATGCTGATGATAGATCGGTCTTGCTATCGATTGGAGATAAAAAAAAACAAACAATGTGTGCGCGTGTGATTTATGGATTTTTAGAGAAACAATGAGTGTCAGGTGTGGTGAAATGGCATCATATAAACAACAGCTTGTGTTTCCTTTTAAACGCACACACATGCTTTCCTTTTATCTCCCTTTCATACTCGAAACCAGACATAATCGATTAAAGGCAGAGCCATTACTAATATGATAATTCTTCTCATCCACAGGCTAGATTATTCTCTTCTGTGAGAGCATAGTGATGACCTTTATCTCCATGAAGGTGATAAGACCATAGAAGACGCGTATCTGTACCGTGTTAATCAAGAACTAATCTCATTCATTCTATAGCTGGGGGAGCTGGATACATTATCCTCTCTCTTTCGCTCTCTCTCTCTTTGTGTTGGGGTGCCTCCAGGACCAGGGTTGGGAACCACTGATCTAAAGAACCCTTTTCCACTATAAAGAACCTTTTGTGAATAGTAAAGTTTCCATGGGTGTTAAAGGTTCTTCGTGGAACCATCAATGCCATCAAAGAGCTAGAGGATAAAAAGCTCTTTGAGGAACTCAAGTAGACTCTCCTTTGACATTAAACCATGAAACTCTTTTTTGTTTCTAAATGTATCCTTTATTTTTAAGAGTGTTGAGTCCAATAATAAAGCATGTAGGCCATAAACAGAACAAATCAAACTTTTCTTAAAATATAAATACTAATATATAAACATAAAATTTAATTAAATTAAAATTTGAATTCATATATAATTTTAAATGAATGAATGTAATTACTTAAAATTAAACTTTTCTTAAAATATAAATACAAATATATAAACATTTATTTATATAAACTAAATTAAAAGTAATACATTCAAATATATATATATTTTTGGTAGCCTATATGTTATATAGGCTACCAAAAAGTGTCAATTATGTCAATTGTCTAAATTTTGTTCTGTCATTATCACATCATGTCACAAGAACATTTTCTATACAACAAAAAATCATGATGATCACTGGCTGTCAAGTTTAGTTGTGATTTTGTGTGGTTTACTAGAGACTGTGAAATCATCTGATGCTTTCCTGTGTTGACTTTTTCTCACTGAAAACAGGACATTTGGGCGGGACATATCTAACATAAATAAAGTGCTACCCATTTATTGGAAATGAGGACAATTCTTTGGTCTTGTGTCTCCTAGGACTTTAAGTGGTGCATGATGCTCCTGGCTGGGAAAATTTGATGCTCATGTCTATCCTGCATATGTCTTAAAGTTCCTCTCAAACAAACTCAATGTCCTTAAATCAGCGGTGCTTTACATGATATCAGAGTGAGGGGTCATCTTGTGTAATCTTACCAACTCAAAGCTTTTATAGAGTATTTTTCAATCTATTAGGCCCTCTAGAAAAACTGCTGTTGGATCAATTTAAATCCAATCGGTGATTGGCAAATAACTTGGACGGGGAAATATTATGTTCCATCTTGCATTCTGACCTAAATTATGTTACTGATTTTCAAATGAGATCACTTTAGACCTCATTCTGTCAAACCGTTTCAGGTTGGGAACTAGTTGATAATGAGTGGGAGAACTGATGGAGGTGTTTAGCAAATCTGTAGGATGAGATCCAGCAGCTGTTCTGTGGGTGGTGTTATGGGCTTTTCTTATTAGTGGTGTTCAGTGAGTGATGTTTCCATTAAAGGGGTCCTATGATGTTGCTAAAAAGAACATTATTTTGTGTATTTGGTGAAAAGAAATGTGTTTATACGGTTTAAGGTTAAAAAAACACATTATTTTCCACATACTGTACATTATTGTTTCTCCTCTATGCCCTGCCTTTCTGAAACGCGTCAATTTTTACAAAGCTCATCGGTCTGAAAAAGCGAGGTGTGCTCTGATTGACCAGTGCGTTGTGATTGGCCGAATACCTCAAGCGTGTGACGGAAATGTTACGCCCCTCACCATATTGTGATGATGCCCTGTCTGGCCGGAGCGATGAGACAAAAATATTAAAACCCATTATAAACGAGGCATTTGTTGCATCCAGTGGGGACATAATTACGGATTATAATGACTTATACTGTCTTTTTACGCGTTGCGTTGAATCACGCCGAGTAAACATAAAACCATGTCTGCATTTGTGATCAAAGAAATGACAAACAACAAGTGCTACTCTACACTGCTCAAAATTCGCGTTTGAATCGTCAGTGGCAAATTCTTTAAATATAAAAAACGTACTTATAGTCTGTGAGTCAGAACAGCCGGGATTGTAGTCTACTCTAGTTATTGGGTTTTGGTTCTGGAGCTGTTAGTAAGTGGTTGTTTGTCTGTGTTTAGGGGTGTTCTGTGAGGCGTATTTACATTTTAGGAGATGTTTTGTGGATGGTGTTCAGTAGGTCGTGTTTTATGAATTGACCATGTATTTGTTGCCGTTTAGGTTAAAGAGGGGTTTTTAAAGGTGGTGTTCTGCTTAGGATGTGTTCTGTACACTCTTTAAAATAAAGGTTTTCAACTGTTTTTTCTTATCAATTATTCTGTTGATACACTCTTAAAAATAAAGACTCCAAAAACGTGTTTTTACAGTGATGCCATAGAAGAACCATTTATAGTTCCCCAAAGAACTTTTCAGTGAAATTTTTTCTTAGTGTGAGGAACATTTTACAAATGTTTCCACTATTAAGAACCTTTTGTGGAATGTAAAGGTTCCATGGGTGTTAACATTTCTTCATGGAATCATCAATGCCAAAAAAGAACCTTTATTTTTAGGAGTGTGGGTTTCTTGAGTTCTTATGATTCACTCTTAAAATTAAATGTTCAAATAGGGTTTCTTTTTGTAGTGATGCCATAGAAGAACCCTTTTTGTTCCCCAAAGAACCTTTCAGTGATTAGTTAACTTTTTTTTTTCTTGGTGTGAAGGACATTTTAGT
This sequence comes from Sinocyclocheilus grahami, assembly GCF_001515645.1. NCBI lineage: Eukaryota > Metazoa > Chordata > Actinopteri > Cypriniformes > Cyprinidae > Sinocyclocheilus > Sinocyclocheilus grahami. The sequence continues at coordinate 3,396,648 of NW_015505240.1, forward strand.
GATCTAAAGCAGTGGTCCCCAACCGTGGTCCTGGAGCCACCCCAACACTGCACATTTGACATGTCTTATTTCTTTCACACACCAATTTCAGGTCTTGGAGTCTCTACTAATGAGCTGATGACCTGAATCAGGTGTGTTTGATTAAGGAGACATGCAAAACATGCAGTGTTGGGGTGCCTCCAGGACCAGGGTTGGGAACCACTGATCTAAAGAACCCCTTTCCACTATAAAGAAACTTTTGTGAATAGTAAAGTTTCCATGGGTGTTAAAGGTTCTTCATGGAACCATCAATGCCAATAAAGAAGCTTTATTTTTAAGGAAAAAAAATGTTGATTCCCCAAAGCACCTTTCATTGAACAGTTCTTAAAAGAACCATTTTCTTAGAACTGTTCCATGAATGTTTAATGTTGTTCAAGGAACCACATATACCAATAAAGAAGCTTTATTTTTAAGAGTGTTCTTTGGAAGATACTGAAGTCACATCATACATATTCAATATAAGTGCCTTTAGGTCATGGTCCATTAAAGCACCACTACACAACTGGTTTCCTAAAGAGCTAGAGAATAAAAAGCTCTTTGAGGAACTCAAGTAGACTCTCCTTTGACATTAAACCATGAAACTCTTTTTTGTTTCTAAATGTATCCTTTATTTTTAAGAGTGTTGAGTCCAATAATAAAGCATGTAGGCCATAAACAGAACAGAAAATGGGCCCTGTGACTCATCTCAACTCCTCCTAAACGCACACAAACTGAAAGCCAACTCAGTTTCCACAGTGCAATTATCAAACTATGGCAATTTCCTGAGTTTGAAACTAGATCACTGCATTTGTGAGAGATGAGATGATATGACTTTGTCCCAACATGCATTTGCTCACACCTGTGCTCCTAAGGTATTTCATGTGTTTAATTTAACACTGACAGTAGCCAAATTGAATCCCAGAATGCCGTGTTGCTCTGAAGGAACACCTTTCCTTTATGATTTTTGGACATGAAATGACTGTATATGATGCGTCTTTCATCTAATACTCGAACGCATTCGGTGTGTTTGTGTATATGTTGCGAGGTCTTCTCAAACCCGGCTAAAGCTGTGGAAAATGCCAAATTGTCCCCGATTCAATGGGCTGTAAATCTCCGAGATGAGAAGATGAACAGAGCCACGCGGCGGTAATTGATGGGTTTGGCAGAGTCAGTTTGAGATTTACTTGTGCGCACATGCCGAGTAAGCATGCTGCCCCGCTGCGAGCCTAATGCAACATTTACACAGTCTGTACGGTTCACATGCTCATCATTTCTGATCAATATGAAAATACATGCTACAGTGAGACACTGGTTAAAGTAATAACTGAAGCATGAAGAGCGCTGTTTGCATATGTAGGAGCCAAGAACACTGCGCACTGGGTAATGTTAGTAAGAGCGGCCAAATGCTCTTCAATTCTCTAGTGCAAAGCTCCAGTTTCTTTTTGTAACACTATTAGTGTCCATTTCACCAGGGATGTACACCTTTGGGGGAGATACCATATTTAATACGACGTAAATGAAAATAAGCGACACTTACAGGTTGTATTGTTTTGGCATGTTTAATTATCACAGCCTTTTATATTCATTCCCTCTCTTTTTGCGAAATAATCATAATTAGGCCCTAATGTGCACTTTTTCAAATTATTTCTACACCCTTTCATGTAATTAGTATAGTGCTAATAATAGCAATGTGCAATTACAGCTCTACAATATGTGAAGTGCATTAATATTACTTAGCACTTCTCAAGTTCTGTTTGGGGTCTCCCAAGGCCTTCAGTAGCTCAAAAACATACCTATATCAGCTTGATACTCAATGACATCTGCTAGTTATGTGAGCCTGCTATAAACTTAATAACACACTTAAAACATCATTTAGGGTCTCAGAAACACGAATACACGCAATGAAATGCAACATAAGATACACTTCTGCTAGATTTATTTTGTGATTTTACTGCAATGTATATTTTCCATGCTCAAACTGACCCCAAACAGAAGCATTTGGTCACATTTTTGCAAAAATGCATGTCGTCTTTGGGATAATATCTGCTCATGGGGTTTTGATTCCATTAGTTATTTTTACGCTTAAAGAATTGGGGTCCTTGGGACCCCAAACAAAGAATGCAAAGTCAGTCTAACAATACATGAGGGTTGAATACACAGCAACGTGAATCCTAAATGAATGTTTGCTTTAATTCATGAGGTGTAAATATGTAAATCGCGCGCTTTTCGTGCAACTTCTCATGTTTGCTGTGACCTGTCGTTCAGCATAACCCTTGACTGTTCCTATCTCTGGGTTTGTAATCCTATTCATTAATCTCTTCTGCCCATTAATTCGGCTAATTCATCGCAGTCTGATCTGTGTTAGATATGTGTGTGTGTGTGTGTGGGAGGTAAAGATGGCGATAGACCTACTTGCGTGAGTTCCGTGCCCATCAGCACCAGCACGACGAGACTCAAGACCTTGTTCACGCGCTGCATCTCGCGCCTCCGCTCGCTCGGACTCGCTCTCGCATGCAGATCCGGTCCGGTGCCTCGTTAAGACCCGCTCGTTGGTGCTCTCGCCTCGCTCCTCTGTCCCCGGTCGCTCGCTCGCTCGCTTCTCTCTCTTTCTCTCTCTTCTCAGCAGCGGAATGACAGAGAAACAGAACTCGGTCTCGCGCAGTCGTCTCTGGGCATCTCGCGCCTCGCGTTTTCTCTCTTGCGTCTCTCAGCCTCCCTGCGACTCCCGTCCCCGTTAGATTAGCGGCTCTGGAAGTCTAGCGTCAAGCAGGGAGGTCTGGTTAGCCCGAAACTTTGTGTGTATCTCGCTGTGTGAGGCAGAGAGATTGGGGAGCGTGAGCTGTCCTAGGTGCTGAAACCGGATGTGAAATTCAACGGGGATGAGCGAGAGGAGGAGGGACTGAGCTAACTGGTCAAACCTTGCGCGGCGTCAAAGCAGTTTGACTAGTACACTTGTAAGGACATTTTACCTGCAAACGGCGTTTAAAACGAAGAATACAACGTATTTCAAATACAACGCATTTCAAACGAAATTAAAGAAAATCCGGTAATTATTGTATGTACCACGGTTTCCACAAAAATATGAAGCAGCACAGCTGTTTTTAACACTGATAATAATAAGAAATGTTTCTTGAGCAGCAAATCAGCATATTAGAAGGGTGTATTGAAGGATCGTGTGAAAATTCAGCTTTTCATCACAGGAATAAATTACATTTGAAAATATATTTAAGACATTTTAAATTGTAGCAATATCTCACGATATTGTTGTTTTTGCTGTATTTTTAAACAAATAAATGCAGCCTTGGTGAGCTTAAGAGACTTCTTTCAAAAACATTAAAAATTCCTTCCACCCCAAACTCTTGAATGGTGGTGTATTTAAGACCAAAGTTGAATCTGTTATTTGCTTAAAAATGTAGGCTACGTCGTTAAACCTGATATCATATTTGAATCTAAATGTTTACAGCAAACAAGACTTTGGAGTTTTATGGTGATTTTTATTATTTTAAAATGTAATAATATTTCACAATATTCATTTTCTCTGTATTTTTTATCAAATAAATGCAGCCTTGGTGAGCATAGGAAACATAAATACTGTATAATGACCTCTAAAATTTTGGGAGATGTGAATTAAACCACACTTACTGCAAATTTAGTATGGACTTGATTGCATTTGATAAAATATCAAACCAAGTGGCATTTATCTTAAAGTGAGCACTAGAAATCTTTTCAAACAAAAAACATTTAACACAAAGTTTAAGGTTTCTTAATAAGATGTCAGGTATACTGTTCCTCTAATAAATAAGGTTTAGTTGAGTCATTGAGCAAAAATTAAGAAAATTAAAGTAATTTCTGAGAAAAGATGCCACAGCATTCGTCAAGATGCCACTTGGATTGATGTTTTAACATCTTTGCAATAACATTCAGACATTTTAAGTATCCATATATAATATATTTTGGGGCCACTTTATTCGTGTGTGTGTTGAGAAAGTTGTGGTCAGTTAAGTTTGCAAGATTTATATTATCAATAGCAGCATTATTCTAGTCCTATGCATTATTGATTGGTGTGTGTGGAAGCCATTGTGGCAAATTTATATGCCTTTATTTCACTGCAGCAACCACGAGTAATGTGTTCAGCCAGCATAAGACATTCAGACTAACAACCGTGTAGATAATATAACAAGGTGTTTAAAAGTATGATTAAATATTAATATGATTCATATCAGCAGCACAGTACACTGTATAATTATGAGAAAGCTACATTTTACGAATCAGTAGAAGTCTCAGGAGAAGGGCGACTTCAGTACACAACCAGGAAACAAAGCACAGGTGACAATCATTTGACATAATGACAGAGACTGAAAACCAACAACAAAGGCAGTGGGATATTGCATTTATTCAACAGTTAGATGGCACAAGTGTGTAAATAAAAAAGAGACCGCAACGAACCCTCTTTTGTGCGGAACTACTTCCTTCCGCCATGGAGCTAGTGACGAAGGAACATTGAGTTGCTTCATTGAAAACTTATTGTCAGAGGCGGACAGTAGTGAAGTATTTTTACTTTACTCAAGTCAATTTAAAAAGTATCTGTAGATTATCAGAGTATTTTTCTTTGGAAAACTTTACTTCACTACATTCCAAAGCATAATGTTATACTTTTTACTCTACTACATTTCATAAATAAAAGTTGTTGTTTGTTTTACCTTTAATACTTAAGAATATTAAAAAATTTTGTACTTTCTTGTACTCAAGTAAATCTTTGAATTACTTGAGTAAAAGAAAGAAAGTAATATATTTCTAATGTAATTAAGTATTAACTGGTATTTAATATGAAACGTAGTGCAGTAAAAAGTACAATATAATGCTTTAGAATGTTGTGAAGTAAAGTTTTCTAAAGAAAAACACTAATATCTTTATCTAAAAGATAAAGTACAGACACTTGAAAAGTACTTTTACAGCAGAGTAAAAATGCTTAATTACTGTCCGCCTCTGCTTATTGTATTACTGTATTAAAAGCTCACTGTATTATGTAGAGTAGAGTATTATGAGAGAATGATGGACTGAGTGAGTGTGATTACCTGCATCTGATACAGCATTCATTCTTCAGCTCAATCTCATATTCACAATAAAACATTAGTTTGAATGTCCGCTGAGGAAAGCGATATCTTTGTCGTACTATCCGTTCATCTGTTAAGGGTGATTTCCGATGACAGCGCTGCTCACTGGATTTGTTGGCTGCATCTTACTAGGTGGTGTAGAAAGTAAAAATAACTTCCTTGTTTACAACCCTGTTTCATTCTCTTTCAATATAAAAGTCTTTACTGCTGACTCACTCAGAAAAACTTTTTTTCTCTTTTCATAATCTAATGGCTGAATAATGTAACTAAAAACACCATCATGAACACACTGTTTCTCAATACTAAATACTATTATTAAATACTACTATTATGTATATAAAATATAATTTATAATAAACCACAACTACAGCCATCATAAAAGTTGCTAGGCAATTCAGTCAAAAGTACAAAGGCAGCACTCTGATATACAGCACTAAAGTTATAAGAAATATGTTATGAGACTTTCCCCTCAGCCAAAACTATTTGCTCTGGAAGAAATAATAGATTGATGAGACCAAAGGCTGCCCATTAGATTTACCCAAAACGAATTATATCTCATGTTTAACCACTACAGAGACATTAGAGCTAGTGGCAAATTGTTACTAGTGAGACTGCTCACTAGTGGTGAGACTGCTCTCGGCGGGGTCATGAGAGCTGAACGGCCGCTGACGCCCTGGAGCTCACATCTCAGAAAACAAGCTGTCCAAAAGTAATAAGAATTGATTATTATTTTACAGAAAGAATATTCAGTTCTGTTCAAAAATCTAGTTTGCATGCTACAAAGTGCCTCTTTTAAAGATTTTATGCTGAACACATCAAATGATGATTAGTTCTTCCACAGAAATGTTTTATGACATCACTCCAGTATCTTTTAGAAAGATTTTTCTTCCTAGTAGGCTGACACGAACCCATTGACCTTGCATCGGATGGACCGTTCCAGACTGAGACTAGGAGCCAAGAAAATCACTGTTCTTATATTGCATTATAAACTCTGGTAAAATATTTCATAATCTAATGGCTGAATAATGTAACTAAAAACACCATCATGAACACACTGTTTCTCAATACTAAATACTATTATTAAATACTACTATTATGTATATAAAATATAATTTATAATAAACCACAACTACAGCCATCATAAAAGTTGCTAGGCAATTCAGTCAAAAGTACAAAGGTATATATGGGAGTGTTAACCAGGATACTTTCATTATTTTATTAATTTTCACCCCCAATGTCTCTCCGTGATACATAAAATCTGTAATGGTCTGTCTCCGTGGCTGTGAAAGATTTACTAAAAAACGATTTTTCCCTGCAGAAATGTCAATATGAACTCTGTGTACAGAAAACCTCAGATCCTCCTTAACAACGCTGCAGATTATTCTGTCCTGGCAGGAAACTAGACACAGGGAACAGAGCTTGTCTTGGTGCTTTTATGATTATATGACTCTCTGCGTGTATGTGGCGATCTCCTCGCTGGGAATGTTTCTCATGGGAACACAACCTAATTGGTTTCATCTCAGCCGGCTGTTTTATGAACATTAGCGCTCGTAAAATATCTTTATGCGTGTGTGTTTTTGCACGCCGTGTTTGGAGCATACGGCCGCTGACGCCCTGGAGCTCACATCTCAGAAAACAAGCTGTCCAAAAGTAATAAGAATTGATTATTATTTTACAGAAAGAATATTCAGTTCTGTTCAAAAATCTAGTTTGCATGCTACAAAGTGCCTCTTTTAAAGATTTTATGCTGAACACATCAAATGATGATTAGTTCTTCCACAGAAATGTTTTATGACATCACTCCAGTATCTTTTAGAAAGATTTTTCTTCCTAGTAGGCTGACACGAACCCATTGACCTCATGTGTGTTGCATGCTCTATTTCACATATTGTTAATAGGCTTTCTGCTCTTCTCTCTCATTCTTATTCAGACTCACTGAATAAGAATGATTTACTTAGACTGTAGCTGCCAGACATTATGTAACTTTATGTAAGCGTTTTGATGCCATCCTGGATTGGTCACACAGATAAAGACAAGCATAGCCACCCACAAACTGTAATCTCCACTCCTGTGTCACTCTGCTGCTTCTCGAAGAGGTCTGAACATTCATTTTTGGCTTTAACCAGAGGCAAAAATAGAGAAAATCTGCTTCAAAATCTTGAGCTTACATGATGTTTGCTGTTTTCATAGTCAAGCTTGTCTAACTGTGCAAGATTTTTATAGGATTTCTCTGCATTCGAGTTCAAAAGTTCAGCCACCATAGACTTTGCTGTTGACATGACAGTCAGTGTTGTTTATTGTGAGCTTCTTAATGTCTCTTCTGCTCACCAAGGCTGCATTTATTTGATCAAAAGTACAGTAAAATCACAAAAATTTTGAAATATTATCTAAAAAATAGCTGTTTTCTATTTAAATTTATTTTAAAATGTAATTTATTCCTGTGATGCAAGGCTGAATTACTCCAGTCTTCAGTGGCACATGATCCTTCAGAAATCATTCTAACATGCACATTTTCTGACCAAGAAACATTTATTATTATTATTAATGTTGAAAACAGTTGTACTGCTTATTATTTTTGTGGATTCTTTTTTTCAGAATTCTTTGATGATCAAAAGAACAGCATTTATTTGAAATCTTTTGTAACATTACAAATGTCTTTACTGTCACTTTTAATCAGTTTAATACATTCTTGCTATAAAAGTATTAATTATATATATATATATATTTTTTTTAAATCCTACCTGTGTTTTAAATATGATGACTGATCATTTAAATTGCCCTAAGAGCATTTTTGACTCAAATGTTTTCATTTAATAAAGAGTTTCAGGTATTATTATTTATTTTTAAATTACTTTTACGATTTTTTAATTATTATTATTGACTGTGACATGACTACCAGGTGTGTGATTGATGTTTGTTTGATCAGACTATCATAGGTTTAAATAATTAAATTAAATTATTTATTTATTTATTGTTTATTTATTATTTTATTTTTACATAAAATTGGTTTACAATGCAAAATTCTATCGTTTGAGAGTTTGAGGCATCATTGAAGGAATGGTAGAGGTGTTCATCTAGAAAAAAGGGATGGTGTAAGGCCCGGCATGCATTTAGAAATGTTTGAAATCCGTACTGACTTCCTTCTTCTGTGAAACACAAAAGAAGATATTTTAAAGAATGTTTCAGATGTTTTTGTCAATGCAGTGAAAGTCAGTGGGGTCCAAAACTAGACTGGACTCCATAGACTTTTTTTATGGATGAACATAATTGATTTCAACATATCTCTCTTTCTTTTTTGTGTGTGTGTTCCACAGAAGAATAAAGTCATACAGGTTTGGAACAACATGAGGGTGAGTAAATGATGACAGAATTTTTTTTTTTTTTGGGGTGAGCTATCCCTTTACATTTAGTCCCTCTCAATCCTAATTTGATTACATCAGTGCTAGAGATCAAAAGTTTTTTGAACAAGTGGGAAGTGTTTTCCCTGTAGAGATCCATTACGGATTCAGCGGTGTCTGTCAGGAGCTTAATTTACTTCCTCAGATTTAAAAATATCTCTAATTATGGTTTGACAGACATCATGGGATGGGGTGACCTAGTTGGTGTTAACATCTGCATTTTAAACGAGCTGCAACAGGGAAAAAAAATCGGTTTCGGAAGAGCTGGACAGAATGAGGAACAGAAGACAAAATGTTCCCTCGCTCGTGAAAGAGAGCGAAAAAAGTGAATAATTGCATCAAGTGCGCACTGTGTTTTGAGTGCTGACCTTTTAGAGAGAATCAGTCCTACCTATTAAAACTAATCTCAGCTCTCATCTCACTCATACACACACATGCATCCCAGAGCTTATCACGCACAATAAACAGATCAATACGGAGATCAATATACAAACATCCACACACAAGTGAACAAACACTCCCACACACAGGACAAAGTCTGTATAACAAACAAAACACAGGCCTGATTACATCCAGAAGGCTGTTCAGATACTAGCATGGCATCACCTAGGGCTGGGTTTTGACACAAATTTCACGATTCGATTCGATTGTCATTCACAAGCTTGCAATACAATTCGATTCAATATAGATTATTTTGGATATATATCAGGTACAGTACATGCCAAATTTTCTCAAGGAGAAAAAATCTCTCAACTAATGCTGTAAAATATACATGAGAGACAGTTGTTACTACATTACTATAATATTGAAGGTTAAAATTAACTGATTTGTTAAAATTTCACTTAATGAAGTTTTTAAAATAAAGTTGCAATTACATAATAATATTTCTTCTTCAAATGTATTTATTTTTTTAGATATGAACATAATGGTGGTGGCTGTCATAAAATCTTGATGGATTTATTCAAACATAAATTAAACACTGAAGAACAGTAACATTTATAATGAATATGTCATATGGTGCATATATTTAGCAAAATGCCCCTGTCTACAGTTTATTTTTCTATCTGACTAATGAGTTTATGGTCACCGAATATGTTTTTCTGAGGTAAATGTGACGTTACGTGACATCGACTACGTTTACATGGACATCAGTAATCTAATTATTTACCTTATTCTAAATAAGCCAATATTATGATTATGGTGTTTACATGAGTTGCTTTTAGAATATTCCTTTCATGTTCCTGTTTTATATGTTATAGAACATAGATCGATTACGTCCCCACGTGACGCCATCCGACGTCCCCTCCAGAATTTCACGTATAAACATATAGTTCGTCTTCGTTATGCTGCCATGTACAGTTTTGGGTGTTTCATTTTTAATTTTATGAAAGCTTCAAGTGCAGTTAATTATTTGTACGTGCATACAGACGACAGCGAGTGTTGAAGCTCTTTTATTTGCCGTCAAACGGTTGAGCACTGCCGTGTGTGTATCCTGTCGCAAAATGTGGCAAAAAGTCCTACATGACGTTAATGATGTGATTAAGGTGTTTACATGTCTATTCTGCGCTACAGTAATGCGACTAAAATTGGAATAGGCCTACTCTACATGTCTTAATTCGATTTCTGTTTACTTCGATTATGACTAAGGTAATCAAAAATCTCTGTTTACGTGGTAGATTCTTAATCAAAGTATTGTGTTAATCATATTCAAATCGGAGTATTGTTGTCCATGTAAACGTACTCAGTGTTTACAAGACGTTTTATTGACGTCTTAGCACAGCTGAAACACTGATTGAGCGATTACGAGACAGGATACGGATTGTAAAGTTGTACTCTTTCTTTTAACTTACCTTCGGATGTTTAGTCATGTTTATTTTGTACTGAAACTGGTATTAATGTGGAGGAGATGATCAGTTCACGTGCGCCTCGCGCTGCTGCATCTGTTCATCTGAGGCGCTACAGCGATCTGTCACTATACATTAAACAGCGCCAAAATGACATTTATTGTTTGAATACTGCAATACAATGGACAGAATTTGAAATCTGAGACTTTGTTTCATATTAATAGTACCAAAGCACAATGCTTATTGCCATATATTGGATGGGACATTCCGTCCCCTTCAACGTTCCATCCATTAACTGAAAACAGGCTAGACTAATCGATTCTTGGGATTTAAGAATCAATATCGTTCCGTAAAAATGAGAATCGATTAATATCGAGATGTCGATATTTTTTATCCAGCCCTAGCATCACCGGTGTTGAGGAAAAGATAAAAGCTGCCATGCTACTAGCTTTACATTGTTCATTAGCATGACTGTAAATGTTTTCATAATAGCTATTCCAGTAGCAAGTACTTTATTGTATAATGTTTTTAATGTATAGCAACAAAACATTTAACAACTATTATTAATTTTCTAACCTAATCAATAATTATCATTTTTAATATTATTTTATCTTGAATAATTAAATGCATTCTAAATTACATTTGTAGCACAAAGCTAATTAGAAATAATAATAATTATTATTTTTCTTTAAAAAAATGTAAATGACTTTTCGTAAAATAGTATTTGTAGCACAAAGTGTTAATCACTAATTATTAATGATTAATCAATTAAGTTAATTATTATATTTAATATAAAATGTTTAATAATTATTATTAAGAATCACTAATTATTATTTAGTTTAATTATTAATTATACTTATTAAAATTAATATTTAAATGTCATCTCAATGGCATTCGTAGCATGCAGCATTAATAATTATTATTAAGAATCACTAATTATTATTTAGTTTAATTATTAATTATACTTATTAAAATTAATATTTAAATGTCATCTCAATGGCATTCGTAGCATGCAGCATTAATAATTATTATTAAAGCTAATTATTAATTTTTATGCCCATATAATTTGCTACCCATCATGCAGCAGGAAAGGCAGGAGTGGAGATTATGTGTGATTTGGTGGCTCAAACCATTGTTGTATAATTCTCAACCTTACCGTGTGATTAAAGGAGTAGTTCACTTCCAGAACAAAAATTTACAGATAATGTATTTATTGTCATCCAAGATGTTCATGTCTTTCTTTCTTTTTTCAGTCATAAAGAAATTGTTTTTTTCCCTTCAACTCCTAAATCATCAAAGATAAAGCCTGAAGTAATTTTATTCGAGAACTATTAAAGAAAATATTTGAGAACTTCTAAAGAATTTTTTCAAGAATTGCACTTGTGAACATCCTACAATTTCCCTTAAGACTTTTCTTAAGAAGATTTTCCCCAGAATGTTTGAGGTAGACTCTTTGGACTCGCAACCACATAGAAATGCAGTAGAAATCATTCGCAACACTCACCTTGACGGCAAGTTTTTGCGCTGACAATCACCACCCACATTTCCACCAGAATCTAGTTGTATTTATGTTTTAGCGGATGATAAATCTTACAGCGTACGCTGCTTGAGCTGACAGTCACAGGTGGGCAGGAGCTCGTGCGCTTCAGGCTGCTCTTGATTGGCCTCCAGAGCTGTCAATCATCGGCAGACATTACACAGTCTGAGCGTAGTGCACTTGACCTTGGTGATTAGAAGAGGCTGTATCTGCCTCGGGGGAGTTTAACACATCTAACGAGATCTTAATGAGGCCGTTCACCTTGTCAGGATCCCTGTAATGTGAACCTTGACAGCCCTGGGAAAACACTCACACGGTTAGTGAGATCCGTTATTTATGGATGAAAACGGGCCAGTCACTGACGGCTATATGCCGACACTACACCCACATCATGATGTCATGTGGCCCCCGTGCATATTCGTAATGATCCAGAATGTTCCACTACATCTATCTTTTGCCCAACTTTCACTGTCAGCTCCTCAACAAACTAGACGGATGCAGGCCAAAGCATCCATAAGAAATGATGCATCTGTGTTTCTCAAAAATATAAGTATCAGGTTTGAAAATGCTAAAAAAATAAAATTGAATTATGAGTTTAGGATGAGATCTGGCTTTTGGATTTTTATTCTGGAATTTGGAATCTTTTTTTATCTCTCTCATTTTCAATTGTCAATCTTGTCCTACATACCACATTCTCTTCCTTTTTTCTGACTCTATTTTTAGCTGTTCCCGTCTCTGTGTTACTCCCAATTTTTCTTCCCCATCTTTCACTGTTCCTCTTTCCACCAAAGTTTCCTCTTCATATTCATTTTCTTTTTCAATTTCCTGTCTCTACTATCTTTCTTTCCTCCCGTCCATTCTGAATGTAAAACATACTTTATATTATTTATTCATTTATAATGTTATAAAAGATTTCTATTTCAGCATAAATGCTGTTCTTTTGAACTTCCTATTCATCAAAGGTTCATTAGAAAAAGTGCATCAATGTTTTCACAAAAATATAAGCTGCACAACTGCTTTCAATATTGATATTAATGATAAATGTTTCATGAGCAGCAAATCAGCATATTAGAATGATTTCTGAAGGATCATGTGACACTGAAGATGCTGAAAATGCATCTTTGCATCACAGGAATAAATAGCATTTTACAATATATTCAAATAGAAAAGTTATTTTGAATTGTAATAATATTTCACCCTATTACTGATTTGACTGTATTCTTGATCAAATAAATGCAGCCTTGTTGAACATAAGAGACTTTCAACACCATTTTAAAAATCTTACCAACCCCAAACTTTTGTTGTGTCATAATAAATCTGTATAATATTTTAGGAATATATTATTTCAAACAAAGGAATTATTTTGTTTTAATGTAGCTCTCCGGCTCTCTCTCTCTCTCTCTCTGTCTCCCGCAGTTTTTCAGTCACAAAAATATCCAGGCTCATCCCAATTTACTCATATTTCTGTTTTGGCGCCACAAATGTGTCAGCACATGGTGCTCTGTTGTTAGGGCAATAACAAAGAAAAACGCTTTGCTTGCTGCTTTACTGCTGATGGTAAATTTTCATCTGTCCAGTAACTAGCCAGTAACATATTTTTCTCACATTTGGTGCTTGGTGAGTGTTATTTTTAGATATTATGTGGGAATGATTTTAGGAGCAAAAATGTCAGTTTCACATATAACTCTTTCGCTAATGTTTTGTTAATGCTCAATCATTAAAAAGTTTGAAAACAGTTGATTTTTATTGGTGAATCACAAATAAACATCATGATGAGCATGTCTGGGTTTTTCTGCAGCCGAATCACGGTCATAATCGATTGTCCGCAAATCAACAAACCCATGTCTGCACTATTTGTGTAACAAATGTAACTTCAGTTTAAATGATTATGCAAAATGTCTTCAGAACATGAACAAAAACCAATGATTGCTCTTCTTTCTGTTAGGAACTGATTTGCAATGTCTCACATTGAACCACAGCTAATTAGCCTCTTTAGCATCAATAAGCTCTGCTTTAGAATGCAAATTTGCCATGTCTTGTAAAAGCTTCTCACATTTTCTTCATTTCGTTGATGGAAACGTGCTATATGGAGAGTCTCTGATAATAAATACCCTTGTTTAAAGCAGTACAGGCTATAATGCTCTGGTTGTTCTGAGTGGCTCTGAACTCTAGTACACCTTTACGATTGTTCATTCGTGTTGGACAGAGGCTGGGATTGCCCTCGGTCACGAGCTAGAAATGTCTCGCCTGTAATTTACTTGATGTTGGTGTTCAATAGTCATTAAAGAAACTAATTGGGAGAGATCCAGCAAGTATGGATTGAAGATTGAGTCTCTATTACACAGAACGAGTGGAAGAGAGGAGCTGGGAAAGACGAGTATGTGATTAGTTTCTAGATGAAAACCGAGGAGGTGAATCGTTTTTTACCCCTTTTGATCAACAGCACACTTCTAGGAGAGAAAAATCAGAAATTAGATCTTTAATATCTCAACAGTCTCTCCTGGACTGCATTAGAGGGCAAAATTAGAATTTTGGAGACAAAAGGAGCAACCTGATTCTCAGATGTTTATCCTGAGAAAGCATCCCAATAATCTAGAAATCTTAATAATGACCCAAACTCAGCAATTAATTCAAAGATTTCCATATTTGATTACATATTATATCCCGTATAAACCCATATAGGCCTAACTCTTCGTGTGTGTATGTGTGAGATACACTATGCAGTATTGATGCCCGGGGTGTATGTAGGTTACTGATGGCTTGCCAGTTATGGAGAGAGAATGAGATCGGGAAGAAATAAAACACTAGAGTGTAAAAGATGAGGAAATCTTAAAGGAATATTTCAGCCAAAAATGAAAATTACGGCATCATTTTACTCTCCTTCATGTTATTCCAAACCCATATGACTTACTTTCCTCTGTGCAACACAAAAGATGTTATCTACCTTAAGTATGCCATTTTCTGTCCATGTGTGAGACTTCTGATTCATTAGCCACTATAGGCATAGGTAGTTAACTGTAAAACTATTTGTGCAACAAACCAGTGTGCTTATAATTAAGACAATACGTTAAAATAATATGATAAGAATTATCAGTTTGCAATATCAAGCAGCATAACGAGCAGGGTTGCGTTTCCCAAAAGCATCGTAAGCCTAAGTTGATCTTACAACCGTTGGAGCTACGAACAGCCCTGTTTTATACGCCTATAGATAACTGGAAGGATGAAACCAGAAGTCTCGCACATTCAAGTTGTAAATGGCCAAGCACACATTATTGTTATGGATAGAGAATGTTAGTGCTGCTCCTTTACATATAAATGAAAGTGGATGGAGACCAGGATGACAAAAATAACAAAACCTTTCACTTTCAAACCAAGCAGCTTTCTGTTGTGTGATGCAGCGAATTTGCGAGACCAACTTGAACCGTTACGAAATCCGCCTATGAAAATCGTTCGTCCTTACGCGGGATTCCCAATCGCTTCCTATATAGCACACCTACATCTGCAAGATGTCTGTTAAAGATCGCTTCATCTGAAAAACATCTGCTGTGTACAAACATCTGATAGACGTCTTTAAGATGTCAGTTTTAAATCATAAACATCTTAAAGACATCTTCTAAATGTCTATTTGACATCTGATTGGAAACATCCTATAGACGTATTGCAGATGAGCAAAAAATATGTCTTGCGGATGTAAATGCAGATGTCAAATAGACTTCTCTGTGACGTATGTGTGCTATCAGGGTTGGATTCTTATTGAAATGACTGGAGTTTCCTGTGAAAATTCGCCAAACAAAGGTAAATCTGACTGCACCTTCACAGCTAAAAAAGTGGTCCATATAAGTCAAATATTTTTGTGTGGAACAGATCAAACTGTAAGCCATTTCTGACTGGAAATCTTTGGCTGTAACATTTAAATAAGATTGTTGTGATTTGAATGAGCATCGTTAATGATAAACCTGCCGTGACACGTCTTTATTTTATTTTTTGGATGAATTATTTCTTTTTGGACGTCAGGAGGACACCCTGAGGCATTACGCTGGTTTGGTTTAAGGGGAGCATGTGTTGGTGCTGTGGATGTGTGCGTGTTTTATGGTAGCGAGTAAAAACAGTCTGTGCTCAGGAGGGTTTTGGATCCGTCTTCACTTGCCTCTTAAATACATCCTCACGGAGCCTCGCTGACGGGTTGCCAGATTGTTTAGCATCTGGGCTGGAGAGGGTCTGTTTGAATGAGTCGCCATGTTGAGATGTCAGAACGTGTCTGGAGGGATTCTCAGGTACAGAGAGCTGAGTGATGTTGCACTGTGTGTAGGTCAGGTTTTGTATTCATTGTGGGAACCAAATGTTCCCAAGCAAGATAGTGAAACTTGAAATAACTCACCTTGTGGAAAGCAGCCAAAGTCCCCATGAGGAAACATAAACATTAAAGGGGTCATATGATGCGATTTCAAGTTTTCCTTTCTCTTTGAAGTGTTACAAGCTCTTGGTGCATAAAGAAGATCTGTAAAGTTGCAAAGACTAAAGTCTCAAAGCCAAAGAGATATTCTTTATAAAAGTTAAGAGTCAGCCACGTTTTATGGACGACAGTTTTTTGAAACTAGAAGAGTACAAGGCTGGCTGTGCACAAAGGCTATAAAAAAAATGGGTCGATTCCGACTTTGCTATGACAATCTGGCGCTTCTGAATCAGCGACTGTGAGTATGTTTTGTTATTAGTTTAAGTATTTGCTATTGACTGTTCAAATGCTGAGTTTTGCGCAGCGTGGAGTAATGCGTTGTGTGTCTGTGTGTGTGTGTGTGTGTGTGAGGGGAACAGGGTCACATCACAGGAGAGTGAACTGCCTGTCAGAAATCATAGCACGTCAGCTGTCTTAACCGCGGCTTGTGTACTGCATCATCACTGTGTCTGTCACGCGACTCTGTTGCCCTTTCGGGCTTGAACTGATGGTAAAACTAATGGCATTATTAACTGTCTTGATATTTACTTTGAAAGCTGATGCTCGCGATTATGGTAAGGGGCGTTACATTTCCGACGCGTGCTTGTGGTGTTTGGCCAATCACAATGCACTGGGTCAGCTGGCCAATCAGAGCAGACTGCGCTTGTCAAAGGAGGGGGCTTTGTTGAAAACAATGCGTTTGAGAGAGGCAGGACATAGAGGACCTACAATAATGCACAGTATTTGAAAAATAATGTGTTTTTTGAACATTAAAGCATGTCAACATTTTCTGTTACACCAAATACACCAAATAATGATCTTTAAAATGGCATCATATGACCCCTTTAAAGGTGCCATAGAATGCATTGATACAGTATTTTAAATTGTTCTCTGATATCTACATAGAAGGTATGTGGCTTAGGTAAGGGCAAAAAATCTTATTTTTATTCGAACGCGCGTTATTTGTTTTCTGTGTGCCTTTCTGAATACAGACACCAACCCATCCCTGCACATCACATCCCCTGCACAGCCTGGAACATAACATTTATTTCCATGATCTGTCATTTTCACTATTATCGTCGCTTGTTTCTTCACAATACCTGCAGAACTTCTGATGGTTCGGCTGGCGGCTGGCATAGAACATGGGCGGGGATATGCAAATGTTGGGGGCGTAACTATTAGTGATCCCGACTGTAACGTCACAATCGGTGTTATGTTCTGATTCGCCTGTTTTTCAGTGGTCTTTTGCATGCACAAGATTTACATGAGGAGGAGGAAACAATGGTGTTTGAGGCTCACGGTCATTTCCATGTACACAGCTGTTATTATTCAACTATGCCAAGGTAAATACAGTTTTCTATTCTATGGCACCTTTAAATAATGTGTTAAGGAAAATCTAAAAATGCAGACAGGTTTGTGTGAGTGTTAGAAAATGTTGTTAAAGATGTTGTTCATCTAGAAATGAAAATTCTGTCATAATTTACTCACCCTCATGTGGTTCCTAATCTGTATGACCTTTTCAAAATGGTTTGGTTACCAACATTTTAAGAATATATACCTAAGATATATATCTATATATCTATAATCTAAGTTTATCATTCTTTTTCCATCTCTTCCATTACTTCTGTAGCTCAAGTTATTGCTTCTATAAAGGAACAAATTATTTAGTTGTTCTTTTTTAAATCAAATACACATTAATTAATATAATATATTTCATATAATATGTTATATTTATTAATATATATTAATGAAGTAAAATTAAATTACAAAATATATGCTGAAATGTTTATATATACAGTATATATATATATATATGTGTGTGTGTGTGTGTGTAATTAGTCAAATATTAAAAAATTCTATATATAATAAATATATTAATTAAAACATTAATACAATAAATGTGGCTTAAAATGCTACAGTATTATTCTCTTCTGGTTTTAGCATTATTCTCATAGAAATATCATGATGCAAAAAATCCTAATGATCCTAAAGATGGGCTCTGTTTTTTTTTTTATATGGAATATTATTTACTATTTTCCTTTAGATTTGAGTGATTTTAGGGTGAAGTGTGAAACGAGCAGCTCTCTTATTTGCAGTGTTGCCATCTTTGTTGATTATTAATAACGTGTGTGTTCCAGTTTTTTCTTGCAGACGGAGTGCGCGTGTGTTCAATAATTGATGTTGAACAAAATGAGCAAATGGTTTGTCGAAGTCTGTGTGTGAATGTGTTGTTGTGTTCGTGTCTGCGGCGCTTTCGATTACTACGATTTTTTTCAGCTGTTGCCATGGGCAACACAGATCGGACAAATGCAAGGAAAAACATGAGGGTTCACACTCGACCCCATTCCACCACGCACACACACACACACACACACACACATTATGCCTTTCATTCCCCTTGGAATATACTGGAAATTAAATTTTTAGTGTTTTGTTGTCAGTATGTGCAATAAACAAAGGCATTAAAAACCTGAACCGAAATGACAGGACAATATAAACACTGCAGACTCAGTCACTGTGTGTGTGTGTGTGTGTGTGTGTGTGTGTGTGTGTGTGTTCTGCGCTCTTATTGGTGATAGTGTTTTTGTAA
>NW_015505240.1:3415590-3468164 GCF_001515645.1 Sinocyclocheilus grahami
ACACACACACACACACACACACACACCAACACGCTGATTGCGCAATGGCTGACATCAATATGAGTTCAGTCATTCAGTCTGGAAGGAAACAGATCAATACAACACAGGACATATTACACCTGTGGAGCCAGACACACACACACACACACACACACACACACACAACATCACATCCCTAACCAATTCCCTTCAACATGAACTAAGAGTTTAGTTCTTTCATTAACATCAAATTAGCTACTACAGCTGCTGCTACTACTGTAAAATCCAAGTAATCTAGGATATTTTACAAATTTCTTAAATTCTTAACAGAGTTCTGAAAGTTTGTAATACTATTCAAAGTCGATCCCATAATCATTTAGAGAATATTTTAGTTTGGAGAATATAAACATGAATATTAATTATGAATATTAATAATAATTAAAATATTATTAGACTACAACAATAAAACCATAATTGAAATGTGTTTGTTGTTTTCTGTTAGTTTTCCTTTGATCTAGTTTTCCTTAATTGTTATTATGTCATTCTGTTCACCTGAGTTTTCATTAAAGGGGTCATATGATGCTTTTTTTAAAGATCATTATTTTCTCATTAGTCCCACGTGTTTAAATACCCTTAATTCCTTCTAGTCTCTGTCTGTCTTGGTTTGCATTTATGTTTGTTTGTTTTAATAGTTCTCCTGTGTATTCTTACCATTTTCTTTCGTGTGCTTTTGTGACAACCAAACCGTGACAATAATAGCATTATTATTATTCAAAGAGGATCCCATATTCATTAAAAAATAATAGTTTAATTTGGAAAATATGAACAATCATTATTCATATTTGAATATAAAATTATTATTCATGATGTATGTTCAAAATATTCTCTAAATGAATATAGGACTTTAAATAATAATAATAATGCATATTATGGACTAATCATCAAGAGAATGATTAAAAATCTGTACCTGGGTTATCTGACACTTACAATCATATGGTATTGGTCAAACAATATCATTATCAGGTGATCCCAACTTAAAATTAATTTGTTCATACTTTAGTAACTGTAGTATATGTGACCCTGGAGCACAAAAGCAGTCTTAAGTCGCTGGGGTATATTTGTAGCAATAGCCACAAATACATTGTATGGGTCAAAATTATTGATTTTTCTTTTATGCCAAAAATCATTAGGATTTTAAGTAAAGATCATGTTCCATGAAGATATTTTTGTACATTTCCTACTGTGTTATATCAAAACCTAATTTTTAATTAGTAATATGCATTGCTAAGAACTTAATTTGGACAACTTTAAAGGTGATTTTTTTGCACCCTCAGATTCCAGATTTTCAAATAGTTGTATCTCGGCCAAATATTGTCCTATCCTAACAAACCATACATCAATGGAAAGCTTATTTATTCAGAAATGTCAAGAATTTGACCCTTATGACTGGTTTTGTGGTCCAGGGTCACAAATATGGATTTCAAGTTACTCTGAATGTTTCCATGTTAAATGTCTGAAGGGTTTATGCATATTTGTTCAAATTGGTCTCTATCTCTGCTACAGATTCCTATCATTCAGTTGCTGCTGGATGGAGGGTGTGAATGGGAATATTTATTCAGTCTGTTTCCTCTGGATTCTATTGGGATTCACCTCCGTTAACACATCAGCATTACACTATTCCACACACACACATACCTGTGACCATGTTAAGGTTTTTTAACCAAACATGAGCAGCGTCGAACACAAACACTCTAATGAGGCCTGTATAAGAACAGCTGGTGAGCACAGCCGTGTACACACACACACACACACAGACCCTCTCTAATGAGTCCCGTCTCAGAACTGTCACCCTGAGCTCTGAAACACCAGCTGAGGAATCGCAGCAGACAGGAATGAACCATTTTTAACTCTAGATTATTCCGCTGTTCCTTACCCCTTTTGTTTAAATAAGAAATGCTCTTTCTTTTAGTCTGCAGTGTGGAGTTCAGTCACTTTTTTCAGGGCTTCTGTATGTTTTATTAAGGTAAATTTAAGAGTTTTTAAGACAACTTAAAGAACACAGCGTATTTCAAAATCTGAAACTTCCAACCAATCTCCAGTCATTTTTAATTCATTTTACAAAAGGAACACTTGTTTTGCCATAATTCCAAGGTGAAGCATCACTTTTAACATTGAAAGAAAGTGAGGTGAGATGGAAGAAGCGAAACATTTTATATTTCACAACTGTTTAACTATAGATTGCCAACTGTAATTACACATAGAATTTCTTTCACTATTCTATTTCTTTATGCTTTATTTAAAAAGAAAAAAAAAAGGTCCTCCACAATGTTCAAGGTTGAGAGTCTAGATTAAGGAGTGTGTGGTTAGGGTTAGTGTTACATAAGCACATATTATGTAGCACAGAGTAAATAAAGGTAAATGCGTAGTTAAGTTGAAGTTGGAGGTTTAGGGTTCAGGGTTGAAATGGCACAACTGACTCCCTCTCATTTCAGTATGATCTCAGAACTGTATCCTTTGATTTTTTGTATATCATCACGTCACATATGATGGTTGTACCACACGTCACTTTCTAAAAAAACAGCAAACAAAGATCAAGACTGAAAGACGGAGAAAAGCACCGCGGACAAGACTGTTTTGCATTTAAACTTTTCTGTAGTTGTGAGCTCCTTGAGCTGAGACTATTTTCAATAGCATCTTTTTATCATTTCACAAGCTTATATGAGTGATAAAACGGAGGAGTGACAAAGAGAGCGAAGAGGCACAAAGAAAACTTGAGAAATGACACTCTGAAGGTAAGAAATTGATCTGACAGATAGAGAGGCGCTGAGATTGTGTTGATAAGGTGATGGAGGGATTGTTTTTGGAGGAGTGCGGGTGGAATGGTGTGATTGGAAGGGAAACATTGTGGAGTGCTGATCATGACTGTCAGGATTCTGTGTGTGTGTGTGTGTGTGTGTGTGTGTGTGTGAGTGGGACTCGTGCTCATTAGTATAGAGGTTTAAGTTTAAACCTGTCAGTACAGGGTGACGGCAAACTCGGCCACCCGCTCACAAACACACTGTCAGTTTAACGAAGAGAACGAAAGTATGCCTTACAAGAAAAAGATAAAAATAGAGAAAGAGATACTAGATTTTAAAAAATAAGAGCGATTCATGGAGGAATATTAGATAGCACTAGCTGTATGACAGGAGAATTCTGATGTAATTCTAGTTTAAACACGTGTGTATATATATATATATATATATATATATACATTATGTCGTCTATATTTATATTATTATATTTTTAAATGAATATATGTGTGTGTGTGTGTGTGTGTGTGTGTGTGTGTGTTATTGAATTATATATTATATAGTATTAAGTATTTCTTGCATAATGATTATAGTATAAAATATTACAATTACAATGTGCGCAGTGTCATAAATCATCTTTGTTAGAAGTTTAATTTATTTCTCAGCAAAATATTAATGTATATTTAATTAATGACCTTATAATTGATTTGTTATGACCTTATAATCATGAGATTATATACATCATATCATTATATATATTATACATTTTATATTAAATATTTAATTGTTAATTATAAAATAAATAAATTATAAATATTCATTATAAAGGTAATATTTAATATAGAAAACATTGAAATTATAATGTGCCACAATAATGTAGTGTCATAAATTCTTAATTTATTTCTCAGCAAAAATGAATTTATATTTAATTAATTGTGACCAGCATATCATAGAATTAAATTACAATGTTACCAATTAACAGCATAGTTCAAATCCATCCGCTTGTAATGGTTTTGGAATATTTTGTTCTGATTTGTTTCTTGTCTGTTCTTAGTTTGCTTGTTTCTTGATACATGTATGATTTCTATTTTGACATGCCATGGATTTGTTAGGTCTATCGTGTCTTCATTTGTAAGGTAGAGCTCTTGAGTTTTCTGACACAAAAAAACAAGTGCAGTTTTTTTGACAGAAGATACAAGACAAGAAACTTAAAACGTGGAAGATGACATGACTAAACCTGGCTTGACAGTAGCCTACTATTAAAAGCTCATTAAAACATTCATGTAACACTCTGCAATAATATGTAATTATGTTAATCAACAACACTGAGGTGAAGGTTTGTTGCATACCTGTCAACCCTCCCGTATATCCATCCCACTATCATCCTGTTGAAATATTTTCCCTTATTTTTAATATGGCGTATTTTTTATGTTTGCTACATTCACTTGCGGTAAAACTCCCATAGTTTGTATGGGCCAAACCTCATTATATGAATAATCACGACAACAAACTCCAAGGTTGTCCAGTTGCCAGATCTTGTATGAAACGCATCAGGAGAAGACTCAGGTGGTGCTCCAGTGAAAAAAACGAAATATTATTACATAATATTACTCTTAAAAAGGCTATTTAATTGATTAAATATGAGCGCTGCAAGTTTCAAAGTCAGGCGCTGCGCTGCTTTGTTTACTGCGGTTACGGGGGAAACGGCTATATTCCTGGCGAAAAGCGCCACCTGCTGACAGAGAATGAATTTGCATTTTTCAATGAGCCCTTCTGCTCGTTTAGACCAAAGCAAAAAACGACCCTTGCAGTTGTAAATGTGAACTGGTGGATCGACAAGAAGATAATGAATTATAAAACTCTAAAGATATAGCCTACACTAAGATATATTTATGTTACTAAATGAATATAATTGTTTGATAATAATTGTTTAAATTAATATAAAAATAAAATAAAATTATATAATATAAAAATTGATGCTTTTGACAGTCTCTTGTTTTGAACAAATCTGTTGAATGAATAATTCAGTGACTTAAAAATACAGTTGCATTCCTGAACAAATTTGTGTTTTTGAACAAATCAGTTGAGTGAATCATTTAATGACTCACTCATAGAGGCAGTCACTTGTTTCCTTTTAGAATGAATGAATGTTTTTGAATAAATCGGTTGAATGAGTGATTTAATGGCTCATTGACTCTCTCATAAAAACAGTCCTTTGCTGCCACCTACTGGCATATCGATGTTACTTGCAGAAAGAGTCCCTGACAATATGATACAAACAGGGGAAAATCATCAAATGATACAGTATTTAATCCAAAAAATATAATAAAAACAGTAATATTGGGAAATACTTTTTACAATTCAAAGTAACTGTTTTCTATTTGAATATGTTTTAAAATGTAATTTATTCCTGTGATCAAAGCTGCATTTTCAGCATCATTACTCCAGTCTTCAGTGCCACGTGCATGCTTCAGAAATCATTCTAATATGATTTACTGATCAAGAAACATTTCTTATTATTATCAATGTTGAAAACAGTTGTGCTGCTTCATGTTTTTGTGGAATGTTTTTTCAGGATTTGTTTAATAATAGAAAGTTCACAAGAATAGAATTGATTTGAAATAGAAATATTTTGTAGCATTATGCCTTTATGTCATTATGTCTTTACTGTCACTTTTGATCAATGCATCCTTGCTTAATAAAAGTATTAATTTATTTTTAAAGACTCCGAACATTTGAACACTAGTTTATGTATATAGTTTCATATTATATATACAGTATCAGATATCAGGCCTTTACCAGAACCAGTATGCCATGACTTTGACCAGCTTCTTTGACTTGTTTTGGGTTGATTTTTTACTGTCAGAACTCACTCAAACCCCTTGACCTGCCTCGTCAGGTTAATTCAGGATTGTTCGGCAGTTTTTTGCCTCGTTTCAGAGCTGTGTTCAAGACAAACTTCCCTTCGTCGCTCATCTTCTGATGATGCAATTTCCCCATGACACAAAGAGCCTTCAGTTTTCATCAAGAGATCTTTCACTCCGTGAGGAGCAATTGTTGTATGACAGGAACGGGACAGGAACAGGAGAAGGAAGAGGAGATGACACCTCATCTGCAGATGAATAATTAAAAAACAGATTGATCAAAGTGGGGCCAGATGCACCCTTTCATTCACCTGTCATTAACGCCAGGTTTGGCTTCTGTAATAATTCATCTTTTTGTTCTCTGGCTGCGTAACATGGACGTTGATATTCTTGCTCCAGGGCTCATCAGAATGTCGTATTAGGATCCTTAAAAGCGACTTGATCCTCTTGACAGCGGCCGCGTCTCTCCCAGTGAGATCACATCCCTCTGCTTCATCGCACGTTGTTTCCTGCCTTCACAAACTTTGACTTTGAAATTTCATAAATGCAGCATTAGGATTATCAGCCCATCAGCTTCATGGCTGCTTCCATTAACTTTCCACTCTACTTTAGGGAGAGGAAGAGTGTGATTTTGTGTTAAGGAATGAGACGAGAGCATGTGCATGTGTAAGTGGAAATGTGTGTGTGAATTGGTTTTACTATTCTCAACAACATTTATTTTTATTTACTTGATAAGGTCCAGAAAATATGTATTTATTAATAACTTCTAAATGCACTTTCAGTGGACTCTAAATTAAAATTCAAGGTGACTTTTAACATGAAGACTGCTGTACTATCAATATTTTTGATGAACTTTTTCATATGCAGATAGATGTAGATGATCCTCTTGAATGATTTTTTTTTTTCTGACAAGTGTGTCAATTTTTCCCCGTCTCCCCACGATGAAACGGGCCGTCCAATGAGATTTGAGCTTTAGGGTGAGATGTGGCAGAAAAAGCTGTTTTGAAAACCAGTGTAAACAGAAGAAAAGTATTATATAACATTATTATATTAGAAACACTATAACATTTTATTCTTTAAACACAGCATGCGACTTTGTAACAACGCAGATGGAACGATAATGTGCTCAGCTAAAACACACGGCCAAACACTGCTCAATGTCAGCTGGTTTTCAGAAGTTCGTTCGAGATTTAATCAATGAAAAAGCCACGAGGTTAAGCAAACTTTTGACCGACAGACATGAGTACGGATGAAAGCTCATGATACAACTTCATGTTCTGTATCAATCTATGGAACACGCCGTGCTCTTCTCTTTTCTCAAGAATAACGTCATCTTTTCCATTTCCTTTCCATAATAAAACATCAAACTCGTCCTCACTGCTGCTGCTGGTAGAGAAATACATTTTCTTTCTTTTCCTGTGATTATTAATAGTTTGTGTGCCTTTTGATACTTTGCACCAACTTTTAAGTTATTCTTCTCAGTGGTCTAAGCCGATCAGGCAGATCAGCTCAAACCGTACCACACAGTGTGCAGGCGTGAATGAGCCGAAGGTGATCGATCGTTTCACTTTCAGTGTAAAAATCTCCATTCATCTGCGATTCACTTCACTATATCGCGCCGTGCTCAGTGTGAAAGGACCATTTGTTAAACTGATAGTCTAGATCAGTGTTTCTCAACCCTGGTTCTGGGCGCCCCCCAAAACTGCACATTTTGTATGTCTCCCTTATCTGACACACCTATTTTAGGTCCTGGAGTTTCTTTTAATGAGCTAATGAGCTGAATCAGGTGTGTTTGATTAGGGAGACAAAAAAAATGTGCAGTGTTGGGGTGCACCCAGGACCAGGGTTGAGAAACACTGGTCTAGATAGATGAGAGAGAGAGAGAGAGAGAGAGAGTGTGTGTGTGTGTGTGTGTGTGTGTGTGTGTGTGTCTGGAGCGTCACTGCCAGAAACAGCTCATTACCCCGCAGTAATGAAATAACAATGTAAAGAGCCATATGTTCATCATCCTTGTGTTATAATCAGTGCAGATAATTTAATTAACACTATTTCAAGTCACAAACACAGTCACGGTCCGGATGAGGTGTGAGATAGTAAAGACATTTTTTTCATCGAATCTGAGTTTTGGTTTGCTGTGATGTACAAGTGTGTCTCAAAGATTATACTAAGTGTCACCGCTTCACTGCTGTGTGATGGATGGATGGATGGATGTGTGGTTTGATTGTAAACGAGTCTCTGAGTCTCCAGAGATGAACATCACACAGAGAATTTACACATCAGACGCGTCTCTCCTCCTGCACCTCTCTCGCTCTCTCTCTTCTGTGAGTTCATCCCTCCTTCCACGGGCTGTGAGAGAAATGTTCTCTGGCTTCTCTTAATGTGAAGCACATTCCTTCAGTTCACTTCCACAGATACTCCTGGCTGTAATATCGTCGAAGGTGCACTTTCCATTTCAAAGCTTTCTCTCTCTTTGAGAATGATCACACCCCAGTGTCCTCGCTGTGCGCCTTCAGTCCAAACACTCCTAAAGGCCATGTTTGCTGTTACAGCTTTATTCTTTCATTCATGCTGTACATAAATTATAGCAACCTGTAGTTCTGTCCTTCGTGATCATGAGGTCCTCTCTGCTTAGATCACTGGGCGTTTATTATTCTCAAGAATAGAGTATTTCAACAGAAGCTTAAAATGAGCTAATACTGGCATACTGTCTACTATTTTTAATAAATGTAGTAAGTGAAACAGTATGCAACAATAAACATCTCAATCATGCTCTCATTACTTTGAATATAATTCTCTGCATGTTTATTTTGTATAATTAACTTTTGCAAGAGTAAGAATGTTTTGACCCATCAATAACACCTTGGCCATTTTCATTAAAGACAAAACTAAATGAACAAGATTTGTCAGCCATAACGGGGATTAGATGAAGTTTCCTACTAACTGTTAAACTGTTTGGATCAGTAACCGCGAGCTGTGTGATTCTGCTGTCTGCTGCTGGATATGTTCATATATCCCCTGCTTCAGCGCTCCGTCCTGCAGTCGGGGCTTTTTGGGATGGATCTAGGCCAGGACACGGGGCTCTAGAGGAAAAGACTCCAATCACTGAGCTGTGGGTTATTACAGCTGTCTGTGTGCACTATATATCTTCAGTTATAGAGAAATATCTTGATTCGATTTAGATTTAATATTGGGCAAATAAGAAAAAACTCTATAAATCATTTTTCATCCGGATACTGAAGTTACAGCATGTTGTACTTTGGTTGGACAAGCTTGTACTACCAGTCAAATGTTTCGACACACTTGCTCATTCTTATTTTCTGCTTTTGTTAAATTATAACAATAAAAAAAAATACATTTTAAGCTGCTTCATTGTCTAGATTCCAGCTTTTTGTTTTCCAGTCTTTGAGTTTAACATTTTCATGTTTTAAGAAAAAATATGGTCTTAAAAAAAAAATCTAAATGTGATTTGATGGTTGTTGGCTAACAATTTATTTACACATCATAGACTCAAAGGGGTTCAAATGAGGTTGTGCAGTTTTAAAACTTCAAAAATATTTTTTAAAAATGTTTAAAGATATGGTGAATTCAGTTAAATTGTAAATTTGAGATGACTGGGAAAAATGTCCCAATTAACCTGAATTATTATATTTAGATGTATCACAGTTATAAAAAAAATATCATTGATTGTTCCATGATCTGTTTGTCAGAACTCTTGTTTGCAGTTTTTACATCCTTGGTTTGTTCTTTAATGGTGGTGTCCAAAACTCTTTAAGATGATTGTTTTATAATGTAAAACTAAGATATAAAATAAGAAATATTTCGGTGTGACTAATCAAGTAAATGTGTTTCTTTGTGCAGGCGCTCAGATGTTCTTGTTCCATTGAAGCACAGGATCCTCACTGGATCATCTCAAATGCTGCAGAACATGATCATCAGGTTTGTTCGTGTCAGAATACTCACCAAAATAATCGTTCACAAGGATCGTTCCAGCTTAACGCAAGTCGCTTTTTGGTTTGTTTCAATATGCATCTCATATGTTAAAGGGGTCATATGATGCTTTTTTTAAAGATCATTATTTTGACCCCTTTAAGAAAAGCCTTTTCAGGCTTTGTTCCAGATAACCAGTGATATACTTAAAATTTCATTTCACTCGAGTATTTCACATGTCCATGCGCCTCCTCTTCTGCATCTCTACATAATATAGCACAGTGATAACAGTTATCAGATATAAAGATGTATATCTGATATATATTTATCAGATATCAAGAACACTACTGGTATCAATTAACATTTATTATTTTTAAATAATACAATAAATATACTACAAAGAACATGGGCTTTGGTAGAGTTACAACAAACATTGCTCTCTCTCCATTTCACAATGAAGGACAGGCCTGTTTTCATCGGAGCACTGAGAGGATGTATCATACGGCTGAGAAAAAAAATATGGCTGTGGGAAGAAACATCAAGAGAAAGCTTAACAATTTCATGCATACAGGAAAGTTTTAATGCTTCAAAAGACATACAAGGGTGGGTGGACACAGTAAACCTGAATTTATTGACACAAAACCAATATCTCTTCTATCTTCTCGTACACAGGTTTGACACGACCGCAAAAACAAACAAACAAACATTACAAAGACGGAAAAAAAAGAGAAAAAAAAACAGAATAAACTTTATTGGCAGCATTACTGCTGGTTTTGAAATTTACAGAAGAATTGGTTGTAATTGGTTTCGTACTGATAAAGTGGTGTCAAAACTGCATATGAATCCTCTTAAAAGAAACAGTTCAAGTCATATTTAATTAAAAATTAGAGCAAGACCTTGCAGTAGCAGGACTAGTGGTCAAAAAGCAGAACAAAAGAGTGCAGGAAAAGGTCTAGTGGCAAAAGATGATAGATGAATAAAAAGATGGCTCTAGTCAATGACAACACATTCTGACAGGTGAAGGAATATACGCTAGCACAATTTTGTAATGTACAACATCCTTGAATAATCACACAAGACAATCTGATTCTTGTTCTTCAAGTCTCTTAAATTAAGAGAAATCTCTTTGGAAGGAAAGCTGAAATCGGCAGTCAAGTTAACTATTCATTCCTCTAAGCGTTTTGGTTCAGATATTCACAGAACCCTCCAAAAAGATCTAATGAAAAGGTCCCAAGCTAATTCTCCAGAGCGGTTTTAAATGCTTAAACTTTTAGTACATGAAAAGGCGTTTCATTTCCATCGCTTCTGTTAGCTAGAGTAACACTTTACATTACAGGATCCATGTTACACATAATACCTTAATCACGACAGCATTAACAGTAATTGTGCTCCGTTTAACCATTTCAGATCATGTAAATAGACTGTGATGTAAAGTGTGAGCTAAAGCCTTTGGAGGACCATGAAAGTACATCAATTATCTCCATGTAATACTAATAATCTGGACATTGTCAAACGTGGTGAGGAATGATAACAGAAAAAAACGTGTTCTCAGCTATAAATGAATATGATTTTACGGCATGCATACAAATACTTCCCCAGCTCGGGAAGCAAAGCTAGGACTTTGACAGAAGACGTGGAACCGCTTGAGCATCACCGTAGAGCCGTTTTCCAATTACAACAAACAAGTACAGGAAAAAAGGTATATATTTTTAGCACCACAGACAGAAGGAAATAGCACCTAGTTTACCGATATTGTGTTTCCTCAGTATGATGTGTGCTCTTCTGATACAGGGAAGCACAAATTCATGAACGTCAGATCAAAGATTCCCCTCATGCACACAGGTCGCGATCTCACAGACCTATGGAAGCCACTTCAACACGACAGGTAGCAAATCAATGCTCACATTATGGCTGTTTCTTACTTTTATTGTCATTTTGTTCTTTAAATTACAAAAAGACGTTGTTGACATCTGAATTAAGACATTTTGTTGCTGTTGCAGTTGCTTTTTTGACGTATTTTAATCATTTCCTTTATTTTCTCTTCTTCAGATTCACTGGAAATTTCCACAGGCTCTTATTTGGGGGGTTATTATTATTATTATTTTTTAAGTGTTTTCCAATAACCAGCAGCTCTGTCCTTATCGCTCAATGGGTTCACATGCATGTTTTGAAGCCAGAACCCAAAAAATAAAAAATCACTTCACCGGAAAAAAAATATACAGAAAGTACTTACAAACATAGAAAAAAAAATATTTATATATATTTATATATATAATCACCATTCCAGGGAATGGAAGACAAGTATGCACAAAAAAACAAAGCTTAGAAGTGGAAAACAGAACAAGATAAAACCCAAGCAAACAAACCAGCGGAAAAGATTTCTCGTACGAGAAATGCCGAACAATGCCGTGCATAGAGCTACAAGTCCATGAACAGGCGGGAAATAAAAGGATGGATTTAATCTGTCTATACAGCCTGTGGGAGGGGCAAAGAGTCGGATGAGCGTAAAGTGGGCGGGGCTGGGAGAGACACGAGCGATGACCTCATCCAGTTTCAAAACTTGCATGTGATGCAGAGGGTACACTGAGGTTAAAAAGGTTGCTCTGTTATAAGAACCCATTGCTTAGACATCCATTCTTTCTTCAAATTTCTTTTATCCTTACTTTGGTATCTGTCGGGTTTATTTGGAAACACAAAACTTTACAAATAAGTCGTCCTATTTCTTTCTTGTGTTTTGTTTTCAGAGAAAATGAATATGTTTTGTTCACGCGTGCTCGCTGAGCAGTCTTAGCCGATGAAGCAGGCCGGTCCGACCTCAAAGCCGAACTTCTGCGTCGCTCCGCCGAAATCGTTGAACATAATGTCAACAAATGGTACCTGCTCCACTTTTGGTGTGCTGATCTCAAGAATAGTCTTTTCATAGCCCTTTTTCAACTGCGGGAGGTAAGAAAGGGAGCATTACGAACATCGCTTGTGAGAGTTTTCAGTTTAAACTTGCTAAAAAAAAAGACTTTAGAATTCGGAAGCACATACTATTACAAATTTTACAACGACTTTTAATGGCAGAAACATTAAGTTCCGAATTCAGCAAATATTTCTAGCTCTTACCGCACATCCGTCGACGGCGGCTCTGATGTATGGGTTGTTATCGTAAGACATCTCCTCATCATTGGAGCCCAGGAAGCGGATGGCTTTATCGTAAGAGTCCAGTTCCTGGTCGTGCCAAGCCACTGATTGGTAACAGTTGTAAGTCAGGTTCTGCCGAGCTGTGGCGCTGAGTAAACGCAGGAACGTCATCTGGACCACTCCGATCGGATTGCCCTCCGCATCCACGTACGAGAGCTGTTCAGACAAACAGACAGCAGTGCGGTATAGATAAAAGCTGGACCTAGAGGTTCTGCTGAAAACTACACATCACACCCCTCCGGTCCTACGCTATTTTATGATCAGTGACTATTGTTTTAAATTTGTGTTTAAAACTCTACAATGGCAAAAAAAAAATAAAAGTTCTTAATAATAATAATAACAGTTACCAAAGTGGTAAGATAAGATATATTCCCCGAAAACACCTAATATATTTTATTGCGTCTTAAGTAAATTAATGTTTAAAAAGAAATGGCAAACTTGTTTTTACAGTGAAACCATTGTCAATCTTTTTTAATAAATACTTAAGTATAACAATTATGTAAATACACTTTTGTTCAAAAGTTTGGGGTCATCAAGGCTGCATTTATCTGGTCAACAGTAATATTGTGAAATATTATTACAATACCAAATAACTCCAGTCTTCAGTGTCACATGATCCTTCAGAAATGATTTTAATATGCTGATTTGGTGCTCAAGAAACATTATTATCAATGTTAAAAACAGTTGTGCTGCTTTGGGATTCTTTAATGAATATTAGGTAAAAAAAACAGTATTTATTTGAAATATAAATCTTTGTACTGTTACTTCCGATCAATCCGATGCATTCCTGCTAAAAGCAGATTAACGCTTATGGTTAAAACTTTGTCTCTAAACACTCGTTTCGTCAGTCAGGCAAGAGCACAAAACTCTTTTCCCAGTTCAGTTCTGCTCTGCATGTATCAAACACCAAAATTCATTTACACATTCAAACATGCAAGATAAACTCATTTTGTTACAGACTCCACTGAAAAAAAATCACTAATATATTCAAATGAGTTGTACTGGTTTATATGCAAATTCTCCCCTTGTGGTGTGATGCAACATTTGCATTACGGAAATATGCAAATGTTTTGTTTTCATTCTTGAATATACCAACCCATGTTTAGAAGAAAACTCCATCTCCTCTGATCCACAAACACACACATATGTGACTGACTGAGAGAGCGAGCGCATGCTCCATGCACACACACACACACGCATCATTATATACTTACGATTAGGAGGTCCTCTCACACACTCATACGCATTGACTTTGCATGCATGCATGCAACCCACCATGAACACATGCCCATGACCACATTACCTCATGATCACAGCTGAATGTCAAGAGAGACTGAACCCAGAAGCTCAGTGACTGAGACCCACCACGGACACAATGGCTCCGTTCCAAACACTAGTGAACGTCTCTGTCTACTTTCTAAGACAGCAACTTATGTGAAACAGAATCCCATAGCAGGGTTATTATAGTTAACAAAATGTAACTCAAATGAAAACCATAAAAACACTTTTGTTACTTGAAATAAATAAATTACTCAAATTAATCAATACAAACGAATACAAGCTATGTAGACATGTTAAAAAATCAATAAACAACAAAATTACTAAAACTTTAAAATTAATGTGAAAAAAAAACTATTTTTAATATTAACAAACACTATAATAGTTTATCAATGATGCCAAAATAACACTGCCATATAGTGGTTGATTGAAACGTTCTTCACTGGCAGCAATTTAAATATAATCAAAATAATCTTAGTGAAGTGTGACGCAAGGACTTCTTGTAGTCAAGTTTACATCTGAAAAAATTATTTGAACAATATTTTATGGTTAAGTAGTGTTATGTTAAATACAACATAGATTTGCACAATATATTATGTTAATTTCCAAAGTTTTCACATTATTTTTACCATAAAATTATTTTTATTGTCTTGTTAAATCTTATGATTTATGCTGTATATGGAAACTTATTCCAATTTAAATGTTAATGTTAATTAAATGCTGCATTTTTACTTTTTTCTATTGAAAATACATTACTCGCTTGTCTAATGCCTACAGTTGATTCCAATACAGCATGTTCCTAAGTTAATGACTTGATACTCTACATGCATTACGCTAAATAGTGTTTTTAAGACTGAACTACCTACTGAAATCCCTCATATCTATCCACAGATTTTCACTAAGCTCATCACAATCCAATCGTCTTCTCTGCCAAGGATGCATGCAATTCTATAACAAGGTATCAGGAAGCTGTTTGATACAGCCTTTGCTTGTCCATGAATGTTATTTACCTGTAGGTGAGCATCTCACTAGCATTTGGAGCAGAACGACAATCATGTGTTAACAGACTCAGTCACTTCAAGGTGATTTTCTCACAGAAGATGGGGCTGGATTCCATCAGTCAGGCCTTTCACATGAACAAATCTACAAATTCTAGGATAAGTCAGGGTTTATGTCAGTCATTTTTTGAGTCTTTTTTTGCTATGGAAACCGACTGACTGACGTCTCCGCCCACAGACCTCAGATTACCCATAAGTCTGAGCAAACACACTTTTTGCTGCTGTTCTGATGATGACCATGCTCAGCCACGAAGGGATCCGAAAAGCATGCAGAAGCACGGGCCGTCAAGAGACCGATGGTGCCGGGCCCGTTCACTCATGCATTCCTACTTACCATGGACCCTCTCTTGTAGCGACTATACCAAGTGCCTGGACTGTCTTTGGGCCAGCGAGCCATTTTGCTCTGTAAAATAGGAGACTATTTCAGGAGGACAAGAAAGAGGAGTCACTCTTACCAGTTTACCACGTTTGAATTCACTGAACCACGACCCTGGATTCTCCTTCACCCAAGAGGTGAGTCTGGCCTGAGAGAGAGAGAGTCAGCTAGAGTCAATACTGCAGACAGACAGGAAGAAACAGGTAGCCTATGGGAATTATTTTGATCTGTTTTGCAGTGTAGTTGTCAATCTGCTGAAGGCAGAGGCTTTAACATAAGACATGATCCTGCAGACAGTTTGCAGGATTAAACCTACAGCCCTACAATTAACAAAATACAATCCTGTACGAAACCGAGCTTTCATACACAACTATAATCCAATTATAATTATATTATATATATATTAATATAGAATAATTATATTTTTGCTGAGCAAACACTAAACACTAAAATTGACTTAAAACCTAAAAAGTGTTTTTAAAAATCCTAAATAATAATAATATAATTTGAATATAATCAAAACACTAAAATTGACTTAAAACCTAAAAAAATCCTTTAAAAAAAATTATATTTTATAATATTTATTTTGCTCAGTAAACTACAAAAATGTCACTTACAAACCTAAATAATAATAATAATAATTTAAAATACTTTTTTTGCAGGATGAAGGGTCCAATAGTGTTCACAGAATTTAATGCAAATGCAAAACACAAATTTTTTTTTCAAAGGATTTGCTCTCATCCTAAAACAACAAAAACCCTAAAACTCCAATATGACCAAAAACAATCATTTTTGAGGGAATACTTTTTTTGCAGGATGAAGGGTCCAATAGTGTTCACAGAATTTAATGCAAATGCAAAACACAAATTTTATGATACAGGTTTTGCTCTCATCCTAAATCAACAAAAACCCTAAAACTCCAATATGACCAACAACAATCATTTTTGAGGGAATTTTTGCTTCTGGTGTGAAGAAGCCTGTCGGCATGCAAGGGTTGCCCTGGTAAATATTTGTGTAAGGTGAGAATAAGCCTGAGGAGGTTGTTGTTTGCTGTTGTCTGCATCTGC
This sequence comes from Sinocyclocheilus grahami, assembly GCF_001515645.1. Taxonomy (NCBI): domain Eukaryota; kingdom Metazoa; phylum Chordata; class Actinopteri; order Cypriniformes; family Cyprinidae; genus Sinocyclocheilus; species Sinocyclocheilus grahami. The sequence goes on from NW_015505240.1 coordinate 3,432,118, forward strand.
TGGTATGAAGAGTGAACCTGTGGAAGAACTGAAGTTAGTGCTGAGAGTCACCTTCACACCCCACTGAGTGATTTTCCGTCAGTGACGCTTCTGAGACTCATTAAGGCAAATAACTCATCACACTTGTGTGCAGAATCTAATACACAAACATCATTAATGATTATGATACAAGAACCCTCATTATATTCAAGAATGATACTTCTGACTAGTTTTGAACAGTTTTGAGTTGAATAGCTGGTACAGACCTTATTCGGGTTGTAGGAAAAAAGTACAGGTCATTCAATATCTCATTCTGATGTGCATGCTATGTCTTTCCATAGATTTTCAATGGGAAAAAAACTCTAAATCAGATGTGACCTTAAGACAGTGTGACATATTGAACAGATTGTACCGCTATTCCTCTCTGCATGTTAAGCTGAACAGTTTCTCTCTGGAGGTTTTTCAGGAATCCATGGACTACTAACTGTGAGTTGAATCTAGCGTGTGTTTGTCTTCATTTTGATATGTGATGTTTTTTAAATTGTTGTAGTGCTTTGTGATTCAGAGATGAAAACGGTTTTACCCTAGATCTGGACTTATGGGAAGGGAAGCCGTCCCAAAGTGTTTTGCTTTGTGGCTGTCAGGAGAACACGTCTTACCCCTTCACTCTTTTTCTCTGGGAAGATGCAGCTCTCTCCACCTGCTGTGAAGTTACAGTACACTTTGAAAGAGTCTCTGGAGCAGCCCTGGTTCGGATCAATCCAGTATTCACCTGAAAACAGAGAAACAAGGGCCATCATAAGCTTTATGTATTATGTTAATATTTTCACACGGGATTCATTTAATACAGAGCTGAGAATCGGGTGGTTTTATTCTTGTGATTTGGCACTTGATATGCCAGTTAATCGTAATTAATTGTATATGTCACAATACATGCAATTAAAACGCCCCCAAATGAAGATAATTTTGAATTATGAAGACAATTTTTAATTAAAGAGGCAGAAAAAATATGGTACAGTTTTGGGAACCATTCCAGAATTTTAGGAAATGTTACAGGAATTTGTAATTTTTGGAAAGTTTCCGTAATTTTTAAATGTATTTAATTTTATGTTAAATCTGTATTTCTATTTTTTTTTTATTAGCATCATGACTTTGGATGTTGCGAGAATGTTGGATAGTTAGAGTGTTGCAAAGTGGTTGCCAGGCCATTACTACTGTAAACTGCAAAACTCGCCACCTAAATGTTTGGACGGTTACTTGGCTATTGTTAGGCAGTTGCTAAATTGTGTTCTTAACAGCTTCTTGGATGTTCTAGGTGGTTGCTAGCCCGCTAGTAATTGTTGCAAAACATGAGTAGTGCTTGGCCGTGCGAAATGTGTCACCACATTGTTTGAGTGGTTTCTAGGATGTGGTTTGGTTACTAAGGTGTTCTAATTATTTGATAGGCTGTAACTAGGGTGTTGTGGATGGTTGCTAGGGCTTCACATTTTCTGTTTATTTAATTTTTTCATTAGCATCATGGTTACCTTCTGTCTATCGCTGTTGTTGTTTTTACTGATGCTTTGTTTAAAACAGTCATTAACATGCTTGGAAATGTGTGTGCACATGCGTGCGTGTGTAGCGTGTGTGTGATACACACCATCTGGGAAATCTGGGTGGCACAGCTGCAGGTCTTTGCAGGTGCGGGCGGGGTTACTCTGTGTGCCCAGCGGGTGTTTCATCTGTTCAATCTCCAGTTTGAGAGAGTTCAGAGAGCCGAATATCTCCTCCATGCCATCCTCATAGTCTTTGTAGTTGGCATCTGCAGCGTCATCCATCATCTGGCTGGCATCAATGTTCCTCTTTGCCCGTTTGGGGCTGGAATGGATAGGCAGAGGGTGGATGACATCACCAGGTGGACCCTAGACGAGAGGATAACCGTTAATATTCACATAACATGCATTATTTAGAGCACAGGCTAGTGCTGCTTACTCATGCAAAATTCACCATCAAAATGTTTGGGTGTTGTTCTGAGTGACTATAGGGTTTTTTGGGTGGTTGCTAAGGTGTTGTAAGGAGGTTTCTAGGCTGTTACAAAATAATTAGAAAATGTGAGTGTAGCTTGGCCCATGCAAACTTCGTTACAACAATGTTTGGGTGGTTAATAGGGTGTTGTAAAGTGTTCTCAATGACTGCTAGGGTTTCCTGGGTGGTTTCTAAGGTGTTGCAAAGAGGTTTCTAGACTGTTAATAAATCATTGTAAAATGCGAGTGTAGGTTAGCCATGCAAACCTTGTTACTACAATGTTAGGGTGGTTGGTTACTAGGGTGTTGTTAAGCAGTGACTGTTGTTTTTTTTAGGTGGTTGCTAGGGTATTGAAAGGATGTTTTGGGTGGTTGTTAGGATGTTGTTAGGCAGTGACTCTTGGGGTTTTTTAGGTGGTTGCTAGGGTGTTGAAAGGATGTTTTAGGTGGTTGTTAGGCAGTTGCTTGTCTGTTACTGTAGTTGGAAAATGTGAGTGTAACCCACTAGGGTTAATATAGTGTTGATAAGCAGTTGCTAAGGTGTTCGAATTGAATTCTGTTCTGAGTGGCTGTTGGAGATTTTTAGGTGGTTGCTAAGATGTTGATAGGATGTTTTGGGTGGTTGTTAGGCAGTTGCTAAGATGTTTTGAGTGGCTATTAGGGTGATTTATAGTGTTGCTAGGATGTTCCAACAATAAATTGTTGGAAATTTTAACCAAATGAAGATAATTTTGAATTATGAAGACAATTTTTAATTAAAAATATGGTACAGTTTTGGGAACCATTCCAGAATTTTAGGAAATGTTACAGGAATTTGTAATTTTTGGAAAGTTTCCGTAATTTTAATTAAATATATATTTTTAAATGTATTTAATTTTATGTTAAATCTGTATTTCTATTTTTTTTTTTATTAGCATCATGACTTTGGATGTTGCGAGAATGTTGGATAGTTAGAGTGTTGCAAAGTGGTTGCCAGGCCATTACTACTGTAAACTGCAAAACTCGCCACCTAAATGTTTGGACGGTTACTTGGCTATTGTTAGGCAGTTGCTAAATTGTGTTCTTAACAGCTTCTTGGATGTTCTAGGTGGTTGCTAGGCCGCTAGTAATTGTTGCAAAACATGAGTAGTGCTTGGCCGTGCGAAATGCGTCACCACATTGTTTGAGTGGTTTCTAGGATGTGGTTTGGTTACTAAGGTGTTCTAATTATTTGATAGGCTGTAACTAGGGTGTTGTGGATGGTTGCTAGGGCTTCACATTTTCTGTTTATTTTATTTTTTCATTAGCATCATGGTTACCTTCTGTCTATCGCTGTTGTTGTTTTTACTGATGCTTTGTTTAAAACAGTCATTAACATGCTTGGAAATGGAGACCAGGAGGTCCAATGGGTCCAATAGGTCCAGCGGGTCCGTAAATACCCTGTAGAGAAATACTTAAATATTGAAGACTGCTTTATGAAAATACATTAAATTTAGCACGTTTATACTAGTTTTTATTGCTGTATGTATGTGAACATGTTCCATACAGTGTCTCCTTTAGTTCCTGCAGTTCCCTGTGAACCCGGCAGCCCTCTGTCTCCCTTCTCTCCCTGTTCTCCTGGAGGTCCGATGAGTCCAATGAGACCAGGATGACCCTGAAACAAGCCGCTTGATTATTAAACTCATCAGTAATGAACACACTCCTTCATAATCAGTAATGCCAGCCAGAGTTCAATTAATGTACTGGACATGTAAAGTCATTACTACAGCTGTGTTGCAAACACTAGTTAGTCACCTACCTGGACTGCATCATAGTGCAATTAATTAAGAGTATCAAAGATGAATTTGCTTCTCTCACCTTTTCACCTTTAATACCAGTATCTCCCTTCAGTCCAGGCAGTCCAGGAGGACCCTGAAAGAGAGACATATAAGAATAGCGAGGACTGTAGATTGTCATTTAAGATTATAATGAACTCATTCTCAGAGGAATATCACGTCGGTACCATCGGTCCAGGAGGTCCATCGGGTCCAGGAGCACCGGGCAGTCCTTGTTCTCCCTACATCAGGACCAAACAGATCCATTTATTAACACAATATCACTGCCTTAGACAGAACTGCATATGAGGACTGGTGTTATATTCTTGTGGTTGAAAGAGGGATTCTTACTCTATTTCAAGTAAATGAAAAAATATTAAATGTTATTTTTATATTATTACGAATGATATAAATATAGATTTTTGCAATGTGACAATATTTGTCCAGGCAATGGCTTTTTTTTATTTTTTAAATCAGCAATAATAAAATTTAAAAAATACTAGGATGTATATATACTTTACAATTTATATAATATAAATGGTAAAGTATATATATTTATTTGATATATATCGTATATTATAATTTTTTTGGCATGATAAAGACATTTTGGATCATAAATATCAATGGTATTTTTTTAATTAGGTTTAAATCATTAATACTACACAATTTAAATATAAAATGTTTGCATTGCAGAAATTCATTTTGTTTTTTATTTTCATCTTAAAACTTCTATAATCTTAAATCTACAGGTCCAATTTCTTAACTTGCATGTGTATATGTGTATATAGATATATGATATAATAATAATACAAATATTAATAGTAATTATTTAAAACAGTAATTACATTTACTACATAATTACTAAATAGTATATACTAAATAGTCAATTACTAATAGTAATTTAAATAATATGTAATTTTTTGTCGCATTGTAGAAAGGAGAACGTTTTTTTTTAATGTTTCATAATCCTAAAATAAAAATCTTAAATTTACAGCTCCAAATTTTTTATGCCCTAAATATATACATATATAGAGAGAGAGAGATTTTGAATTTGTTTTGATTTTGTAGTGAACTATGACCCAGGTATATTATTTACAAGGCTTTGTGAGATTCAATACACTTAGCTTAAACTCTGACATTAGGACCTAATGAGCTGTGTATGGCTGTCAGGCTAGTCCAGTATCACTCACCACTGGTCCAGGCACCCCTCTCAGACCCTCGGAACCAGGTTTTCCAGGGCTTCCCTGAGGACCAACTGGACCTGTCTTACCAGGTGGACCCAGGAGACCAGATTCACCCTGATTCAGAGACACACAAAACCATTGAAACCATTGCTGTAATGTATTTGTGACTGTAATAGTGCTCCAGTGCATGATTGTGTGAACGTCTGCATGTTACCTTGGCACCCTTCTCTCCCTGTCTTCCTTCAGGTCCAGCAGGTCCATGAGGTCCCTGATAAGAATGAATGAAAATTGAGAGCCATATATAGGTATTTTTAGTTTAATCCTATTAATATTAATAGCTAGTCAGAAATATTTTTGGCTGCTAAATATAATTTTTTTTTATGCAAATGATATAAGCATTGCTCACTCTCTTTCCTGGAGGGCCAGTGGGGCCAGTTTCACCAGTAGGTCCAGGGGATCCCTGAAAGAAACAAATAAGCAACATTATAAAAGCAGCAAACATTATAAAACACACACATGCATGCAGCCGACACCAGAGATGACAAATGGTTGTGTTTAAATCCTACTCACTGCCTGACCAGGCTCTCCATCATCACCCTTATCTCCAGAAGCACCATCCAAACCCTGTAGAGCAAGAAAAAAGAATGTTGCTTCCTTAAACAACCTGAAAATATATTTGCAATAACTACATTTACACATTAATAACACTTACAGGTGAACCAGGCTCTCCAGGAGGACCAGGATCACCAGGGAAACCACTTGGACCCTGAAAATCAAACCAAAACATTTGAGCATTTCTGTAGTTGATCAAAAACATGGTAACTGCATGGTCTCCTAAGCATAAAGAGTATGGTATTAGCAGGCAGAACCTACAATACACTCTTAAAAATAACATTTTTACAAAACATTGAAGCATGTCTTAATTTCTTATTTGTATTTTTGTTTTCTTGTACTGAAATGTAAAAAACAATCATTTGAATTTGATTTAAAAAAACTATATATAATATAGCTAGATATAGTTTTGGCCCACAGCCCTCAATCAAGATTGATTTTTGGCCCTTCATATTAGGCAAGGCAAATTTATTTATATAGCACATTTCATACATAATGGTAATTCAAACTTAAATTCAAAGGATTAATAATAATAATAGCAAAATCACAACAGATGCATAAGAAATAAAAATAACATGCATAAGAAAAACAATAAAAGCAAAGAATAAAAATGATAAAAAATGTATTCAAATGGTTAAAAAAAGAGGATAGAGAAATAAGATACATTACAATATTAAAAAGGTTTGGGCACCTCTGTTCATATAGCAAATTATATACTATTTTGCATACATAAATGTCCAAAATTAAAAATGTTTTGTCCAAAATATAAATTCTGTATTATTTTGTCTAATTAAAAATAGCTAAATAAATACATAAAACAACTAAGTGAATTTACGCTTCATACTGGTATAGTATGAAATATTACCTTTGAGGTTTGCTAAAGACTACATTTAATAGTGTTGTTAAATGATTAATGTCTTTAAAGATTAACTTTGAGTGAGCATTAGATGACGGCAAAGGTAAATGAAAGGTTAAATATGGTTCTTCTATTGCATTGCTGCAAAAACCTCCTTTTGGAAGCTTTATTTTTAACAGTGTATTTTTCCGACACCAAATAAAGCATTAATGATAAGAACATACAGGACTTCCTTTGGGACCATCATCTCCTGGTGGTCCTTTTGGTCCGGGGGGCCCAGCAGAACCAGCGGGTCCGGCTTCTCCCTTTTCACCACGCTCTCCTCTTGGACCCTAAAACACACACACACGAGATATGAGATGTGTGTGTGTTGTTCTGAGACTTTCAGCAGTGAAGTTTTAGAGTTTTGCATATGCAAGTTTGGGTTTTTTTGCCGTACTGAAGGGCCGATGTCTCCTTGCGGACCTGGTTCTCCTAGTTCACCGGCGTCTCCCTAGAGAAAAACAGAGAGATGTAAGTAAAGCACGGCAGGGCTCTTTTTTTCTCCTCAACACTGCAGAGATTTTGTCCACTGGACAGAAGAGCACGTCAGCATCATTATTCACTGTCTTGTCAGCAAATCTGCTTTCCTCTGCAGAACAACACTTTCTAGCATAAAAATCTGCGCAACATCGATATTCAGACAAACAAACGACCTTGATGATGACCAGTTCCATCAGACATCAGATGAGAATGGAAATCATTATACTGTATGTATCCAGACACCTCTGAATTGGAGCAATGACACTTTGAAAAATGAACTAGACTTTGAGGTTTTCTGAAGTGAGTGATGGTCCTGCCAAACTAACTGTCGTTATGCTAGAGAGTTGTGAGTGGCTGTTTAAAATTACTGGCTCCAGTCAAAAGAGCCCATCCACAAGTTTCTATAATATCCTGGTCTCTATATATGACTTGGGTCCCTCTTGCAATGTACATCAATGAGATTTTTTTTTACACAAATTATATTATGACTGATAGCCAATAAATGACTGAAATTAAAATTCTATACTATTTAGTGTAAATAATAAAAAAAAAATTTGAATTACTAAATAATAAATTAAATGATTAAATAAATGGCCAAAATTAAACAAATAGTCAAAATAAATAAACAAAACAAAAACAAAAACAATTAAAAATGAAAATAAATTATTACATCATAAATTAGATTATTAAACAAATGGCCAAACTTAAATTATTATTAATTATACTATTTTGTCTAAAAATAATAATAATGAATAATGCAAATAAAGAACCATGTAAATAAATGGCTAAACTTAAAAGTCTATATTAATTTGTCTAAATAAAGATAAATAAAACATTTTATTTTATTGTTCTATTTTGCTTGATGTTAATCATTTTCATGTAATGACTGATAACCAATAACTGGCTGAAATTAAAATCCTATTATATTTTGTCTAAAAATAAAAAATAAATGGTTGAAAATAAATAAGAAAAAAATGTATTATGTACTATTTAGTCTAAACAAATAAATAATTAAATAAATACATAAAAGGCTGAAATTTAAATTCTCTACTATTTTGTCTGAATTAAAACAGAAACAATAAAAAAGAAACACCTAAATAAATAAATAACCATAATTAAAATTCAATATAATTTTATCTAAATAAAAGTAAATACAAACAAAACAATTGTTTTATGCTATTAATGTATTTTAGACTTTGAGATTTGTTAATAAATTATAGTGTTATTAAATTATTCATGCTTTTTACAGTGTTATTAAATTATTAGTGCTTTCAAAGAATAACTTTGTGATGGCAAAGGTAATCTAAAGGTAAAACTAACCTTAGTTTATAGTAATTAATTAAATATCCCAATATGAACAGATACCGATTCAAAAAGGAATAACAGTGCTGCTTGCCTTAGCAAACCACTAATAAAACACTATTAAATCAGTCAGTTTGTGACATTAAACATTCAATATCGTTCGTTGTGTGTGTGTGTGTGTGGATACTTCTGCACGTCCGCCATACTGAGGGATTAAGAGTCTCTCAGACGCTCTGAACTGTATCATTCGTTCGTGTGTGTGTGTGTGTGTGTGTGTGTGTGTGTGTGTCAGACTGAGGTATCTCTCTCTTTCTCTCTGTAGTGGGATGAGAGGTCTGTCAGAGGGAAGTGCAGAGGTAAATCTTCCAGACTAACAGCAAACAGCCTTGTCTCCAGGTCTCATTCTATCATCTTTATCTGTTTTAAATCCTCCCCTCGTCTGTGTTTTTCTGGGTCATTTCTCTGGGCGAAACTCCTCTCTAAGCAGAACTGAAATGGGTCCTTGGTTTGGTGGGAGAACAATAGTGCTGAAGTGCTGTATTAATATTGACAGTGGCCGGTGCTGAGGTGATGGAGTGCAGTCATGCGAACACACGACCTGTTCGCTCTGCTGAGACATACAGTACACAAAGATACAGACACTCTCAGCTCACTGTCACACTCCATAAACACACACACACACACAACCAGAACTCAGAATAAAACCTCAAGATCACTGCACTGAAAATAAAGCATAGCGCAAAACTGAATGCTCTTTTGTAAAGTAAAGCAATGTGCTACTTTTGAATTTATACCATAATACCTTACCTTTTCCAAGCAAGTAAAGCATGTTTCATTCTTTAATGGAGAATACAATCTCTCGTCACACAGGCAGGGTTCTGCTAATGGCGAACAAATTGGAAAACTCACAGGCCATAAATATTTCTTAACAGCATTTTGCATTAATTTGTTAAAAATGTGTATTCTTTATGACAGTGGGATAACTTATTTGTTGTCAGAAAAACACCATAATTTTTGTATTTCAGTAATGTATTTTCAGTGATGATAATTATTAAAATTATTATTATTATTAAATCACTCTAATTAGAATTCAAGTTATCAATACATTTACTTGTATAATTACTACTTACAAATAATTATTACTTACTAGATATATAAATGTATTATTAATATCATTAATAAATTAATCAGAATTAACAAAGCTATTGATACTTGTTGATTTACTTGTTGTATAGTCACTAATTAAAAAATTATTAATACCGTATTGACCCGAATATAAGACGATGTTTTTTTCTTGGAAAAACGCGGTCGTCTTATATTCAGGGTCTAGACTTTGACATGTCAATAATACACCCACAACAATAGGTGGCGCCAAATACGCATACAATGAGTGTGCCATGAAATACGTAATGTAATGCGTGTTGTAAAGATCGCGAGTAAAAAAAAAGAAAAAGAAAAGCTTACAGCTGCATGAGTCGTGACTGTCAGGTTAGCCTGATGGGACCATCTCACTTTGTGATTTTAAAACGTAAGACAGTACCCAGATTTGAAGACTAAAGTAAGATTTAACTTCTACTGTTAATAAGATTTTGGTAGGCTACTATTAGATGGATAGCCTAAATGTCCTAATTCAGATGGGCTACCCGTTTATTTTATGGTATATCAAAAAGTGTGTATTTTTTAAATGTGATTTTGGTACATTTTACCAGTTTTTACCATACTTTCAAAACAAAAATTAAAATAGGAAAAATATGCAATATGAAAATAATTGAAGACAAAATGTGTTCAATACGGTAATAATAATTATTATTATATCACTCTAATTAGAATGAACAAATTTACTGATGCAAATTTGCTGGTCATGACGCTCAAACCAAAGCATCAGAGATACCGTGTTACACTTTTTGAGGATATTAATCTATGATTGGCTTACTTACAGTTTACACATTAACCTGAGAAATATTTAACTTACAAAAACACTCACAGACACACAGATAAACACATACACAGCTTTAACTCTAGAGAGAAGCTACAGGAAAACCTCACAGAGACACAGATCCTGAACTGACTGAGCGCACACACACACACACACACACACACACACACACACTGGGATCATTACTGGCGCATTCTCCCTCAGATCAATAAGGACTTCATCGGTTTCTAATTAAATTGAAATGATAGCGTTTTGTTCATGACGCTGATGCGGATCACCTTTTCTCCCACGGCTCCTGGGTTGCCGATTCCTCCTGGAGGTCCCTGTGGTCCATCGGCTCCTGGGGGTCCGGAGGGGCCTCTGGGGCCAGGAGGACCGGGTGGACCCTGAGAGAAAAGTCAAGAAAATACAGAAAGAAAACTCAGTTTCTATTTAAGTACATTTTGATTTTTACCAAACTGACTGTATAGATGTAGAACTGTACCATCTGACCGACGTCACCGGTCTCTCCCTTCTCACCGGAGGGTCCAGGCAAGCCCTGCACACAAACACAACCAGTTAAAACCAACTGCAACTCATATTAATCAGTCAAATCCTGTCCGAACTACATAAACAACATTTACAGTCCACATTAAATGCCATTTGCAGTCCATTTTACTTCCACAATCTATTATACTTCCAAGGCAAGACTTGGTTTTATCCACCTGGAACAAATTTGTTGATGAATTGAAAAATGTATTATATTATGGACTGCGGTGCTATAATTGTTTCAGATGGTGATATCATGGTACTTAATGATTATCATATTCACATACAATACCATTCGCAAGTTTAGGGTCAGTAAGACTTTATAATACTTTTGAAAGTCTTTTATGCTTAAAATGGCTGCATTTATTTGATCAAAAATACAGTAAAAACAGTAAAATTGTGCAATATTACTACAATTGTTTGCTATTTAAAAATGTAATTTATTCCTGTGATGCAAACCTGAATTTTTAGAATCATTACTCCAGTCTATAAAATAATTTTTGTTACTTAAAATAAAATAAACGTTAACTGAAATAAAATAAAATAAAACTTTAAAAATCCTTTAAAATATATATATATATATATATATATATATATATTTCAACTAGTTGGCACGGCAATATTTCTTATTTTGCTGATCCCTCTAGTTTAAATTGACGTACTAAAATAACTAAAATTAAAACTGAAATAAAAATTTACAAAAAATATCTAGTCACCAAAATAAAACAATTTAAAACTGTTAACTGAAAAACAAATATAAAAAAGCCTTAAACTTATTTTTTTATCAGCTAGTTGTCAAGGCAACATTAGTTTAACTTGAAGTACTAAAATATCTCAAACTAAAACTGAAAGAAAAAAATAATAAAAACTATATAGATATATAAAAAAACTAATAAAAATGACCAAAAAAAACAAAATATTACTTAAACTTTAATTAAAATAAAAGGTAAAAATAACGATAAAATCTAAATGAAATTATTAATCAAATCTATAATAGTACATCAAAAATACTAAAAATGTCACATTTTTGTTTAGTACTAAAGTAACAAACAAAAACAAATAAAAAATAATAAAAACTATATAGACATTAAAAAATGTATAAAAATGATAAAAACAGCTGAATGACTAAAACATTAAAATTTAAAATTAATAAAAATATGAGTGGTAAATATTAGGATAAAATCAATAAATCAATTTAATTAATAAATAAAATGAATTAATAAAAATGAATAAAAACTATGATGGTACATCAAAGATACTAAAATAATAGTGTTTTAAACACGTAGAAACCAAACTTTGAAGTTCTAACCTGAAGGCCGACGGGTCCGGGTGGTCCTGGGAAACCTCGTGCGCCCTCATCTCCCTTCTGTCCAAACAGACCCTGCTGACCTCTGGGACCTGGCTCTCCATCAGCACCCTGCAGGGAGGAAGTGACATCACTAACACCACTTACACCACTTACACCACACACCATATGAGATATGGCTGATTTCAGTATACTTACCGGTGGACCCGGCTGACCCGAAGGACCTTGGCTACCGACGGGACCTGGAGGACCCTGAAGAACGGCAGAAATAAGGAGAAAAAAATTAATGAGAAGAAAGAAAAAAGCAAGCAAGCACAACTCATTGATTTTCACAACAAAGACAACATCTATATTCATACCCGTGCAGTGGTATTAACAGAACAAATGACTGCCATGGGAGAACGACACATTGAATATATAATGTCTTTGGACTGAACTGTAATGGAAATGTAAAGAGTAAATTCAGAGTGACTCACCTGCTCGCCCTTGTCACCTTTGCTTCCCCTTACACCACACACCATATGAGATATAGCTGATTTCAGTATACTTACCGGTGGACCCGGCTGACCCGAAGGACCTTGGCTACCGACGGGACCTGGAGGACCCTGAAGAACGGCAGAAATAAGGAGAAAAAAAATTAATGAGAAGAAAGAAAAAAGCAAGCAAGCACAACTCATTGATTTTCACAACAAAGACAACATCTATATTCATACCCGTGCAGTGGTAATAACAGAACAAATGACTGCCATGGGAGAACGACACATTGAATATATAATGTCTTTGGACTGAACTGTAATGGAAATGTAAAGAGTAAATTCAGAGTGACTCACCTGCTCGCCCTTGTCACCTTTGCTTCCCTTCTGTCCCGACTCTCCAATCTCACCCTGTCACAATAACACAGCATTTACATATGCAAATATGTAATATCTAAAATAATATCTAAAACGGTCACATGACACAATAATACAAATGCAGTATCTGTTTCTCAAGAGTTTCTGGGGGGGAAAAAATCTGCTGTTTACCAAGGCTGCATTTATTTGATAAAAAATACAATAAAAACAATTAAATTGTGGAAATATTACAATTTCAAATAACTGTTTTCTATTTGAATATATTTTCAAATGTAATTTATTCCTGTGATACAAAGCTGAATTTTCAGCATCATTACTCCAGTCTTCAGTGTCACATGATCCTTCAGAAATCATTCTAATATACTGATTTGACACTCAAAAAACATTTCTATTATCATCAGTGTTAAAAAGAGCTGTGCTGCTCCATTTTATGGAAATCATGATTTTTTTTCAGGATTCTTTGAGGAATATAAAGTTCAGAAGAACAGAATTTCTTTGAAACAAATTTTTTTGTGACATTATAAATGTCTTAGTGTCATTTCTGATCAACTGAATGCATCCTTTCAGAATAAAAGTATAAATGATTTCGTACAAAAAAAAAGCATATACATTTTGAATGGTAATGTATTCATATTCATATGGTATTTACATGAAACTCAGAGGAAAATCAAATAACACAATGATATTGTATATGTTGAAAAAAACCTTGTATTAACATAGTACATGCCTAAAAAACATGGTATTGCCAGGGTAAGTAATAACACTCTACTCAAAAACTATACTTTTTAGTCTGTTTTTGTTGGTGTAGTCAGTTATTAGGAAACTAACATCGCTATTTATTCCTATGACTATATTTCCCAGAAGGCTTTGCACCTGTCACACATGGCAGAGCTGACACACATATCCTTCAAATATCGCTCACACCTTAAAACTGCCAATGCTAACACATGTTGGTGTCACACACACCTCAGATCGGTGTGTGTAGGTGTATGTGAGTGTGTCACGGTGATGCCATTTCCCTGACACGTTCACCTAAGTGTTAAATTAGATCATTTCCAATAAGGCAAACTGCATATTTGATTCCCTGCGCTGTAATATAACTTATATTTCAGTATCATCACACATATTTCTCATTCGAATGTGACATTGCTATGTTGCTGTTCCACCGGTTTGATACTCTATTAATGAAGTTCAGAATGATTTCTGAAGGATCATGTGACACTGAAGACTGGAGTAATGATGCTGAAAATTCAACTTTACATCACAAGAATAAATTACAGTTTACAATGTATTCAATTAGAAAGCATTTATTTTAAATTGTAATAATATCTCACAATATTACTGATTTTACTGTATTTTTGAGCACATACTGTAAATGCAGCCTTGACTTCATTAATGTATACTGTATTATCAAAGCTTCATTTAATTTTTTTTTATTTGGCCATGCACTGAGCAAATATCGAACCATCCATCCATTCCTCTAGAGAAAATATTGATCAGACAGCTGAGCGGTTTGATCTATGTGTGTGTGTGTGTGTGTGTGTGTGTGTGATGTGACCTTCACTTCTCTTCATCCTGATCTAATCAAATTTGGCCATGCACTGAGCAAATATCGAACCATCCATCCATTCCTCTAGAGAAAATATTGATCAGACAGCTGAGCGGTTTGATCTATGTGTGTGTGTGTGTGTGTGTGTGTGATGTGACCTTCACTTCTCTTCATCCTGATCTAATCATCTTGCAAACCCACCAGATTCAACCATGATCATCAATTACATGTCACGTCTCTGTCCTTAATTCATTAATTTCACTTCTCAAACCTTCTTCTACCACTTCTTTTTCTTCTGTACCTTATCACCATCCTCTCCTGGGGATCCGATGGGTCCAGCTGGGCCTGGAAGTCCCACAGGTCCCTGAATACCATCTCTACCGGCTGGGCCTTGAGGTCCTTTCTCGCCCTAATATGAGAGGTTATAGTTGTATATTTAATCATATGGAGCTAAGCAGGGCTCAGAAATGAAGATGGAGCATGTTTGAGGAAGTACTCACAGGTCCACCTTTCTCTCCAGCTGGGCCCGGGGGTCCTTGAGGTCCGGGTCGGCCTGGGAGGCCAGTAGGTCCAGCTGGGCCAGCAGCACCACGTTCACCAGGAGAGCCCTATGAATATGTGAATATGAAATTCCATAACTGATTTACTTGCAACAACTTCCATTTGCTACTGAACACTTGATGATCTGTTTGATTAATTATGCATTTGTTCTTGAAAAAAAATCATCAGGTGTTGACAGCTGGCATGCATATATGATTGTGTGCATATATGATATGAATGCTGTTTTCAAGATATTGATTATGTAACTATGCATATTGCGACATTATATAAGATATCAGTAAATCTGAATATTCACAATCCTGGTGTCAAGTCTGCATGAAAAGAGAGAGAAAAGAGGAATAGATTTGATCATACTTAATCATCTATCATTTATAAATGTGCATGTCAAACATTTGGACACAACTACTTATTATTTGACTTTTTTAATTACAGTTTTATTTTAATAGTAAATATGAAAATATCTTTATGATTACATATAAAAAAATGTAATATAGTATTTCATATTTAAATACAATATTTAATATAAATATTAATATTTGAGCAACTTCTTTCAACCAACCTCATTAAAGACACTGTTAAAGATGTTCACATGTACACTGCCAATCAGAAGTTTAAAGTTAGTAAGATTTTGTAATATTTTTGAAAGAAGACATTGCTCACCAAGGCTTTATTTATTTGATCAAAATACAGTAAGAACAGTAATATTAATAAATAAAATAACAGTTTTCTGTTGTAATACATTTCTTTAACAATTATTTTATGAATAGAAAGTTTAAAAAGCAATGATTATTTGAAAATGATCCTTATTGTTGCAAAAGTATTATTTTCTTACTGACCTCAAACTTTTGAATGGTAGTGTATGTTGATGCTTTTTCTGCACTATTCACTCTAAAACATGAATTAAATAGTATACAAAACAAATAAATTCAATCAAGTAAGTCCTAATGTATGGTACTGTACTGGTACTGTATATATACACTGTAAATCATCCATGTCATACAAACTGAATCACTGTACTCACTGAAAACCCAGTGTGTGGAGCAAAAGGAGAAAGGAGAAAGAGAAAACAAGGTAAACAAGCAAAAAAAAAAAAGCAGTTGGAGAAAAGATAGGCAAATAGAGGGAGCATGTCTACTTACAGCGGGTCCAGGTGGCCCTGGAGGTCCTTCATTCCCTTTCAAACCTGCTGATCCCTGCAGAGAGACACATAAAACTGCTGAACGTACACAAACACATCCATGTGCCCGACACGTTTGATGGGTAGAGGTGACACGGGGATGTACTATTTATACTGAACAACAAACTAAAAAGCTCAAAGCATGAAAAGAGAGATGCTCGCCTGTGCAGAATGTACGGGCGAGTTACACAAAGTTGAATAATTATGGTTAGGCATGTTTCATTCGTGAGACTCACCACAGGTCCTGGTAAGCCTCTCTCGCCTGGGAACCCTCTGAGTCCTGGAGGTCCATCTTTACCTGAGGGTCCTGCAGGACCTGGATCTCCCTATAAAGACCAGATATGATGAAAACCGGTTTTGACAAATAGATACCGGATTTGGATCTGTGTATACAGTGGGTACGGAAAGTATTCAGACCCCCTTAAATTTTTCACTTTTTTTTATATTGCAGCCATTTGCTAAAATCATTTAAGTTAATTTTTTTTCCTCATTAATGTACACACAGCACCCCATATTGACAGAAAAACACAGAATTGTTGACATTTTTGCAGATTTATTAAAAAAAAAAAACTGAAATATCACATGGTCCTAAGTATTCAGACCCTTTGCTCAGTATTTAGTAGAAGCACCCTTTTGATCGAATACAGCCATGAGTCTTTTTGGGAAAGATGCAACAAGTTTGTCACACCTGGATTTGGGGACATGTGTATGGCCTGAATTTGTTTGCACCTTTGCTCCCTCTTTTCCAGCAGATCCAGGTAGACCCTGTTCACCGGGTGGTCCTGGGGGTCCAGGGTGGCCTCGTTCTCCCATTGGTCCTGTCTCACCTGTTGGTCCCTGAACAGAAAGAGAGATGGATTATGGGTAAGGTAGTGGGGTAGATGAATCTTTGGGTCGACTGTAGGGCTGTCAAAATGGCTGAAAAACTAAATTCGAATTTTGTACTTAAATATTATCAAAATTTAAAATGCATATTTTCAGTTAGGGCGAAGAAAAGATTTTGGCTTCTCTTCTGAGGCCACAAGAGGGAACATCGAGCAAAATATTACTAATGCACGTTTATTCAAAGCATAAGACAAAATGACTATCTGTGAAAAAAGTGCATAATGTTTAAAATCATGTTTATAAACCAATTATAATTAATTAAGTTGCTTAAACAACTATAAACAAAACAGCATCATGTATGTATGCATAGCTTAATACAAAGGGCGGAAAGCCAATCACACAGAGTACATTTCTCATTTAAAAACATCAGATGCAGTTGGATGGGGGGGGAAAAACGCCATAAAGTCTCGATATATGTTTATTTTTTTCAAAGTTAAACGTGCATTAATTTTAGTGCACAAAATATGTGTTCTGTGTGAACGGCTTGGTTTCAGCCGTAAATGTAAACAAGATCTTCTCCGCATTGATGTTCTCTTTCCCCGCAATATTTTGATTGAACAACGCAGCAGTGCCACATCTAGTGGCTTCAACTGGATTGGCTAACAAAAACATTATAATGCAACGACACTTACATCGCCATCGCATCTCGTGCGCCACTGATAAGGCTGCCTCCTTAACGCACACCTAAAATTTGAATGCAACATTTTTGCATTCGAATGTGGATTTTTATTTTAAATTTGACAAATATTCGAAATTTGAAAAAAAAATTGACAGCCCTAGTCGACAGTGAATCAATTCAATTGACGATTCCTAATTAATTAATTCAAAAGAGATTTGGAAATTCACCTTAAAGCAAAAGAGTTTTCAACATGATTTATTTATTTATTGCTACTTTAACAAATTAGTATTAATTCAAATGATAACATTTTAAATCGAAATGAAAAATGAGCTACGGTTTTTAATGCAGAAATAAATATGAATGTATATTATATTTCTTATATATTATATAAGATATCTGTAAAATCTAAAAATTAAAAAATGCTGGTGTCAAGACTGCATGAAAAGAGAGAGAAAATGTTAAATAAACATTAAAGATAAACCTATAATCATTTTTCATTTACAATTATACACTAGTCAAACATTTAGACACAACTACTTATTATTTGACTTTTTGCTTTATTTATTACGAATTTTCCACATTTTATTTTAAGAGTAAATAATAATGAAAATAAAAATTAACATTAATATTTAATATAGTACTTAATATTTAAATACAATATTTCATATAAAAATTTATATTTATATATTTATATTGTAGTGGGGTAGATTAATCTTTGGGTTGGCACTGAATTAATTTAATTGACGATTCGTCAGTGAATCAATTCAATTCAAATTTGATTTGCAGAATCAAGTTTAATTCACCTCAGCAAAGCAATTTGCAGAGTTTGCACAATTAATTTATTTACATTGCTATTTCAACAAAATATGACTAACTCAAACGATAACATTTTAAATCTAGAGCAAAACAAATGATTCATTATCACGAAGTCATATTTAAAAGTCCATTTTTAATCGATGCATCTGGAACACAAAGAACGGTTGTACTCCAAGTTCTTTCATAGTCCAAAAGTGTGTTTGTACAGTATAATCAAAGAAAGTGATCAAAAAGCCTGGAAAACATACATTAATAAAGATGCTACAGGTGTTTAAAAAAGATCAGTGGATATGCAAATTATGCAAAAATCAGATTATATGCATCCATTTGCATGGCAGAGCATGTGTACTTGAACATTCATATGTTTGTGCGTGGCATTGTTGAAACCTGTGCCCACCTCAACATTTGCATAAAAAGTAGAATATCATGATTGCTTATGAATAATTCATTACCCAGTCAGCGCCAACATCTAACCGCATAAACAAAAGCATGTCAGGAGACAAAACACAGACAGGCCAACAAACGGCCCATATGTAACCTAATGGAGTCATTATGATTCCCCAGTGACAACCTTAGGACACCTTTAAGATTATCTAATGAGCGAGTGATGGCTGGTGACAGCCTCATGAATATGTAGCACGTGTCTCTGGCCTCAGCCTGTGGTACCCATGCTGGAAAAACAGATTGGTGTGTGGGGCATGCTGTTTTCTAAGCGAAATGCTTTATAATGTGTTATTCTTCTGCGGAAGGTAGATGCAGCCCTTTTATTTTATTATTTTCATATTTCAAGTTTTCCATTTTTTTTTCAAGTTTTAGTAATTCGATTAAGTGTTTATGTGCTTTTGTTATGTCATTAAGTCATTTTTATTTCAATTTTAGACATTTTAATAATTCAGCTTAAACATTTATTTCAGTTATTTCCTTTCAAGTAAAATTTTCATTTAATATTTATATTTTATTTTATTTCAACTTTACTTTAATTCCAGAAAATTAGAAAAAAGGTTTAGTTAACAATAACAACACCGTCTGAGTTTTAGTCATTTTTATAATTCAGCTTAACATAGTTATTTCAGTTATTTAATTTCAAGGCTACATTTCTAATATATTTCATCCAAAAATTTAAATTTTAATATTTAGCATTAAGAAAATTTTATTTTTTATTTATTTATTTTTCTTGATTTATTGTGCATTGCTTTATTATTTTTCATGACAGCTATGTTCCTTTTCTTCCATTCCTTTGTTATTATTATACAAAAACATTTAAAAAAAAATCTAATACCGTAATTAAAATCATCTGGAGAATTTTAATATTAAGAATAAAAATGGAGAATGGAGATTCAAATTTGAAAAAAAATATTTTCTTAATATTCATTTATTTTTTCTTGATATTCAAATATTCTTTATTATTTTCCTTATATATATATATCTATATATATATATATATATCTTTTTTTTTTTTATTGGGCCAAATATTTTATGACATTATTCTTGAGATTCACCCTTTTTTCACCCATTTTACTAACCCATTTTATTGAAATCTTATTAAAGGCACTGTTGATTGTGTAATTCTAGAGTCATTTCGAAAATTTGAACTTCAGCATTCTGTGTTCCACTTACCTGAGGTCCGACTACACCTGGGGGTCCGGGAGGTCCGGTTTTACCTTGGAAACCCTGTCAGAAGAAAATAAATTTTATTGCCATAAGTATGTGAATGAAAGTGTGTGTGTGGTCATATCAGATGCCACTCACAGTCTCTCCTCTCTGGCCAGGGTGTCCGGGCAGCCCGTCCTTTCCGGGAGGACCCTGAAAACGAGAGAGAGGGAGAGAATCAGGACAGATGATTGGATGAAAGAGGGATTTCTATAGTTATTTCTACAGTGTTAACGTCACTTACCGGTGGACCCTTAGGGCCGGGGAATCCAGTAGGTCCCGCTGCGCCTAACGGACCCTGTAAAGCAGGGAAAAAAACTAACGTTCAATCTCTCTCTGAAGCAATAATCGATACTTTGGAAGGATTCAATTACTATTTATACTGTACCCGTTCACCGGGTGGTCCTGGGGGGCCGTCGCTTCCTGAGTTGCCCTGTGAAGGTGGGGAGGAGAAGCAAATGAGAAAAGGCTAATTAAACAGAATGTTTTAATATTTCAGAATGTTTGTATAAATGTCCATGCAAATGGGATTAATTATTGATAATGTAAGACTTATGCTTATTGCCAGAGGTAATGAGTACCATTAAAGATTTGTTCGACTGATAGAGGATATGCAGATCGCTAAAATCCCTGTTGCATTTGAATTAGTTCCAGCTGAGCCGTGGAGACAAACCTTGCGTTCTGAAATGTAATAGGAGCACCATTTGCCCCTGTCAACACGTTTAGCTTTCAGAGCACCACAAATGATGAAAGAGTTTTAAAATCTACTGAAGCCAGAGATGTTTTCTTTCAGTCAGTCGGGGTGTGGGGTGCTTTTCCTAATTACATTTGTATGTGCCAAACACTTGTTTTATGCATGCTTGAATGCATGCATGATCCGATTTTCTTTGTGTTTTTACATTTGGATGTTACATTATTTATTTACTAAGGCAGAAGACCCCTGAAAAGGGCTTTGCCTCAATACAGCATCATCTCATTTAATTATAGAATTTCACAAATATAAAATAGTGGTTAAAAAGGACAGCCTCACCTTTGGTCCTGCTTTCCCAGTTGGTCCCCTCGGCCCTCTTTCACCACGGGGTCCCTACAGAAAAGATCACAAGAAGTATGAGAAAGCAGTGAGTGAAATAAGTCCTACACTGAAAAGGGTACGTATTGTTTGTTTTTGTCCTAACTTTGTTGTCTTACCGTAGGTCCTCTCTGTCCTCGGGGTCCCGGCTTCCCTGCTGTCCCCTGTTTGTGAGAGTGAATAATATATGAAATAATGGAAAGAAAAAAAAACATTTTATATCAATCAGTACTTTTATATCAACAATTACTTTTCTTATTTTATTTTATTTTTAAAAGATATTATGTTATAATGAATAAATTCTAATACAATAAATGCTATAATAATTAAACTGTGCATTTTGTGAATAAATATTAATTTAATATAGTTTTAAAAGATATTTTCTATATTTAATAAGTTCTAATAAAATAAATATATAAATATGTATGTATATATAATATATATAAATATTTTTAAATTAACAATAATATATAATAATTAAACTGCATTGTATGAACAATTATTCATTTAATACTATTTTTGTTTTTATAATAACATTTATTATTCAAATTCAGAAGTAGAGATAACTAAATAAATGTAAGCTTTTCAATTCTCGCGCTTCACTTACTGTTCAAATGCTCTTTTCAGCAAATTCAGTCATTAATTGTGTAATTTCAACAAAGCCATAAGCAATGGTTTCAGCCTAGTAGAACATTGTGATTAATTTGATTATCTGTAGATTATATTAGCATCTCTCCATCTCATGAATACTTCATGCAGACAGTAATGGCGGAACATAGAAAGTTTTGCATCAACAGATGAATGCAGTCTGAGATTGATAGATTGTGTGTGTGTGTGTATTTAATGGCTTGAGAGAATAAGAGGTTTTTGGATTATAATGTGTTTATGGGAGACTGCATTGTCTTCCTAATGGCAGCCGGCTGCTGCTCTCAGCTTAAATGTGATGATATACAGCCAATAAAGCATCGGTGCGGAGAGCTGGGAGTTTACTCAGGGCCTTTCCCAGCTTTTCTTAGCCATAAGGGTAGCACACACACTACAGCTCAGAGACTGTTAGCTTCCATACACTGAGATTAAACCCCTGATTTCACTTCTAATATAGAGAGCACAAGTTGAAATGATTCTTTTTATTAGACACTTTGTTATTGTTTTTTTGTTGTCATTTTTATTTATTCTGCCTGAAATATGGTATGACATGATGGTGAGTAAAATATTTTCTCACCATATTATTCATATACTTATTATATTTTTTATTAATATTTTGAATTAACTTTTATTTTTATATTTCATTTTTTTGGTTTTGTTTAATGTTTGATTTATTTTAAATATAACTATTTAGATTAAGTTCATTTTTATTTCAGTTTTAGTTTTTATTTATTTTATATTATCAGTTTTTAATTTTAGTTTAATGTTTAGTCATTTTATGTGCTTTTGTCATTTGTATTAGTTTTTTTTTATATTATGATTTTCAGTTTTAGTTTTTATTTATTTTTATATGTTCAATTCATTTATAGGTTTTCCATCTAATATTTATATTTTATATAACTTCATCTTTATTCAATTAGAATGTTTTCAACAGTTTTAGTTTTAGTTAATAATAATAACCCTGTTTGGGGTCAAATGTTCCCCTAACGGTGCTTCTGAATTTCTGAATTGCTTCGCATTGTATATCTTGATATCACATGACAGAGAATAAAAATCTAATTGGAATAGAGGTAAGTTGATTTTCTGGTTCACTTTATAAGATTAATCAAATTGCATTTATTGAAATGGTTTATATTACATCTGACATACGTGTTATATTAAATCTTTTGCATTATGTTAGCCTAAATGAACACCCTGCATTTCTTTCTCAAAATTCGAGAGAAAACCAGAGAGAGCATATCTTTTCACTACTCAAAAAAACAAAAAACAAAACATAAAATAAGATGAGGAAAAAGGGTGTGTGAGGGAAATAAAAAGAGACAGGAAAACTCAAATCCATACGGCTCTCTTTTTAACACACCCTCGTGCCTTTCTCTCCACTGGTTCCTTGGAATCCCTGGAATCCTTGAGAACCCTGAAGAGGAAAAGAGAGAGAGATTAATTCACAGGTCCATCAAAGCGAGGAGGGGGAGAGGGATAAAAGGAGGAGAAGAGAAGAAAAGTGCTGTTGCAGCAGTGCATGCTGGGTCACGGTTAAACGGAAAGCTGACACCAGATGGCATTATGGGTAAATCCACTTAGCTTTGATCAAGAAGTTCAAACATGTCTGCCTTCCAATCCCACTCTAATGCATGCACGCACACACACAACCTTGTCCTTCTATCAATACATGCACACACTCGAACACGGCCGCTGTGGATGCTGGGTAATCACAGGCAGACCGGGTGTATTTACCTTGGGGCCTTGTCTTCCTGGATAACCTGGCAACCCGGGTACACCAAGCTTACCCTAAAATCAAAGTACACAGAAGAAATATAACTAATCCGTCGTGACAAAACACTGACAAACTTCACGATGCATATACTGTATAGATATACACTCACCTTCTCTCCGGTCGGCCCGAGCGGTCCAGCATCTCCAAGTAAACCAGATCTTCCTTTGGGTCCTTCAGGCCCGTCTTCACCTCTGGGTCCGGCGGCACCAAGTTCTCCCTGAATACATTAGGATTTATATGAGACTTTGTAGATTTTTTTTACAGGCCTGTCCCAATGAATGACTGACAATCACAGCTGTATGCCAGCCAATCATATCAGAGCTCATTTACATTCATTTAAATTTACATGAACATTAACTAACGTAATAACTGGATGGATAAATAATAAATGGCTTTCAGGGGGGAAATACATTAAAAAGCATAGAAGAAGTTCTTTTAAATTCCTCAGCAAACTTGCAAGGGGGGCTCAAGATGACTTTAAATGTTTTAAAATAAGACAAAATTAGCTAAAACAACCAAAAATTACAATATTTTCTTTATTTAATTCACCCCCAAATTTCTGGAATGGTACAATTTAATTATTTGAAATAATGAAATTATTTAAAGCAAACTTCCAAGGGTGTTTCAAGATGTTTTAATATAAGACAAAACAAGCTTTAAAATGAGCTAAAACAACTAAAAAGTGAGATATTTATTAAAATAATTCACCCCCAAAACCTTCTGAAATTTTTACAATTAATTATTTTTAAATAATTAAATTATTTAGAGCAAACTTCCAAGATGGTGTCAAGATTACTTAAAATGATTTAAAGTAAGACAAAACAAGCTTTAAAATGAGCTAAAACAACCAATAAAATAAGATATTTCTTAATTTAATTCACCCCCAAATTTCAGGAATTTTACAATTTAATTATTGCTAATAATTAAATTGTTTAAAGCAAACAAGGGCACTAAGATTACTTAAAATGTTTTAAAATAAGACTAAACAAGCTTTAAAATAAACTAAAATGACAATTTTATTATATTTATTATATTATATTTATCATATATTTTATTATATTTGTGACAATGACAATTATTATATTTACTAATGTAATTCACCCCAAAATTAAAAATGTAACTTTTAAATGTAACAAAATTACATTCATAACTATATATTTTAGAAACCAATACATATATATATATATACACACACATATATAACAACTAAAAACCATTTCTTCTACAATTCAACTTTTTTATTTTAATTATAATCAAATTATTTATTTTACTTATTTTAATCTCCTAATTTCTGTCAATTGAAAAAGGGGACGCCTTTGAATATTACTGTGACATTACAGTCAAAAAGACTGAGAACCACTTCTATAAATGTATATTTACATCCAGAAGCGTTTGTATATTGGTCCCTAATAACCCAGAGCGGTGTACGTTTGCTTATTACAATCAGCGGACTTTATAACACCAAAAAATCTGATCAGTTAGGCTGGGTGAATATTATACATGCCCTTCAACCGACTTCTGGAGTCCACAATGACAACATTTCTTGGCATTTTGTGTGAAAAACGTCTTTGAAATAGATTCAGCAGCGTGTCGTCTGGGAATACGTGATCGCTAAGGTGTTTTTAGCACATTTCTATGTGGCCGAATTCCCAGGTTATGGTCCTTGGGGTCCTTTTTTCTGTGTATGTCTAAATCTGTTCAAATCCCAAAGCAGGTATGAGCAAAAGTAATAGTGATGCACCACTAAATATAGACCCACTGCGATTTATGTGCTTCCTCAGAGATGCTCTGAGAATTAAAGATCGACCCAAGTGAAAAGAGACATCAAATCCCATAATTCTCCAGAGATAAAGCCAAAAACAAATAACCTCTTCAACCTGCGAATAAGTCTCTTACCCTGTCGCCTTTGATGCCCATATCTCCCTTAAATCCTGGAAATCCGTCTTCTCCCTGAGAAAGAAAGAGATGAAGATATGACACTGAGAGCGTTGCAAATTTCCTTTCGCACATAATACCCCATTTTTGACAAATGCGAAAGGACCGATCTCCATGGCAACTGCTACTGTATTTCTGCTATTTGCCGAGGCCTGATCTTATTTTCCTGCTGCACTCTTGCAGGGTAAAACATTTTAATGACCAAAGTGAGAAGGTCAAAAATGCATCTTGGAGTACACTGGTTTCCATTTTCAGAAGCAGAAATGAAACATTAATGACACAGGAGCAGTGCATTAGCCGTCGGCACACACTCACAACAGCTCGTATCCAGACGGACACAGTCACACGAACACACTCTGAAATTACCTTTTCACCCGTGTTTCCTTTCAGCCCGCGGACTCCATCAGCACCCTGCAGATAGAAAGAGCGAAAGAGCAAAAGAAAAAAGATCAGCAGAGTCCATCAAAACTTAAAAACATCTGAGAAGCCAAACCCCTGCGATTGACTCACTGTCTCACGAATGCTGTCTAAAAACCATTTAGGTGATTAAAGCTCTGTTTTGAGCCCTGGTAAGCCACTGGACTCTCTACTGTCTCTATAATAATAATAAACAATGGATTACAATAGTGCATTTTAATTGAATTGCACATTTTTTAATCTATGCATTTTGGCATGAAATATAGGTATATCTATATTAAACAATTATCTTGTTTCATCTGCCATTTTGGATAATGCATTATGGATTCTTCACAATGCATTATGGGATTACATTTTCCGTGAAGACTGACTTCTAACTATATTTTAAGTTTGAATTTTATTTTATTTTATTTCTAAAATATATAAAGTTATAAAGTTCAGATGATTGTGCCTCAGGAAAGTATCAGAAACATTAGCAGGGTGCCATCTCTGTTTCACTATAAGGAAAAAGCTAGAGGCAAAACGAGTTGGGTGACTTTTCACCTACAACTTACTACTATAGAACTACAATATCCACTGACCAATGAGAGATCATTATGAGTGCTGCTATGACCAATGAGGATTAAGAAACACCTACCTTTACACCTCGAGGGCCAGGATATCCGATCGGCCCCTGAGGACCCGGAGGTCCCTGTCAAACACAATCAGTTATGGATGGAGTTATTGATCACATCTGAAGCTAGATTTGTACAAGAGAACTGTCTGTAAAGAAACTCGTCGGATAGAGAAATGAAGGATAAACATGTACCAAGTGTCCTTTCTCGCCGGATGGCCCTTCTTTTCCTGGGTGGCCCTGTGTTTGTGACACAAAGATAAAGAGAAACGACAAGTTATGCAGCAATAACTAAATATAAAGCCATGAAATGTGTAGAGAATAGGCCTTGTGATCGGATGTGAACAATGTGTGTCTCTGAAGAACTGCCAGGCAGATCACTGTACTGTAATTATTAATATCTCTCTGAAACAATGGAGCTTGAGATGATCAGACGTGAAGCGTGTGTGTGTGTGTGTGTGTGTGTGTGAGTGAGTGTGTGTGTATTTCCCGGACTCACTGGAGGTCCGTCAGCTCCTGCCACTCCTGCTAAGCCTGGTTTTCCAGTGGGACCCTGAAGAGAGGAAAACCAGCATAAGCACTCAATCCATTAACACTCAGCACACTTTTCCTGTTTCAACACACATCCATAAAGATTATCCAGTAGAGAGAACAATACGTTAAAGTGGGCAGTGTGTAGTAATGTTAATTTTGTCAGTTATTTTAAATTTAGTCTTAGTCTTAGTCCTGTGTCAAATGTAACTTTTAGTTTTTATTATATTTAGTCAACTTGTCCTGTTTTAGTTTTAGTCAAGTTTCAGTCGACTAAATGTCTGAGAATTTTAGTCTAGTCAGTGGAAACTTGAATATTTTCGTCTTACTGTATAATGGTTAAAATTATGAAAAAAATATATATATTGCTCAATTTTAATTGCAATGATTGTTGTCATTTGGGAAATTTATTTTTACATTTCATCAGAAGTTGCTCTTTCCCCAGTAAGCACAAATCAATAGAATATCGACTCGTATGCATGGTTTATTTCACCTCATCTAACGTTAGTGTACAGATTTATAACAGGATATCAATTAGAGGCTAAATAAACACCAGACTTCAGATCACTCGCCCTGTCTACGTTATGAAAACTGGTGTAACAAAAACCTACTCTCAAATATTAAACAGAGAAATTCCTAATAGTAATTCCAATCATTCCAAATTGCATTAATGTTTCTCTTTTAAAACAACGGCAAACAGGAGGTTGTGTAAGTAACGTTACAATCCGCAACCACTATCGCGAACAATACAGTCGAGATCCATGGCAGAACACAGACTGGCTGAATGACACTTTCATTTAAGCAGAATACCTCAAACAGAGATTGCTGAACTCCAGCTTACTTGTACAGTCCTTTATGTCTGTGTTTTCAAATCACGGCATCTCCGCAGGGAGAGCGCAAGTGAATGGTTGCCAGATTGCATAAAGCAAAGAGCTGGGTAGAGTACATATCCGTTTAACAGAAAAGCTCTGATCGGGGGATTTGAGCTCTTGATATCTGGCAACCGCAAACATGAACGCTCGCTTAATACAGTTTTGTACAGCAGTCTGAAATGTTTTGGCTCCACTTTTTTCAACAAAAATAAAAAGGTTTTGGTAAAGTTTTTGTTCTTTTAACTACATTTTAGTCTTGTCTTTTTTCTGCAACGATATTGCATGTTCATTTAGTCTCAGTTATCGTTTAATGACCTTATTATCGTCTCGTCATCAGGGGGAAAAAACCTCGTTGACGAACATTTTTCGTCATAGTTTTCGTTAACGAAATTAACACTAGTGTGTAGAAGGGTTAATGATAAATATGAATGTCAAGAATGATGAAAATCAAACATGTGACAAATTCTTAGATATGTAAGCTTTGTATTCATGCAGGGTTGAAAAAACTGTGTATACCATTTTCAGTAAATATTTTACATTAATCACTATAAAAATATCAAGTGGTGTAAGTAAGAAGTAATAAAATGTATACATCTTTATCATTATTTTCAAAAAAATTTATAGTTTTATGGTTTTCTTGTCACATAACAGCAAAATGGCTTTGATTTGGTGGTCAAAGGTTTTTCAATTATATAATAATAATAATAATATCAAAACTGCTTCGCTGCTTATTTTCTAAAGATTTTTTTATAAACATTAATAATAGACAAAAATAAACATTATCAATAGACACGCACACGCACACGCACACGCACACACACACACACACACACACACACAAACTCCATATAAAGGCTTTAATCCATTAACCAGATAAGCATCCATTGATCATCCATTCATGCGATCTCACCTTCTCTCCTGGAGGTCCGATCGCTCCCTGAGGACCTGCAAGTCCCTGTGGAAGAGGACAGAATTAGAGGACATTAACTGATTAATGTCGGGTGGGTTAGACCGTGTCTGAGTGGGCGTGGCTTGATAAATACCTGAGCTCCAGGGTTGCCTTGTTGTCCTGGAGGTCCTGGCTCACCTTGAGGACCCTGATGGGTGAAAACAGAAGCATAATAAAGTGAATATGTGCATGTATAAGCATGTTTGTATATGCACAAGTGTGTGTGTGTGTGTGTGTGTCTCAGACTTACAATGTTTCCTTTCGCTTGAGTCAGACAGGCTGTGTTTGAGGCACACTTTACTCAATAAGAATAAAACCTTTTTCTATGTCACTTAAATGACTCTTCATCTCATGTGCTTCTTTTTAAACACATGAGCATACCTGTCAACACTCCTGTTTTCCCCGGGAGTCTCCCGTATTTCACACCCGCCCCCTCCCGTTTTTGTTATTTCTCCCGGGAAACTCCCGTAATTTGTATAGCCCAAACCTCGTTATATGAATAATCACATCAATATATTATTCCAAGGTTGTCCAGTTGCCAGATCTTGTATGAAATGCATCCTACTCACACAATCGACACATCATACAAATTTCAACCCATTTGTGCCCTCAACCTGGCAACCTACAACCCAGTTGCTCTGTTGATATCTGCACAGGCACCAGACGCGGGAAGTTTAATCAAGTGGTAGACATGGGAGGAAAAGACTCGGGTGACGCTTGTGCTCCGGTGAAAAAACTAAATATACATGTAAATTTAACAACAGCTGGACGGAAGAATTTAATTTCATATCTCGGAAGCCATATGGACAATGCCCACGCCTTTTGCAAATCATGTCACACTGATTTTAATATCGGACACGGTGGGGAAAATGATGTTACTCGGCACATTAAATCACAATGGCACAATCATTTAGCGGAGGCACAGGGCACACTGGCCATTTCGGAAGTTTATTTATGTGCATTTCATATGCCTCTGCCATCCATCACCACCACTACCACTCATCGGCACCCTCCTAAATCTTGTATGAGATTTAAGGCCATAAAAAGTCGTAAATGGTACAAGAAAGTATTAATTGTGATTAATTTCTTAATTTTTTTATGATTAAACTTCAAAAGGTTATGATTTAATTGATTAAATTTTAGCGCTGCACGTTTCAAAGTCAGGTGCTACACTGCTTTGTCTACTGCTGTTACCAGGGAAACCGCTATATTTCTGCCGTTCAGAAAGTGCCACCTGCTGGCAGAGAATGAATATGCATTTCTCAATAGGACTTCTGCTATTTTTGTTCAGACCAAAGCAGAAATCGACCCATATTTTTATGACCCATATATATTTAGGTTAATGAATTAATATAATTGTTTAATAATATATTTTTTGATTAATATAATAATGGTGCAGGTTTTAAAAAAGGTCTTAAATTCTTACATTTGATTTGAAAAATCCTGCAGATACCCTGACCATACCCCCACCCCCAGAGGTCTCCCGGATTTTGGTACCCAAATGTTGACAGGTATGCACACAAGCCCAGAATACTATTTATTTAGGTATAGACCTTTTATAGAGGTATAGACCTTTTTTAATGTTGAAAAACATACTTTGTGCATCTTATCAGACATAAGTGATTGTGTTTATGTGTATATGCAAGAGCAGATAAAGTCACTCTCAATCTAAATGGTGAACATGGAGCGCCCCCTGCTGGACAGAGTCTTAAAATGTTATATTAACTAGTGGTTAATTGACTGAACATTTTCATCTCCTCTACATTTTCTGTCTCTGAATGTTTCTCTCACTTCACATCCATAACAAGCAAAATGCAGTGGACACCTCAAAAAAATGAGTGGAATGGATTTGTTGTTTCACTCCACTGGAGGAAATGTTGTGTTACGTAACACTATGATCTAGTGGCGGATAGCAGAGGATAAGAGAGCATGCTGGGATACTGGAGGAAATATGATCTCACCGATTCTCCGGGCAGACCTCTGGGTCCGACCTCACCATCGCCACCCTGGGGATACAGGAAATGATGTCATCATTGTGATCCATTTAGACATAGAACAATAACACAGATGATGAAGGAAACAGGAAGGGATTAAAAGAAGAAGCTCTTACTCTTTCTCCATCCTCTCCTGGAGGCCCATGAGGCCCCTGAGGACCCATCTCACCCTACAACAACCACAAAGACACACTCATTAGTTTTCATAGAATGAATCACCCTCCTTTTTACATGAGTACTGCCAAATAAATTAAATTTCATCTCAATTAAAATCATTTTATTAAAGAATCATGTATTGCAGAAAGCCATTTAATAATAAAATAAAATTAAACTCTAAAGTTTTCCACCTATTTTATTTTTAAATGCTCAATATATGTACAAATAAAAAAATGTATTTGGAAATAAAATAAAATATATAATAAAGTAGCTGTTCACATATTTTAAAATGTTCATAAACATGTGTTTACCCTGTGATGCTTTTAATGCCAAATAAATACACAAATGGACATTAAATGCTGATCTCAATTGAAATCATTTTCTTAAGACTGGCCGGTCAGAACAGGGTTATTATAGTAAACAAAAACTAAAATTAAAACCATTAAAAATATATTTTTCGTTAACTAGAATAAAACAAAATATAAAAAACTTTTCAGATCATTGCTCATTTTAATTGTTTAATTTGACGTACAAAAAAAAAAAAATTTATAAAAACAATACAGACATATTAAAAACTACAAAAAAATGACAAACAGAAGAAAATTACTAAAACTATCAAATATAAAAATAAAAAAAAATAATAATAAAATAGTATCTCAATTATACTAAAATAAGATTGGATAAGAAGCTGTAAAGTATGAAATGAATTGAAATGAATTTAAATTAAATGAAATAAACAAAAAATAAAATAAAAGCTCTGAAGTGTTCCACTTATTTTAAATGTGTTTACCCTGTGACCCTTTTCTCCAGGCAAACCAGCGAGCCCATCGAATCCTCGGTCACCCTGTGAAGCACACACAGGAAACAGTTCAGAATGGCAGGATATTAACATTTTATAAATAAGAAACAATTATTTACTACTGTAATTTGTCTACATGAAATCAAAGTTGGCCCTTTTTACTTTCTGTCATCTTATTGCGCACAATTCATTATTGTACTGGCCAAGAAAGCACAGCAGCGTCTCTACTTCCTCCGCAAACTGAGAAGAGCCAGAGCCCCGGCCCCCATCATGTGCACCTTCTACAGAGGCACCATCGAGAGCATCCTGACCAGCTGCATCACTGTGTGGTATGGCGCCTGCAACGCGTCCTGCCGCAAGACACTTCAACGCATAGTGAGAGCAGCTGAGAAGATCGTTGGTGCCTCTCTCCCCTCCCTTCAGGACATCTACAACACCCGTCTCACCCGCAAAGCCCTCTACATTGCAGGTGATCCCACCCACCCGAAACACAGCTTCTTCAGTCTGCTGCCATCAGGGAGGAGACTGCGGAGTCTCCAGGCCAGGACCAGCAGACTGAAGGACAGCTTCATCCATCAGGCTGTCAGGAAGCTGAACTCCCTCCCGACCTTGCCCCCCCTCCCCTCTTTTGCCCCACGCACCACTGAACTCTGACCCTCTAACGGACTCTCCCACTCCCCCCTCCCAAATACTCACACACACACTGTCACTTTAATCAGTCGAAATAAGCTCTTTTGCACTACAAATCCTTTTTTTGCACTCCAATCACTATATCTGCACTGTTGCTTACTTTACTGGTTTGCACTCTATCTGCCATATGCCTTGTGCTTTATATATATATTTTTACATTTGACCTTATTTGTATATTTGTATGGTTGTATATTTGTATTTTGTATTTAATCTGTATTTATGTTATCTGTATGCACCCAAGGGTCTGAGAGTAACGCAATTTCAATTCTCTGTGTGTATGTCCTGTACATGTGGAAGAATTGACAATAAAGCAGACTTGACTTGACTTATGCTAAAAGATATTTGTCTACCGTTAATCTCATTAGTTTTACCTTTGGTCCCGTCTGTCCAGGCATCCCTCTGGCTCCATCTGAGCCGGGTCGACCCTAAGCCACCGAAAACATGATTCTTGTTCATAAATCTATTTATACAGAATGATCAGGTCAATAATAATAACAACAAAACGCAAACTTACCCTTCTACCAGGCTTTCCAGGAGGGCCAAGGGATCCCAGTGGACCACGAGGACCCTAAAAACACACACACACACACACAGGTCTCAGAACAGCTCTATCCTGCATTAAACTGTCTTCAAATACTGTCAAAAAGCTGAGGATTGTGGGTAATATGCGATGCCTACCTGAGGTCCTGATTCTCCAGACTCTCCTTTCAGTCCAGACACACCAGGAGGCCCCTGGGAAAATCAAATCAAGCATGAAACATTATCAGACTCATTATAATATCATAGATATCATCATTTCGACAGACTGAAAACAGATTTACAGACATACCAGAGGACCAGAACGGCCTGTCAAACCCATGGGTCCGGTTGGACCCCTCATCGCCAGCTATATAATAATGACACGGAGCGATTAGTTTGCATAGAGATGCATGTGTGTGTGTGTGTGTGTGTGTGTGTATTAGTGTATGTGTGTGTTTTTACCCTGGCCTGCTGCATGATGGCTTGCATCTGAGCCTCTTGGGCAGAAACTGCAGGCCCTTTATGTCCGCTGTCCCCTCCTGTACTCATGCGGAACTACAGAGACAGAACGGTACCAAACTATCAGCATTCAGACTGAAAGAAATATGTTAGACATTATAGCATGAGTGCTACCTGTTTTAGAATGTTCTATATATGTTCAAATAAAATTAAATAAAATTCAGTAAAATGTACTTGAAAATAAAATGTTTAAATAAAAATGTAAAATAAATATATACATTTATTTTATCTTAACGTTAACTGGATGATTTGTTTTGGATGCTTGAATAAGTTGCATGCTACACTCAATGAGTGGCATTTAGTTATAGCAATAAATACAGGTCATTTGCATAAAATACAATAAAAATACATTTTAAAAATCCTCTGACAATTTTTCATTATATGTTCAAATAAAAGAAGATAAAATAATTCTAAAGTATTCCATCTATTTTAAAATGGTCATTATATGTTCAAATAAAATAAAATTATGCATTTAAAAATAAAATAGTTCCAGTGTTTCATCTATTTTAAAAAGATCATTATATGTTAAAAAAACTAAAATTCTGTATTCAAATATAAAATAGATATAAAGTGTTTCACATAGTTGAAAATGTTCAGTATATTTTCAAATAAAATAAAATAACTCTAAAGTTAAAATGTTTAAATATTCATTATATGTTAAAAAAAAAGAAAAAAAAGAATGCAGTTTAAAATAAAATAGCTCTAAATTGTTTAATCTATATTAAAAAGTTCATTATATGTAAAATAAAATAAAATAAGATAAAACTTTTGAACACTGCAGTAGTGTACCCTACGTAATACATAAATAAATAAATATAAAAATGTGGTAGTATGTAATTCCAAATATACCCTATAGCTGAATTCAGACTAGCATACTACTCTTACTATTTCTTCCATATAAAGAAAAGCAGAAATAGTATGACTAGTAAGCAGAGGCGGACAGTAGTGAAGTATTTTTATTCTGCTGTAAAAGTACTTTTCAAGTGTCTGTACTTTATCAGAGTGTTTTTCTTTAGAAAACCTTACTTCACAACATTCCAAAGCATAATATTGTACTTTTTACTGCACTACGTTTCATATTAAATACCAGTTAATACTTAATTACATTAGAAATATATTACTTTCTTTCTTTTACTCAAGTAAAAATAATGCAAAGATGTACTTGAGTACAAGAAAGTACTAAATTTGTAATGTTCTTAAGTATTAAAGGTAAAACAAACAACAACTTTTATTTCTGAAATGAAGTGCAGTAAAAAGTATGACATTATGCTTTGGAATGTAGTGAAGTAAAGTTTTCCAAAGAATAACACTCTGATAAGCTACAGATACTTTTTAAATTTACTTGAGTAAAGTAAAAATACTTCACTACTGTCCGCCTCTGCTAGTACAGTAGTATGCAGTTATGTGTTTCTGTGCCCTCATCTCTGTGCATGAGTCAAATTGATCAGCACTGCCATCTGGTGGCTGAACTCATTCACTACACTTCCAAGAGTCAGAACGCTTCAAAGTGAACCTTTGCTTCATGACTCTGTATTGATTTTCATGGGTATTTCTGGGGCGGTGAGGAGAGGTAGTGTTTAGGGTGGGGTTTAATTACAATCACATGTTGACTGTAAACACATTTACAAAACGGACAACATCTTTTTTAATGTGGTGTTCAGAACATCTGGATTTGCCATGGAAGCATTCCAGAACTCTCGACTGAAAGACATTGTGAAGTCGATACACGTTCCAGAATAATAAAAAAAACCTGTATTGGAGTAACAGCTGGGAAAGAGGACATTTGGAAAAGCTGGGAGTATGATGTGGAATTTGCAAAATGTCTCACTGCATTAACCAGCGTGAGATTGATGGGGAATCACAGCAGCAAAGGGAGCATTATGTTTCTGATATCTCTCTGAAATAATTATCACTGTTAAACCACTCTGAAAATAAATCAAGCCAGTGCACATTCATAATGACGCACTGCAGATCTCGTCTACAGGCTAAAACTGATCTCAGTAAGTACAGGGCAACGGGGCTTTAATTCTAAAAGCTAAAAGACGTGCAAATGTGTATGAATCAGTTGTTTGTGCATCATTTTATTGTGTAGTTTTTGTAAGTGTGTATCCGGTAATTGTGCTCAGATTTACATACAGGCAACATCAGGACAGTCCCTGGAGGTCCTGGAAGACCATCAGCTCCAGGCAGACCAGGGCGACCATTAGGACCCTGTCAAAATAGCAAAAGATTATGGGTAATTCATTAAACACCATTTTGATCATTAATATAATCTCTTTCAATAAGTGCAATTTTATCGCTCTAAAGTAAAAATTTTAAGTTAATTTTGTACATTATGGTGAAATGCATAAAGAAATGTTCAGGTCATATTTCACCCTGAAATTTAAAAAAAATCTAAATATCATTTTATTATTTCATATATACTATATATATATA
>NW_015505240.1:3468412-3484514 GCF_001515645.1 Sinocyclocheilus grahami
ATATATATATATATATATATATATATATATATATATATATACTGTATATATATATATATTTCTTTGAACACAATCATTACTTTAAAATAAATATTAATTAGTTAGAACTTAAATTAAATACTAACATGATTTATGCTTATAATTGTAGTTTACAAATGTACTTTACAATTTAAATAATATATGAGTTTGTTTAAATATATACATTTGTATTGTGTGTGTGACCATGGACCACAAAACCAGTCATAAGTGTCAATCTTTCAAAATTGCGATTTATACATAATCTGAAAGCTGAATAAATAAGCTTTCCATTGATGTATGGTCTGTTATGATGTATGTTTGTTAGGACAATATTTAGCAGAGATCCAACTATTTGAACATCTGGAATCTGAGGGTGCAAAAAAATATCAAAGTATTGAGAAAATCGCCTTTAAAGTTGTCCAAATGAGGTTCTTAGCAATGCATATTACTAATCAAAAATTAAGTTTTGATATATTTACTGTAGGAAATTTACAAATGTATATATTTATATATTACAAATTAAATATATTAATTTATTGTTGAAAATATCTGGACATTTCTTTTAGTTTTTAGACATTGACCCTGTTCGCAATTTTACAAACTTGGACATGTTGCAGAACACAATTTTAAGTGCTGTTGAATGTGTTCAATATCTTGTTTTTGTTGTCGTGGTTACTTACCCTTTCGCCGGGCTCTCCAGGGCTACCTGGGGATCCCGATGAACCTGGAGGACCGGGGAGACCCTAAAACAACACAACGGTACAAGTACTGAGAAAATCGCCTTTAAAGTTGTCCAAATGAGGTTCTTAGCAATGCATATTACTAATCAAAAATTAAGTTTTGATATATTTACTGTAGGAAATTTACAAATGTATATATTTATATATTACAAATTAAATATATTAATTTATTGTTGAAAATATCTGGACATTTCTTTTAGTTTTTAGACATTGACCCTGTTCGCAATTTTACAAACTTGGACATGTTGCAGAACACAATTTTAAGTGCTGTTGAATGTGTTCAATATCTTGTTTTTGTTGTCGTGGTTACTTACCCTTTCGCCGGGCTCTCCAGGGCTACCTGGGGATCCCGATGAACCTGGAGGACCGGGGAGACCCTAAAACAACACAACGGTACTGTCAGAAACACATATAAAGCCATCGCAAACACACAAACACACATGGGACTCTAGATCACTGCTGGACTCTTTCCATTGCTCTATTTCTCAAACTCATGTTGTTATAGTCCTTAAAGAGCCATCAGACCCATCAAAGGTTTGTTTTAGCGAATCAGTTGACTAAGAGGATTCAGTTCAACTGATTGGTTGGAAGGTTCATAGTTGATTCAGAGGATTCGAGTGAACTGGTTGATTTGGAAGGTTTGTTTTTAGTGAATCAGTTGACTCAGGTTAGTTTGGAATGTTTGTTTTAACAAATCAGTTGACTAAGAGGATTCATTTCAACTGGTTGGTTTGTAAGGTCTGTTTAGCGAATCAGTTGACTCAAGAGGATTCAATTGAACTGGTTGGTTTGGAAGGTTCGTTTTAGCGAATCAGTTGACTCAGAGGATTCAATTGAACTGGTTGGTTTGGAAGGTTCGTTTTAGCGAATCAGTTGACTCAGAGGATTCAATTGAACTGGTTGGTTTGGAAGGTTCGTTTTAGCGAATCAGTTGACTCAGAGGATTCAATTGAACTGGTTGGTTTGGAAGGTTCGTTTTAAGCGAATCAGTTGACCAAGAGGATTCAGTTCAACTGATTGGTTGGAAGGTTCATAGTTGACTCAGAGGATTCGAGTGAACTGGTTGGTTTGGAAGGTTCGTTTTTAGCGAACCAGTTGACTCAGGTTAGTTTGGAATGTTCGTTTTAGCAAATCAGTTGACTCAAGAGGATTCATTTCAACTGGTTGGTTTGGAAGGTTCGTTTTAGCGAATCAGCTGACTCAAGAGGATTCAATTGAACTGGTTGGTTTGGAAGGTTCGTTTTAGCGAATCAGCTGACTCAAGAGGATTCAATTGAACTGGTTGGTTTGGAAGGTTTGTTTAAGCGAATCAGTTGACTCAGAGGATTCAGTTAAAGTGGTTGGTTTGGAAGGTTCATTTTAGCAAATCAGTTAACTCAGAGGATTCATTTCAACTGGTTGGATTGGAAGGTTCGTTTTAGCGAATCAGCTGACTCAAGAGGATTCAAGGAAGGTTCGTTTTTAGTGAATCAGTTGACTCAGGTTAGTTTGGAATGTTCGTTTTAGCAAATCAGTTGACTAAGAGGATTCATTTCAACTGGTTGGTTTGGAAGGTTCGTTTTAGCGAATCAGTTGACTCAGAGGATTCATTTCAACTGGTTGGATTGGAAGGTTTGTTTTAGTGAATCAGTTGACTCAGAGGATTCAGTTAAAGTGGTTGGTTTGGAAGGTTCATTTTAGCAAATCAGTTGACTCAGAGGATTCATTTCAACTGGATGGATTGGAAGGTTTGTTTTAGCGAATCAGTTGACTCAGAGGATTCAGTTCAACTGGTTGGTTTTGGAAGGAAAGTAGACTTACTGTGGGACCCTCTGGACCAGGTGAGCCTTCAACCAGCATTCCCTATAAGAACAGAAAAAAATACAAACACATTAGAGTAACAGCATAAACACAAGCTGCAACCTCAATATAAGATCTGTTTTAGTGAATCAGTTGACTCAGAGGATTCAGTTAAAGTGGTTGGTTTGGAAGGTTCGTTTTAGCAAATCAGTTGACTCAAGGGATTCATTTCAGCTGGATGGATTGGAAGGTTTGTTTTAGCGAATCAATTGACTCAGAGGATTCAGTTCAACTGGTTGGTTTTGGAAGGAAAGTAGACTTACTGTGGGACCCTCTGGACCAGGTGAGCCTTCAACCAGCATTCCCTATAAGAACAGAAAAAAATACAAACACATTAGAGTAACAGCATAAACACAAGCTGCAACCTCAATATAAGATCTGAAGTGTGAGAGCACCACAGCTTTGGTCAAAATCATTTACAATTCTGTGGACTGTGTGTATGTGAGATCTGCACTTGGCCGCGGCTCTCTGTAACGATCATACCAAACAGCAGCATCAGGAAGTCTGTTAAAGCACTGGTGTCTGCTTCTCATGGCTGACTGTTTATGAAGCATGTGAGATGATCGTCAGACTGCAGCATACCTGACTCAACATTCCAGAACTTCTAGATTTAATCTGATAGTTACGGTTCCACTTTAAAAATCTGACTGGATGATTGGAATGCCATGCCATCTACTACTGCTCTTTTCATGAGGAAAACAGGTTAAATGTAGCATAATGTAATAAGGGGAAAATATATGGAACGTTTTTGCAACTTATTTTGAATTAGCATTTGTTTTTATACGTTTAGTGTTTATTTTAATTTTAGTTTATATTTTAATAATTTTGTTATGTGGTTGTAATTTTTATTATTTTTTTTTATATATTTCTATATAGCTTTAATATATTTTATTTCAGTTTTAGTTTTAGTAATTTTAATTCTTCAACTTCAAGTTCATTTATTTCTAATTCTCTTTGAAGTTTTTAAAGTTGACATTTTTCATCTAATACTTATATTTTATTTTATTTCAGCCTTATTTCAATTACCGAAACAATTTTTAATAGTTTTACTTTTAGTTAACAGTAAATGTTTGTTTTATTAGTTGTATTTAGGTGTTAAATAGTTAATAATCAATCATTAATATTGTTAATAAATAATTAATACGGTTTTGTGCCAGAAAAAGAATACTTTTTTTAAAATTAGACTACATTACAGTAATCTGATATCTAGTAATAGAGATTGTCGGAAATAAATAAATAAACAAACAAACAAAAAAGCAAATGTTTTTTTAAGTATTTTTACATTTTACCTTTTTCATTTTATTTTAGGCTTTAGTAATTTTGTTGCATTTTTATTATGTTTTTTATATTTCTATAGCTTTTTTTTTTTTTTTCAGTTTTAGTCATTTTAGTACTGCAAATTAAAGTTTATTTATTTCAGTTAGTTGCCACGGCATTCCTAATTTTTTAAAAAGCTTTTTCATCTCAAATTTTTATTTTACTGTATTTTCTTTATAAGAATCAACTCTAAAGTCCTAGAGGATTTAAAACCATCACAGTCCATTAAATCATGCCTCAAAAATATTAGACTCTGGCATAAAAGCACAAAGTAGAATTTTCAGCCATTATCAAAAACCTGTGTGACAAAACTGTTGTAAAACAGGCAATAAATGGTTGCTTGATAACCATGAACAGGATAAAGTTATACTAATGAACTATTTTAGTTTTTGAAGGAATTGTATGGATAATAGCTTTGGATAATAGCGTCTACTAAATGCATAAATGTATTCATTAAACACTCGTTTATTAAACATGGTGTATAATATTGCTGCCTTTAAAAGGTAAAAGATTGAGGGTGTTTTAGACACTGCATATTGTTTAAACATACAAAGATTTCCATCATGGCACATATGTTTGGGAAAATCATATTAAATCGGATCAGCTGTAACCAAATATACTGCGATCAGTATCAGGACATACAAGCTATTTTGTCTGGAAGTCATCAGCCATGATCAATTACTTCTCAAAATGTGCTTGCATGAGTTGCGTCATAACCACAACAGTGCAACTATCTCAAAAAGTCTATGAAGATTGAATTACAGTCACTGAGAGGTCCAGAGCCCAACGTGCAGGATCATTACATATGCAGAGCTCAGCCTCACTTAAGATCCAGAGAACTATTAGATAAAAAAGAACAAACGGCCTTTGTTTGTTATAAAATCTTGGTCTAATCTGGTGCTTTTTAAAGATGCTGTGGGTCTTAGCTCTGTCCTGAAGGCATTGTCCGAGTGTGCTGTCGTGGCAGTGGGCATGTTCGCTTTGTTTTGGTGCGTTCCTTACATGCCCAAAAGCACAGAGTGGACAAAGTGTGAGTGGACAAAGTGTGTGTGTGTGTGTGTGTGTGTGTTTATATGTGAGCCGAAACGAGAGAAAGAAGCATGTGATTTGAGCATTTTTCTCTCTGCAAACCACATGGTCATCCTTCATTAAAACCAGCTGTCCTGATCTGCATGTTTGTGCTTTTCCTTAACTCTGATCTTCTCATTGATCTGTTCTTGCATCTCTGTAACAGTACACTGAAAAAAGTGAAACGGCCATGTCATTTATTTAAAGTGCATTTTTATATTTGTCTATTTGAAAAATCATAGTTTCATGTTCCGTCTTCAAGTAAATAACACTCCCATAAAAGCGCAGCATTAGATTCTGGTATATGCAGAAGTAATGACTGTTTCATTGCAACACTTTAATTTCCATCAAACAGAAATGTAAGAATTGGGGAGATGTCATGTAAAAACAATTTTTTGTTTGCAGTGATTTGCAGTGACATCTGTTTGAAGTCTCACAGCTGTTAGACATCAAGAGCCATGTGAGCAATAGAGACTGAATGCAAAGACAGACAATCATTCCCAACATGCAAATTTAATTGCATGGTGAACACATCTGCGAATCTGAAACACTGCAGAGTCTGAAACAGGAGTGACTTGTTCCTTTAGAACTAAAAACGCAAATCAGGTGTAAATCCAAAATTAATCCGGGACAGACAACTGATCCACGTGTCTCAGTCTAAGCTGCTCGAACATGTGCATGAATGCAAAATTGGAAGGATGTGAAAGTGAGATGTAATAAATGCAAGACCACACTTGGAAACCTTCCTTGGGTTTGTGTCAATAGAGGTTTGTCAATATGCCAAACACCTCAGGAAAAAATCTAAAATGCTTTTAACTTCTATATTGTCATTCATCTTGTGCTCTTTATATATATGTATATATATATATGTTAGCGCTGTCGATTAATTTTACAATCCTTAACGCGTTAAAATTATTTAACGCAAAATTACGGAAGCACAATTTCTATTCTAACCCTTTAACCCACTTTTGCTTCTCTGCTTGCGATCAGATCATTTTAAGCTGCTAAACTCCAGGAAAGTTTTCAGTCCAATGATCCATTAAGCGAATGCATTCAAACAATCTGTCCAAAACAGTGCTAACATAAAGGAAACCAGGCTGATTACATCAGAGATTGCAGAGAGAACAGAGACGCGTTGCGTTTTAAGTGAATTATTCATTCCAGTGTGTTTCGCTTTAAAACACAAGCTCTGTCATATTCTGTGATTGTCTCTGAAGAGCGCGAGCCCTCACACGTCACACGCGCTGTGTGAAGTACAGACTGAACGGATTGTCAACACATCCCATCGCTGTATGGCCAGATGAGACGCAAACTACGGTTTCTCGACTGGATAACCAGTCTCGCTAGTAAAGTTTTGATGGATGAAGACTACAATCAAGCTAAAGACGATTGTGGTGGCATACAGGAGTCATACAGTACAGTAAGCATGCGTGAGTCAGTAATAATAATACGTGTATGAGTGCTCTTGATGCACTGATCACACATTGTATTATGTATGTATTATGTACAGGCACAGACATTTCCGTACATTCACGTTGTTTCCACACACATCCACGATAATGTTTATCTTGAAAAAAGCTTGCAGAAAATGGAGATTTTTGAGAATCACCCTTCAATCTTTTGGTTTACTTTGCTAGATATAGCAAATGATGACAAAATAAACATTTGAAACAAGATAAATGGTCTATGCTTAATTTCATGAAGTGTGCGATTAATCACAGAAAAAGGGTGTGATTACTTAGATAAAAAATTTTAATCGGTTGACAGCCATAATATATATATATATATATATATATATATATATATATATATATATATATATGTGTGTTGTGAATTCTAAAAAAATATATATATATCATGGTTTTCACAAAAATATGAAGCAGCACAACTGTTTTTAACACTGATAATAATTTTTAAAAAATCTTGAGCAGCAAATCAGCATATTAGAATGATTTCTGAAGGATCATGTGACACTGAAGACTTTTCATCACAAAAATAAATTACACTTTAAAATATATTCAAACACAAAACAGTTATTTTAAATTGTAATATTATTTAATAATATTACTGTGTTACTGTATCAAATAAATGCAGCCTTGGTGAGCAGAAAAATTTTACCAACCCCAAACTTTTGAACGGTTGTGTATATGTATAGCATAGTAAGTGACACTTACGGGTTCAATGATTGCAGGCTCTCCTTTTTGCCCTTTCTCTCCTCTCAGTCCATCCACCTTTGGAAACACAAACTCAGTTTAACTCAATCCAGATCAGTGTATATCAGTGTAACCACAATATGGATTATAACAGGTAATAAATGCAGATAATAAGGTAATTGCAGGTAATAAATAAAACAAACAATTCTGACAACTTGCTACGGTAGTTCAGCCAAAAATGAACTATATGCCCTCATGCTGTTCAAAGCCTGTCTGACTTCCGTGAAACACAAAGTGAGGAATTATAAGTACATTCTCCTTTTTTGTTAAACGGGAAAAAAGTAAGGCATACAGGTTTGGAACAACATGAAGACTAGTAAAATAATTATTCCTATAAGTTTGCACAGAGGTAGGTGGAGCTGTAGGTCACCTGTCCGTAGATCTCATCGGTCTCGGCGGGCAGCTCTTTGTCGCCGTCAGGGTACAGGTTGTCATAATCATACATCTTCTCCAGGTCTGCTTCGGTGTAATCCGTGATGGACTCCTCCTTGAAGTTGTCGATATCGATGGAGTCTGTCTCTCCACCAATTCCCCCCTGTCCTCCCGTGGCAACAGACCCCGCCCCCACGCTGGCCCCAGCGCTGCTGGATCCGCCCCCAACTGAGCCACTCGAAGAAACAGATCCGCCCCCTACGGACACT
This sequence comes from Sinocyclocheilus grahami, assembly GCF_001515645.1. Taxonomy (NCBI): domain Eukaryota; kingdom Metazoa; phylum Chordata; class Actinopteri; order Cypriniformes; family Cyprinidae; genus Sinocyclocheilus; species Sinocyclocheilus grahami. The sequence continues at coordinate 3,476,249 of NW_015505240.1, forward strand.
GAAGTGCTGGTGCTGCCGCCGCCTCCTTCCACATTATACTCTCCCTCTCCGTATCCTTCTCCATATCCCTCTCCATAGGTCAGATCAAGACCCTCACTGTACAGGTTATCATCATAACCACCATCAACCTACACATCAGACAAACACAAGGCTTTAGATATCATAACATTCATAACTAAATGTTTGTGCACTGGATGTACATCTATCTATTGATTTTCAAATTTGAAATCCGTTTGTGTGAATATCACAAAGACAACGAAAAGTAAGCCTACTTTTGGGACAATTAATATTTTTGGGACAATAAGGCATTATTATTATGACAAAAAGCACATATAGTTTAGTTTTACGATTTTGCCTAATATTTTCAATGGTGATTCTCATTAGATTCTCAATCCTGTAGTACAATAATTTTACAGTCCTAAAACAGGCTTTATTTTCTTTAAACAAAATTTTAAGACTTAAATTTACAAGATAATTGTTTTTATTAACCGGAATGAAATATAACCTGGACATGTTCCTGACATGCTCTAATAAAAGAGAATGTTGCAATAATTGCAATAATAAGCAAAACTTGCTAAACATTTTAAAGACATTTAAAACACATAGAAAATTCGTGAAATAATAAAACAAAACAAACCAAAACTAAACTAAACTAAACTAAACTAAACTAAACTAAACAAGAGTGAAATCAGTAAAATCCACCTCTGTAAAATAGGATATTTATGCATTATTATACTAAACAATGCAGTAATTGCAGTAATAAGAAAAACTTGCAAAATATATGAAAGATATTTAAACCATAGTTAAAATATTTAAAATATATATAATTTTAAAATAAAATTACATTTATTAAAAAAAATTATTATTAAATGTTACCAATAAAATCAAGATTATATCTGAATTAGACTGGAGTTCAGTCAAATCCACTTCAGTAAAATAGGACCTTAATACATTATACTAAACACTAAATATTTATATGTGACTGAATTGATTCTCACTTAAAAGTGAAACTGTTTCGGATCACTAGTTCCAACGAAACTCACCGAGGTAGAGCTGGAGCTGGAGCTGGAGCTGGAGCTGGAGCTGGAGCTGGAGCCGGTACTGACTCCAGAGCCGGAACTGGAGCTAGTAATGATTCTGGTGCTAGAGCCAGTGCCGGAGCCAGAATTGGAGCCGGAGGTTCCATTGTTAATGACTGTGACAGTTGAGTGTACTCTTCCACTTCCTCCTCCTCCTGATGATGATGATGATGATGATGATGATGTGATGATCCGCCTGTCCAGGTCTCCCAGTCCCATATCCACCTCACCGACCAGTCCCATATCCACTTCTCCACCGGTACCTGTGCCTGTGCTAGTGATTCTGATGGTCCGGGAGCCATCAGGCCGTGAGGTCGTCTCATCATAGTATGTTTCGTATCCGGTCTCGTATCCATCGTAGCCATCATACGGTTCCTCGCCAGTACTCGTGGTAGAGCTGGATGATGAAGAGGATGAAGAGGAGGATGACGAGGAGCTACTCGATGAACTGCTGGAGCCTCCTGTTCCACTAGTGATAACTGACGTAACCACACGACCGCTATCCGGAACAGACACCTGGTTGAAAACAGTTGAAAATGAATGATTAGATGAATGCACTGATTTCTTGATTCCTTTTCAATCCAGCTGATCCCATTTAGGAATATTTCTGTTCAAATGTTATTTTTTTAAGATGTAAAAAAAAATTATCTTCAAACTAATGCTGGGAACTGAACTATCGATGATAATTTTGAGCAACAGTGCCGTTGTTAGTGGAGCAATAGTGCCTTCCATTTTCGGTATTTAAAAATAAAGCTGACATAAAATGATAGTAATAAGTAGTGAAAGTAGTGAAAATTAGTAAAACTATAACTACCATAATTAATAAATTAATTAAAACTATAATAAAATTGTGACGAGAGGGGCGGGGCCGAGAGCCGGGGGAACGGAGCGAGGGTTCTGTTGTGCGCAACAGTCATCCGCGAGGGGCTGTCGCGCTGTTTTGTGTTTATTTTATTATTCAAGTTTTGTTTACGTGTTCGCCGGTTCCCGCCTCCTTCTTCCCGATCTACAAACGTTGTTACAAAAATAAATTAACTCTAAACAGAAAAAATAAATGTTTTATAAAAAATGGCTAAAACTTAAACTAAAATTAAAATGAAAACTGAAAACATAAAAATAAAAGCTCATTCAAAATATATACAAAACACTACATCAGTACATAAAAGAATAGTACTAAAATAAGACTGACCATTAGGTCTTCAGTTTCGGTTCCAGTCGTTTCATCGGCTGTCGTTTCTTCTGTCTTTTCTGCATCCATGTCCTCATAGTACGGATATTCGTAATAGTAGTTATCATCCTCTGTGTTCTGAAGATAAATGTTGAATATTGAGTGTTATTAAATTTTAAAATACTGTATTATCACCAGTGTTCCAGAAAAAAGCTACCTAAAAATGTGCCACTAATATGAATATTCTATAGTGTGTTAAGAGTACATTTATTCATTTTTAGCTTTTTTAGTTCTTTTGCAAGTGCATATGGATAGTTGGCAATATTCCAGGTAGTCTCATGGAATGAGATCATACACACTGCATGCATAATAATCATGTTTGAAAAATGCTTTTTAAACTCGTTTCAGATGGAAAACAGCACATCCCACCACATACTACCCGAAAAGATACAAAGCTGCACATGGATTTATTTTGGCAATATGAGAAATACAAAAAACAAATGATTTCTGAGCCTGAGGACATGAACATGAGTTGAGTAGAGTCTCTCAAGAGTCTCTTAAGCATAGACATCTTGTAATTATGGTAATTATGACAGGATGTGAATGCATCATATGTTAACATAATTTGTTTTCTTTAACAACCTCAACAAAAAAAGCACAACCATCATTTTATCTTCAAATTTATATTTGAGTGAGAGCAAATATATGTAAATATATTTGAATATAAAATGTTTCATATTTTCTATATATGTTTGTGTGTGTGTGTGTGTGTGTGTGCGTGATGTCAAGTATGTATAAATTTATATATAAATAGCTAAATATTTACTGACACTTTGAATGACAAATGATATGTAGGACATTTTATTTGTATTTATTTCATTTTTTATTTTATTCAGTTCATTCAGACAGGATTTCATACTCTCATTCATGAGTTATACTCATGGCATGCGAATTGAGCAATTCAGCGCTCTTGATTTAATAGACTGAAATCCCCTGAGAAGAAAGAGCAAAGGAAAGGAGGGATTCCCTCCGACTGAGTCCAGCGGAAATCCATGTTCAGTCTTATCTAACGAGAAAGAGAAGAACGTGAAGAATTCCAACTGCTCGCCGACCTCTAGCTCGGATTCACCGTTCTGCCTCTCTCTCCCAAATTCCCACACATTAGCAATGGATAACTTATCACGTTTTCATCTGTAAAGAGGTTTAGCTGTTATTGAAGTGATGGACTCGGCTTTTGAAGGACTGGTCAAAGGACGGTGCATGCGGTTTTCTTTCATATTGCCCCCTACTAATACCCCACACTCAGATTTACAGCTCCTGACACACACAAAACTGAAAAAGGTGAACGTGAGGTCAGCAGAGGGTCTTTTCCGTGCCAACATGCTGACATCAAAGCCCTGAAAGATGTAAAAGTCCATGTATGGCTGAAAATGCACCACATGCTGCAGTCACATGAATATAATTTTGTTTTACAGGCATAGCTCAGAGATAACTTTACCATATGTTGGCCACAACAGTTTTTCGATAGAAAGCTTACTTTTCTGAAGATTACTGACAGCTGTGTTTTAATTTTTGGTCATTTATGTTCCTGAATATTAAATGTTAGAGCATGACGCTAGCAACGGCAAGGACATGGGTTTGATTCTCAGGGTACATGCATATATGCAGGATTAGAGTTGGAAAAACTTTATTTCCAAACACAGTCAAATACACATTTAATTGAATTCAATTGACATTTAACATTTGTTAAAACTTAACATTTGTCAAGCCAACCTGAATATACCGGAATTAAATATAGCAATATATAACTGTGTGATTTAAGGCAAGACGCTACAGGTGAACAGGGTCAAATATTTAACAGACTTCACCATTCTTCTCCAGTTGATTGATTACATTAAGAATAGCAAATGTTTTTTGTATTACATGTTTTCTGGAACGTCATATTTAAATATGCACATGAGGTGTTATCTAATTATATATTAAATTAAATGTATTCCCTAATTGGCATATATCAGTTTCAAAATTCTTGTTTCGTTTTGTTGACATATTAGAGTTAAAGGTTTTTACCGAAGGAATTTTAGATATATATTTTTATTACTCCATAAATCAGAAAATACTGTCAACAGTCAGAAAAAAAAAATTTTCAGGAATAAAATGTTGTATAAAACCAGGCGAATGATATATGAACAAACCCTTCATTAAAAACTTTCAGAATAGAGATAGGAATAAAACTGTAAAATTTGGTGTATGTATGTGCTGCTGAAGTGGAGAAAGAAACTCTCTGCCTTTAAAGATATGCATTTTTACCATGTTTTTTAAGAATAAAATGTTGCATAAATCCAGGCAAATGATATATGACGAAAGCCCTCAGTAAAAACCTTCAGAATATGGTTAGTAATAAAACTGTAAATTTTGCTACAAGCAAATGCTGCTGAAGTGGAGAAAAAACTCAACAGCCTTTAAAGTCATGCATGTTTTTTAAGAATAAAATGTTGCATAAATCCAGGCAAATGATATATGACGAAAGCCCTCAGTAAAAACCTTCAGAATATGGTTAGTAATAAAACTGTAAATTTTGGTGCATGCAAGTGCTGCTGAAGTGGAGAAAAAACTCAACAGCCTTTAAAGATATGCATTTTTACCATGTTTTTTGTAAAAAAAATAAAAAAAAAAAAGTTGTATAAAATCAGGCAAAATATATACTGTATGAACAAATCCCTCAGTAAAAACCTTCAGAATATGGATAGGAATAAAACTGTAAATTTTGGTACATGCAAGTGCTGCTGAAGTTGAGAAAGAAACTCAAAGCCTTTAAAGAAGTGCATTTTACCATGTTTTTAAGAATAAAACCAGTCAAATTATATATTATGAACGAACATTTTAGTAAAAACCTTCAGAATATAGAAATGAATAAAACTGTACAGTTTGGTGTATGTGCTGCTGAAGTGGGAAAATTTATTTTTTGAGAACTTTTAAATTGTGAGAAAACGACCTTTAAAGATATGTATTGAAAATTTTACAAAATTTGAGATCTAAAAGACGCAAATAGATAAAGTGCAATAAAATAAAAACTTTAAGCATTTTGAATGTTTTCTTTCTGAAACAACACATGCCTGAAAAACAATATTTTTGCCTGTAATGTTTTGCGGTCAACATTGAATCCACCAGAAACTCCAACACTATTGACAATATTTCAGAGTTTTATTTGTCACATAAATGTGAAGTGTGATTTCTCACCTGTCGTTTGCATTAAATTCAGCATTTCTCCACTTTTGACATTCTCACCATTCGTTTTGCCCCGTGGTCAATCCCACAATTCCCTCAAGCCCAACGTTTGCTCAGCTCCCATAGAGAATCAATAGCAAACATTTGGCCATCTCAAACATTATTCAGCTTAAACTATTTTCTCATCTGTTTCACATGCTAAATCTCTCAGCCTTTCATTTAATGCATTCTCTTCCTCTCTCTGTAGTGCTCAGAGGATATTGGCATCTGAATGAACCCAGATGGACGGAGACTGAATATGAACACTCAACTGACCCCATGAAATAAAAATGGTACTTTTGTGGTTTTTAGTTCATGTCTGCTCATCTATATTTTGGTATACTCATAAATGTTGACATAATACTAATTTTACACATTTAAAATGCATGGTATTTCTACCAAAAAGATTTGAACATGAATTTAGAATTTTATTTAGTGACAAAATAATGACTTTATGATTTTTTTATGTGTTTTGCATTATTACTATATATGCAGGATTAGAACTGGAAAAAGTTTATTTTCCAAATGCAGTCAATTGAATACATATTTGTTAACCCAGGCTGAATGAACTTGGATTAAATATACACTGCAAAAGATGCTTTTCTTACTTAGATTTTTTGTCTTGTTTCCAGCCTAAATATCTAAAAAAAATTCTTAAATCAAGAAGGATTTTTCTAGACAAGTAAAAATGATTGTCTTGTTTTCAGAAAAAAACAAGTCAAAATTAAAGTTAATTTTTGCTTAGAACAAGCAAAATAATCTGCCAATGGGGTAAGCAAAATAATCTTATTTCAAACAGAAAACAAGATTATTTTTCTTACCCCACTGGCAGATAATTTTGCTTGTTTCAAGCAAAAACTCACTTAATTTTCACTTGTTTTTTCTGAAAACAAGACAATATTTTTTACTTGTCTAGAAAATCTTTCTTGATATAAGCATTTTTAGATATTTTGGCTGGAAACAAGATTAAAAAATCTAAGTAAGAAAAGCATTTTTCGCAGTGTAGTAATTATTATCTGTGTGATTAAAGCATCAAATCCACTAGAAACGCACTACTGGCAAAATTTGAAGGTTTAATTTGTCACAAATGTGAAATGTAATATTTAGCTTTCTCGTATTTCTACCAGAAAGACTCGAATATGAATTTGTCAAATAATGTATTTTCTTTACATTTTTTACGTTATCAATAAAATATGTCAGCAATATTGATCCCAAGCGCTCTACAGGACGAGACCTGCTTCAGCACTCTCATCTCCTCCTTCTATCACTCTCTCTTTCGTTTCTCTGACTCATGATGTCATTCGTTCGGTTGGAAAAATAAATGCTAAACAGACTGCCTGCAACTGGGTCTTTTCCGAAGAGATGGAAAGAGCCATAAAGAATTTATACGCCTGAAACACACACACACACACACACACAAGTGTGGGCAGGAATTATTACGCCGTTTTAATTTGTTTCTCATTCCAAAGACTGAATGAAAGCTGAATAAATGTATAAATAGTCAAACAGTGCATGCTTTGTGCTGTCAGATATGCCAACTGTAACACCAAAACCAGATTTCTACATTTGTGGAAGAAAATGTGAGCAGCACTTGCACTAATAATAAATCATTTACCATTTAAACTGAATAACGGTTCACCATTAAAACATATCTGTTACTAAAATGGCCATGGCTAGGGATTATTGGCTAACGTTATGGTTTTATTTTTGATTTAGGATTTAAAAGTGCTTTGGGTGTGCAAACGCTTGATAAGATGTTCTTGACTTCAACAGAGCTGATTTGGACCAACGCAAGAAGGTTGTTGCTCAATCTACAAGGAACGCATCTCTGCTGTCTGTTTTGGTTTGGTTTTGTTCAGAGGATTCTGGGACGTCCTCAGTGCTCCTCCATCTCTAAAGGGAATGAATCATGAAGGAAGTACTGTGCATGAACTTACATATTCATCAGTGTTTGGGTCTTGGTTCTGGGGCTGTTCGGGTGCAGGAACCTCACAGTCAGGGCTGTAGTGCTCACAGTAGTCAAGCGCAGCACGATGGTCCGATACAATCATCAGCTGCTGGATGTCACCCTGGAAACAAAGAAATCAACTGTTAGAACTTCTGAAATTAGCATGAAACAAATAAGGAGGATTGACATATCTTTGTACTGGATACAGGCCATGTAAGAGACAAATAAGACAAAGGACCATCAGAGAGAGCAACATTTCTACTTCCTATAGGATATCGTGAGGGTGGATGCCATATTTAATTTGATGCAAATAAAAATAAGGCTGTGATGGATGGAAGTACGGTCCATCCAATACACAGTTGATAAACAATTATATGTTATACAGCATACGAGGCTTACAAGTAGCGTGATTTATTTTGACTCTACATAAGCTCAGTTTTATAATAGCCAGCTAGAACTAAGGTAATGTTTAAAAGAGCTAGGTAATAATAACATATAATTCCATATACAATGTATAAAATGTATATTATGCATAATAATGTATAATAATGTTATTAATAATAACATTACATATTATTATTATTATTATATAATTCATAATATAAAATATGATTAATAAAATGTATTATTAATTATTATACAAGTTCATTTTATTTTTTAAATGTACTGCATAACTTTATACACATGGAACTATAAATAAATATATAATAAATTCAAAAAATATATGTGATTCTAAAATATATATTATTTAATAATATAAATTAATAATATGAATAATAAATTAAATGCATTATTATTAATGATATA
>NW_015505240.1:3484524-3517795 GCF_001515645.1 Sinocyclocheilus grahami
AAATAATTAATTATATAAATATTATTCATAAAATTTCTGCCTTCAGTATGTTGCCAAATGATGAGATCATTCAGATTTCAAGTGAACATATTTAAAAAATCTGAGAAAAACTGAATACAGTTCTTGCAAGACAGGCATCTAAAGATATTTTAATGCAGCACAGATTCCGCAGGAATGAGGTTCACTAATTAGTCATAATCATTTTATATAGCTATTTAGTACGTGAGTCAGATTACTTCAGTAACTGCTCAGACTGATTAGTAGAGTAAGTGTTTGGAAGAATGCAGCTGTCCAAGAATTGTTAACAGAAAAAACAGAATAAGAACTGTTCGTGATTCGCCAACCCTACAAATGAAATCTATACTAATGCATGAAAAAACATCTACAATAATCACACAAACAGAACGAGCTGAGCCTTCATACGAATCAGGAAGTCAAAACAGCATTATGTCAAATTCATCCAAAACTCAAAACACACATAGAAACAGGAGAGAAATAGCTGGGCTTTCTGCAAAAACAGCTGTATCATTTTTATTCAATAACCATGGTTTTTGGAAAAACAATGAATACAGTACGGAAAAGGTATGAAACACCTGTTGCAATATGACAGGAAACACACACAAGTCAAGTCAAGTCAAGTCACCTTTATTTATATAGCGCTTTTAACAATACAGATTGTGTCAAAGCAACTGAACAGCATTAATTAGGAAAATAGTGTCAATAATGCAAAATGACAAAAGTAAACACAAATTTTTCAGTTAAAGACAGTTCATCATTGAATTCAGTGATGTCAACATCCAGCTCACACACACACACACACACACACATACACACACACAGTGAAAGTGGGTCACAGTCTGGGAGGAGAGAGTTGAGTCAGAACCTGAGTGGACTCCAAAACTGTCCAATTGGATTAGGGCACAATGACCAGCAACTGTACACTTAAACACACACACACACACACACACTATGAGACAGAAACATTCCCTTCCCATCTGAAAAGGTAATTTTGTGTTTTACTGACTTCACAATATGTGCTCACTGCAAAACAATAATCCACTTGTCCATAATTACTATAATTTGAGAGCATTTCTCTCTCATTCCCACATGCACACAAACACACACACACAATCCTTTCAATCATGACCAGTATAATCTGATTCAGGAACAAATGACTCTTTTGAATCAGTCAACAACAAAAAAAAAACTCACAAACTGAAAAAAACTGGTCTGGATGACAACATGTAGTTGAAGATAAACATGAACAAACAAGCTTTATTACTATTATGATAAATGATATCCCAATGAAATACTTAAAAACATTCAAATATTGTAGCATCAGCAACACACACACAATCATTTCGGTTATGAGCAGTGTAATGTGATTCACAAACAAACAACCCTTATGAATCAAAGATCAAAAATTCATCCATTTGAATCACTCTTGATGATTAGTAGTCGAAGATAAACATTAACAAAAAGGCTTTATTATTATTATTATTACAATAATTATATTTTTTTCTATGAATCAGTCAAAAAGATTTACAAAGTCACAAGTTAGAAATATAATATCAATATTATATAATATATAAATGAATAAATAATATAAATAAATAAGTAATATACTGTATATGTAAAGATAAAAAACATATATAAAAAATTCACTATTATTAATTATATAAGTCTGTTATATTTTTAAATGTACTATACTTATAAATTTATATTTAAAATATTTATATAAATATATACACAGTATACATACCATGCCACACACACACACATTAACAAAGTGGCTTAATTACAATAAATGTTATTTTAATGAAATAATTTTTAAAAAACATGAAAATATTCCGGCATAATTCCCATGATGCACTGCCGTGTTTCTTGTTAATTCATGTTATTAGAGTGTTTATAACAGCAGTTGTTTTTGTCTTATTCAGTGATTTTCAATTGATGTGATCATTTTAGTTTCTTTTGAGGGTTAAAAGTTGTTCCACTCATCCTATGTGTGCAACTGAATGAATAAAGCATTATTCAAAAGCTGACATTGCATCATCACTGCAAAAATAGCATTGTTTCGTTCCATTTGCAAATGTGCAGGAAGCGCCGCACTGATTTATTATACCAGTCAGATTCATATATCAGCCTAATCGGTGACTCTTCCTTGTTATACACGCACAAATACACATTTTTCCCACAGCGATCCACGGAAACTTGTACAAGCAGGTGGAGAAAATGTGGGCAAAGTGAGTGTGAACTCAGGAAGATGAATGTCTGGAACTGACAAAAGTTTAGAGTCAAACGTGAAGAGACTAGCGCCCACACATACACATTATCTAATGGAAGAGATTTAAATCATCACGTGAAAACAGAGAGCGAGAGCGAGAGAGAGAGAGAGAGACAGCCGCACAGAAGGCTCTCCAGGCTGTGTGGAGCGGCCAGACAGAATCAGCACAGCAAACACAAGAGCCACAGAGAATACCGCAAAACAAAACGCTTCTGGAGTCAAGCAAACAGCAGAACATAGAGCTCTAGAGGATGCACTGCATAACAGAGACATAACTTGCATAACTTTTCTTTTACTTAGAGGAACTTTGGTGCAGGGTAACATGCTTGAAGTTTTGATTTCAGCAAAATATGTTTAGCAAAGAAGCATTAAATTGATCAAAAGTGAAAGACATTTATACTATTACAAAATGTTCTATTTCAAATAAATGCTGTTCTTTTGAACTTTATTTTACAACAATTACTTTAGTAGCCATATAACTTAACATAGTAAATCCAGGAGACATTTTAATTTAATAAAAATAACTAATTGTTTTAATGAGACAGATGGACCTGAATTCTCACTGTGTATTATGAGTCACAGATGATCTTTATAAATAAATTAATCTTTTTTATTAAATCATAATTTTTTTTGTAATTAGGCATGCAAGTGCGTGCAAATGTAATTATTAATTTATGGCATTTACAGAAATGCATGTAAGGTGAAATTACATTTTTATGAAAATAAATATATTATTTAAAAAATTCATACTTTTACTCAGCGATTGAAAAGTGACATTAAAGACATTTATGTTACAGATTTCTATTTCAAATAAATGTTGTTTTGAACTTTTTTGTCGATCACAAAATCCTGGTTTCCACAAAAATATGAAGCACAACTGTTTTCATATTTGATAATAATAAGAAATGTTCTTGAGCAACAAATCAGCATATTAGAATGATTTCTGAAGGATCATGTGACACTGAGACTGGAGTAATGATGCTGAAAATTCAGCTTTGCTCCACAGCAATAAATTCCATTTTAAAATATTTTAAAATACAAAACAGCTATTTGAAATTGTAATAACATTTCACAATATTCCTGTTTTTACTGTATTTTTGATCAAATAAATGCAGCCCTGGTGAGCAGAAGAGACTTCTTTCAACAACAAAAAAACAGTGTAACATCTTTCCTGGTTTCATTCCCTGTTTTTGTTCTCTTTGTCACTCGTGACATTTTCCTAAGGCTTTACTGTAGAAACAATGACTGTAGTCATTTCTCGTTGGCTGTTGCTCTGGATTGTTTGCCAGTGAAAACATGTGTTTGGACTTGACACCAGATTCAGATCCAAAATCCAGAGTCTCCTAAATCCACACACATGTCAAACCTTTCAAACCGGCCCAAAACACACACACAGACAGACAAATCTACTGTTCTTAATGTAAACTAAATATAATCACCCAGCGCTAATTTTAGCACACACTCTTATCCGAAGCAAATTACCAGACATCTGTTGACAAATAAGCTTTTGATTATCATTTCACCACTATTTCATAACATCAAACACATTCAGATGAGCCCTAACCTTAAAATAAAACTTTTAGCAGTTCGAGACGATACATAGTCCTTTATAAATCAGGTCTGTAAAATGATCCCTTGGACTTTCTGCATCACTCCAGATTTGAACATACAATATTTCTGTTCGCATAGCGTGCAAGGAGAAGAGCAGCAGAACAGGCAAGAGAAAAGCAAAAACAGAAGAAGCGCAAGAGACACAGAGGTGTACAGAGACGACAGATCTATTCTGGGATTTCTGAGAGAAATGATTCACATTAATGTGGGACAGAGAGAGGGAGAGAGAGAATAATAGACATTGCATTGTCAGCAACTTTGAAATATGAGTGTCTTTTTCGCCAAAAGCTCCCCACATCTCTCTCTGGAGTCCGAACTAACTGTTTCAACAGCTGCCTGTGGTGACGTGCACATCCAAAACACTGTAAATGCACATGCACACACACACACACATTTCAATGTTTCAAAAAAACACGACCTTTTTCTAAATTAGTGTCACATGGCTGTAATCAACAGAAGGGGGCGACAGATGGCATTGCTGCAAATGAGTAAAAATGGAGGAACTATCCCACACTTTTCTGGTAGGGAGCCCAGAGTACAACTAGTTCCCTTCAGCACTCGAAAACATCTCGATTCCTCGTTCTGTCCTGCCATATTTCATTTCACCACAAATGCAACATGTTCACACACACATGTGCACGTACTGCACACACACACTGGATGAATCTCATGAAAACATGTCTGAGTCATATTACAGCCCAAAATCACATGTGTATAATTAATCAACTGATAGTATCATTATATTATTTGTCTTACTATATATATCTATTCAATTAATATAACAATTATAAAAAATATAAAATTATAAATATATCATACTCTAAATATACAGTATAAATTATAAGGATTATAATGCATAATATTATTAACATACATATACGTATACACACACATATTGTTATTATTATCATTATTATATAGGTAAATTAGGGATGTTCATTTCGGTTATTTTCCTAACCGACAACCGACGCTCGTTAACCGATTATTAACCGTTAACCGACAAGATTATTTTAAATTAGAATTAAAATAAATTAGAAAGCATAAGTGTCTGTGAACCGTTAAAAATACTAACATTTGTTTCCCGGGGATTAATTTTACATGCGCAAAAAGCAGCAAACAACAGAACATGATGATTCACATGGTCTTCATATCACGCACCTGCAGCGCTTCTGCGAGCGGAGAAAAACATCATAAAGCTACACTATATATAAATATATAAAGAATATATTAATATAATAATAATAATAATAATAAATAGGCCTATACGAGAAATATATTTTTACTTAAATAAATTGTGCAACAAGTAGCCTAGTATGCAGAGTTTCGGTTCATTTTTGTGCTGCGCGAAAGGAAACCAGACGGCAGAAAGCGGCGTCCTGTTTTTCTTTAGGCTTAATTTTACAAAAGCACAAAGATTTGTTTTTATTACACAAGTACACAAATAAAAGCAAGCCTTTTACAATTTTGATTATCTTTATGACTTAAAGGAGTAGTTTCTTCCACTGTTAGAAGGAAAACATTCAAGTGATTGCGCCGGCGCAGCATGCGCGCACACAGTTAAGCATTGCTACCTTGACAATGCAGCCTGTTCATTGTCATAATAAAATACAGTCAGTCAAACATATGGAAAAAAACCCACTGCTCAGTTCAAATACGTATTAAAATCTGTGCCGTTAAGTGTTATCACGTACCGCCGTGATGTTATACAAAACACTTTGTTTTACGTGGATATTGGAATGCCAGTGAAGTAGGCAACATAATAAATAATAATTTGGCATTCAAATACATCGCGAATACGGAAACATTTGATTTTGAGTCAAATGAGAGACCCAACGTTGGTTTCAGTTTCGTTTTAGCCTAAATGAATTCGTTTTGGCTTGTCGTTTACATAGCTATAGCTTCTTATATTTTTAATTATTGTTCTTTTCTAAATATTGTTCATTGAAAGTATTGGTTGTGGAGTGAGGGGAACTAAAATAGCCTAGCTATGTTTACAGTGTTTATTATAATGTCTGTGAACATTTCACGTCGGCCTATTTCTGAAAGAAATAATAAAATGCGACTTATACTCGACTTGCGTTTTTTTCTTCTAAAAAGCTATTTTTTTTTATATACGCGTAGCATATTTTAACCATGCATCAAACCTTTTTAAATATGTTGATAAATTACTGGGAAAAAAAATTTATAAATGACTTTTTAAACCTGTAACGGGGCTGACGAGACGTGAGACGTGTGGATCCATCTGCAGGCTTTATTGAAGAGACGTAGTACACAGGCAGGGTCAAAACAATGGCAAACAGGTATATGGCGGGCAAAACACAAGAATAGTCCTAGGGCTAGCATAGGTCACCGATCAGCAGACAGAATCAAAGGAGCGAGACGAGAGGGAGAAATCTAAGGAAACAGGCAAAGATCAAAAACCGCAAAAACAGGCAAGGCAAGGCAAAACAAGGGAGACTCGGAAAGGGGTGCAGGCTAAACAATACTCAGCAGAGAAATGTGGTTAGAATGGGTGTTATATAGTGAATGAAGTAATTAGAAACAGCTGTGTGCAATGAGTGCAATCAGGGCAGTGTGCAAATTGTGCAAAGAATGATGGGAAATGTAGTCCGGGGTGCTATGGAACAGTTTGTGTAGTGCGAGAGTCAATGAAATGGAAAGGGTGACCTCTGGTGGTGAATAAACAGAAGTCCATGGACTGAATTCGTGACAAAACCGTTTAACTGATTGTATTAATCGGTCAAAAATTATTACGGTCGTTTAACGGTTAACCGGTCAAAATGAACATCCCTAAGGTAAATAATAAAAAATATATAATAATAATAATACATATGTAAATAAAAATAATAATTGATAATATAATAATATAAATTAATAAAAAATATATAAAGTAATAATATTAATGGCAGTGTTTTGAGTTTTTGTGTAATTCTGTAAATTATCATAAAAAATGTAGACACAATATAAAATATCTTAATAGCCCTTAAAAACTGTGAATTCCGACTGATTTTGTAGGTAAATATGACCCAGACATGTTCTTGACAGTTTGTGTTAGATTCACCCACACAAACACACTCTATCCGGTCTAACTGGAGTTTCAAAGCTTGAGGTCTTGTACTTATTAGGTTTGTTTAAAAATGACATCATTGCAGCTGCTTATGACCTCATCAGCCCAAGACACGGGAAATAGGCCACATGTGATCCGCATCAGAACATGGACTCGTGCTGTGGGAGAAATTGCAAAAGATTTTAACAAAGCAGCATGAAACGCTCCACAAGAGCGACTGAATATCTGGGCAAACTTGAGACCACAAATGCCGCATGCAGACGCTCACACGTGTGACGGTGTTCACAAACACACACACATCCAGGCAGCATCTGGACATTCTCAAGAGTTAAAAAAAAAACAACCACAGAAACCAAACCATCCAATGACATGAACACACACACACACACACACACAGTGGCAGCGTCTGGAGACCTTTAAGATCATTGCCAAAAGCAACAGGCATGTCTACCACTGCATTTTCCCTGCGTTCCTTTTGTCCACCAACCCTCCGTCAGCATTCGCTCCTTCATTTCTCCTTTTCTCCATCACTCACCTCCACTTTCACTTCTCCATTTAATTATAATGGAGTCTCTGACCCTACAGCAAAAGTTTCTTGGTCTTTTATGTTCAGCTTCTTCAACTGCAGCACTCAATGATGGATTATTCAGACTGTGTTTTCACTAGGAACCATTATAACGTTTAATATGGAATACTGGGAAACTACTGAACCAAAACATCTGTGCAATGTTTCTTTAATGTTCTCCCTCATCCGGGC
This sequence comes from Sinocyclocheilus grahami, assembly GCF_001515645.1. Lineage (NCBI taxonomy): Eukaryota > Metazoa > Chordata > Actinopteri > Cypriniformes > Cyprinidae > Sinocyclocheilus > Sinocyclocheilus grahami. The sequence continues at coordinate 3,492,247 of NW_015505240.1, forward strand.
TTTTTTATCCTATTTACATACAAATATTGCATATTTAAATGTTCGATTTGTCATTCAAGCAACACCAAACAGAACTGCAAAACTTGTAGACAAATATAGTTATTGTAAATAAATAAATAGTTCAAAGGTTCGGAGTCAGTGAGAATTTAATATTTTTCAAATAGGTTTCTAAGGCTGCATTTATTTAATAAAAAATACAGTAATACTGTAAAATATTACTACAATTTAAAAGAACTGTTTTTATTTGAATATGTTTTAAAATGCAATTTATTGCTGTGATGCAAAGCTGAATTTTCAGCATCATTATTCCAGTCTTCAGTGTCACATGATCTTCAGAAATCATTCTAATATGCTGATTTGCTGCTCAAGAAACATTTCTTATTACTATTAATGTTGAAAACAGTTGTGCTGTTTAATATGTTTGTGGAAAAAAAAAATCAGGATTCTTTGATAAAAAGAAAGTTTAAAATACCAGCATTTATTTGAAAGAAATATTTTGCAACAATATCTTTACTGTCCTTTTGATCAATTTAATGCATTCTTAATGAATAAAAGTATTACTTTTTTTTTTTAAACCTTTGAACAGTCATCTATACAGGAAAAATAATAACCAATCATATCACAGCCTAACACATTTCAACCAATAAAATCCTGACTCAAATAATCAAGTCCCACCCCCTTTATTTTCTACACAATATTTGGTTCCACTCAGAAACATTACACAATGCATCACATTATAGAAGTTAAATATCTAGAGATTGTAATCTCATGTCTTTATGTCAACTCTCTCTTTAAAAGTGAAACTCTAAACATTAAGCATTTCTTTCTTTAAATATCTTTCTTCCTCTCTCATTTTCTACTTCAGTCAAGAGAGAGAGAATGATGAAACAGATCAAGCAGACGGTGCAATGAGTGACGTGTGAATCATGCTGATTTCAACCACACTTCTGTAGGATCTGTACCTCAGAGGGAGAGATTCTCCCAAACACACACACACACACACACACACACACACACTTGTGCTGACCTGTACATGTGCTGTGGAAACCCCCCTCAATGATGTCAGTAGACATGAGCCACAAACTCCTCATCCTGACCAGAACTTTCCACAAAAACATCACCTTTGCCTCTATGTGTGTGAGATATTTATGCACTGTTAAATATGAAGCAAACTTTTCCATCTGACAAACCTAAAACTGATAACAGTGTGATGCTGCAGGAGACTGAAGATAAACATCTGCCTTGCTGTCTACTGTCTACATGTGTGTATTTGGAACTCTCTACAAGTGTAAAATCTCACTATACAAATACACTGTAAAAATTATTGAATTCCAAAGTTTATTGGAGTACTTATTTATTTAAAGGTATAGTTCACCCAAAAATGAAAATTGCCCCATGATTTACTAGTTACTTCAATAGTCCAAAAGAAGTCCAATAAAGTGCATCGATCCATCATAAATAGTGTCCCACACTGCTCCGGGGGGTGAATAAAGGCATCCTGATGCGAATCGATGCGTTTGTGTAAGAAAAATATCCATATTTAAAATTTTATAAACCGTAATCTCTAGCTTCTGCTAACTGTCGTACGTGCGTTCACAATAGTTCACAACAGTAAAAATAACACCCATTCACTGCCATTATAAAGCTTGGAAGTGCCAGGATATTTTTTTAATATAACTCTGATTGCATTTGTCTGAAAGAAGAAAGTCATATACACCTAGGATGGCTTGAGGGTGAGTAAATCAAGGGGTAATTTTCATTTTTGGGTGAACTATACCTTTAAATAAATATTTTGGAGTGCTTCTTTCAAGTAATATGAAGTTTACTTATTTAAGAAAATATTATTTTCAGTTTTTCTACTTCAAAAGGTCACATTTAATCTAATGTTTCACTCAACTGGTTCCGATAGAGTTTCATGTTAGCCTGATGGTAGCATAAAATAGAAGCATAAAAACACAAATATTGGGTGCATTTTAATTAAACAGAACTATTTATATCAACATTGTCCATTACCACATACAAATTAAGTATATTTATAGTCAAAATATCTCTCATCTGCCATCGTTGAGTTCATCCCAATGCATTCTGGGACTGTCTTCTATTAAGTATACATGCTGTTGTTGATTTCAGCCAGAATGAGACATCTTAGAAGACAGCACCATTTTGCACCCTAAAAAGTGAGACTATGATGCAAAAAAAACGTTGTTTAGGCAGCTCACAGGCTCACAAACATGCAGTATTTTCTATCATATTTTAAGAAACAATTAGAAAAAAATTTTATGCACACCTAAATTAACCCAATATTGCTCAACAGATCTGCTTCATGCAGATAACACACTCTTCTTGTCTGTTTTCTCTATGATTTTGAGATTCCCTCTTATTCCCCTGTCTTTCGTCTCTTCTCTCTGTTTATCTTACAGGTCCATAGTGAAATGTGTCAGCATTTAAGAGAATTGAATTACATGTGCAGGCTCTGAAATGAAATATGATTTTGCTGTGTGTATACGGCAGGGGTTTGGGTCTATCTATATATCTATCTATCCATCCATTCATCCATCCATCCAAAGTTTTCCATATATATATGTATTATTTAAGTGTTTCTGCAGTGTTTATGTGGTTACACAGGGTGTCACACCTGTGTCTGCTCACCTGTGCAGGTGTTGGCTTCACACCGTGTGACAGATTAAATGTCGCACATCAAAGCTAATAATGAAAACCAGACACACTAAACCCTAACCAGACATTACGTAACCGGCCCTGCAGTTTCCAGTGTCAAGAAAATAGTGACAAACTCACACAACATATTTCATATTTATTACACAGCTTGTGGTGTGTCTTACTTTCCGTCCGCCAAGTTGACCCCTCTGAAGAGCGGGTAGTCCTCCGGGCCGGGTTTGCCCAGGTGATCCTCGTACAGGAAGACAGGAGAGCGTCCCACCTCCAGACCGAGCTGCTGGATGCCCTGTTCGTTATACACCGACAGCAGGAAGGACTGACTGCCTTTTTTAGGCCTCACCGTCGCCAAGATGGAAAAGTCCTCAGGAAACACGGATGCTAAAGAGGGACAGGGTGTTATTTTTGGAAATCAAAAGTGTTTTGGGGAGGGGTTCTATGAGCAGACAGATGCTGTCAGGTAACAAAGATAAAGTGTATTACATGGATAAGAGCAGAATGGAAAACGGTTGGATCTCTGGCACATCTTTGGAAAACACTGTAACAATGTGTGTGTGTGTGTGTGTGTGTGTGTGTGTGTGTGTGTTGATAAGAGTCTTGAATATACTGGGTAATGAGGAGAACAGCTGTTCCCTAAGAGACATTTTATTACTCTAATGCATCTAGCAGAGAGAGGTGAAGAGAACAAGCACGGAGAGAAAATCACAAGTACAAACAGAGAGAAAAACATATGAATATGAACATTCTGTCACTGTTTACTCAACATCATATCATCTCCAAACTATGACTTTTGTTCTTGTAAGGAACATAAAATGTGATGTTTATTGGAATCTCAGAGTTGACTCTTTTCCAAACAATAAAAGTGAATGGGGACTAGAGCTGTTAAGCTCCAAAAATGCCAGAAAAGCATTATAAAAATATCATAAAATTGCTCCACATGATTTGTAAATTATATTCTTCTAGAAGGTTTGGAGTCATTTTAAAGAAATTAACACTTTAATTCAGCAAGGATTAAAGGCATTGATGTTACAATTGATTTCTATTTCAAATAAATGCTGTTATTTTAAACATTCTATTCATCAAAGAATACTGAAAAAAATCACTGTTTCCACAAAAATATTAAGCAGCACAACTGTTTCCAACATTGATAATAATCAGAAATGTTTCTTGAGCAGCAAATCAGCATATTAGAATGATTTCTGAAGGATCATGTGACACTGAAGACTGGAATAATGATGCTGAAAATTCAGCTTTGATCACAGAAATAAATTATATATTCAAATAAATTCAAATAGAAAATAGTTATTTTAAATTGTAATAATATTTCACACTATTACTGGTTTTACTGTATTACAGCAAATATATACAGCCTTGGTGAGCAGAAGAGACTTCTTTCAAAAACATTTAAAAAATCCTACAGACCCAAATGTTTGAATAGTGTATTTAAGACCAAAATGTAATATTTTATTTGCTTAAAGATGCATATTTTCTGTCACTGCCTTTAACCCTGATTTCATATTTGAATCTAATCCTGACAGCAAACAAGACTTAAGAGTTTTATGGTGCTTTTTTGAAGCTTGAGAGCTCCTGATTCCTGTCTGGAAAGGAGCAGCTTTTAGAATGACATTTTTGGGTGAACTGTCCCTTTAAGACTGAACTTTAAGTCCAGTCAAACTTCAAAAAAACAAAGAAAGAGAAGGAAATTTTTTTTAAATTAAACAGTCTCTTTCTAAAACGAGAAAAACAGACATGACTGCTGACGCGCGCGCGCACACACACACACAACATGTGCCAAACAGATGCCCACTGCCAGGACCTCTGGGAAAATCTAGGCTGCTTGGACAGGAAGTGAGTTTTCCAGTCATCCAAAAGACAAAGCATCCATACATCTGTGCAGTAAACACACCTGATGTTTGCTGTAGTGTTTAGTGTGTTTATGCCATTGTGTGGAAACACTTTAATAAACTGCACAGGTTTCGAGTCGTTACTGGACTTCAGTTACATGTTACTAAAAGCTCTCCTCACAGCCTTCCTGGAATCCCGTCTCCATGTCTAACTCCTCCTTTTTCTCCTCTGTTTATGTCTGGAGATATTTTCTGAGTCTTCAGATGTGATTCTGCTCAAGTCACATCATTACAGACAGTCTACATCTCTAAAAACCTCATAAAACACACGTCTCATAATAAAACTAATGAGGTTATTTGAGGTCTGATCTGCACAGATTTCTTAAATGTCTAAAATGATAATAATCTGAGGCGTCCTCTAAAAACAGAGAGTTTCATTTCTGCTTTTGCTTACAGTATGTGCTTAATTTCACACACTGTGTGTATAAATGTCCAGAAATGAAGAGATGGCACCAGCGACCAGACGAACCTCACGATATGTAACGTCTGACTGAAATGGAAATGTTTTAAATCAAAGGGAGGCTTTTATCTAAAAACAAGCTGTGCAGAGAAAACCACTGCCACTGAAAACAACCTAAACTTAAATAACAGTCAATGAGCAAACAGTCAACATTATATTCTGTGTCTAGACATATTCTATTACTGTTTCATAATAATAGACCAGTGACATTTTAGTATTATTTATACACTTGTAGATTTTATTAATCATGTGAACTAGCTTTTATTCTTATATTTTCATATACCGTATAAGTGAAAATTTAATTTAATATTAGTTCAATTTTAAGTAATTTTGCAATTAATTTAGTAATTTTTATGATTGTATAGTTCACTTTAGTGCTTCATAACCAGTGTTGTTATTGTTAACTAAAATAAATAAAGCTGAAATAAAATAAAATATAAATATTACATGAAACATTTAAGCTTATAAAAATGAAATGAAAATGAAAAATGTTGCCTTGGCAACTGACTGAAATAAATCCGTTTAAGTTTAAGTACTAAAATCATTCAAACTGAACTAAAAATTTGTTAAAACTACTAATACTACTAAAAAAACAAATAAAAAATAAAGTACATGAAACAATTTAATCTAAAACTGATGTAAAAATTTAAAAAATCTAACTATAAATAAATACTATAACTATGAAAGCTTGTTTATGCCACAGAATAAAAAAACATAAAAATACTGGTTCAATTCTTTGTGAGATATTCTTTCCCTGCTGTTAAAGAGCTATTCAAAACTAAATATCACCGCTGTGTGAAGTTAAACAATTTTCTGCACCACTTTATGGTTTTGTAAGAGATATTCTAGATCGCTTAATAGATCACAGGGGATGAAGACAGAAAAGAGAAAAGAAGAGTCTGTTTTTCCCATTATCTGTCCTTCATCTCACTCTTGATCTGTCTGTTCCTGGGCATTTCGTGCAGACTTACTCATCCATCAGCCTTCTCCAGAAAACCCTGTGACATGCATGCATATGAGTGTGTGTGTGTGTGTGTGTGTGTTTAAGTAATGAAATTTTACATGACACTTTTATGATTTCATGAGGTTTGCTACATGCTCACACAAGTGTCATGTTCACAAGCAAGCACCAGCTTTACACACACACACAAATACACAAGACAACAAGAGAAGCTCGGTGCTTAAACACAGAACTGAAGGTCAAAGGGCGAAAGCCAAGGGCCATAACTCTGGAGACGAGGTCTGCCTGTCACCAGGGCAATATGAAACAAAACCAGAGTTCAGAGAGGATGTGATATCTACGGTCTCATCTCTCCCTTCCCCTCCAGTCAGAATTAGGTCTTTATGCAGAAACCTAAAGGAATGCTGAGGAATCCCATTACTGCACTCCTGAATCCCTGCACTCTCTACCTGAAGTGATTACACGATCCTCTTTTATAGATCAAACTACTGGTTACGCCTGTAAGTACAACTGAATAGTTATTCATTAGTCTTTAGTTACTACACTGAAAAAAATGGTGTTGATTTTCACTCAGAAATTGCTTGTAAATTTCACAAATAATTACAAAGAAACAGCAAGTAGTGCATTGAATTAAACAGTAGCAAAGTGAAACATTTTGTTTAAAAAAATAATAATAAAAAATAATAAAATAATAAATACTGTGTGTATATATATATATATATATATATAGTACAGACACTTATATTACGTGAACACAAACTTTTATTTTGGACGCGATTAATTGTGATTAATCGATTTGACAGTCCTAATTTATTTATTTCATTAGATTAAAACAAAAAGATCAGCATTAAACATGACATTTTGAAGTAGAAAGACTCAAAATAAAATAAAATAATATTATATATGTAATAAACAAATAGATAAAATAACTAAATACATTCTATATTTACCTTATAAATCATTTAAATTAATTCAATTACATTAAAGCAAGTTTCTTTTTTTAAATCAGAATTAAACATGGTGGAATTTTGAAGTAGAAACTGAAGTCTTCACACCAATCTTTTTTGTCTTATTTACAGCTTTGAAAATAATTTTTTACAGTGTAGCCTAAACTGGTTTCCAGCTTGGCAAAGAGCTCAATACCTCATTAAAACCAGCAGATCAGACCAGTTTGGGAGACCAGTTCATCATGTCTTTCTAGAGGTTTGGCTTTCCCCCATGTTTACAAACCATCACCAGAACTCCAGTGACCTATGACCCTCTCTGTTACCCTGGAGACACGGCACAGAAGGAAGACGTGGCCTTATGAGTATGGATGAGGAGGAGGAGTGAGACAAGAAGAGGAGGAGGAGTTATGAAATGATGAAGAAAAAGAATAGGAACTTCTTGGCCATGAGAGATTTTCTTAGCCAGCTGCATGTGTGTGTGTGTGTGTGTGTGTGTGTGTGTGTGTGTGTGTGTGTGTGTAAAAAATAAATCCTGAGCATCTGAGTGAAAAGTGTACAGAGAGAAAGAACAGATGCATTGTATTTGGAGCGATAGATGATTCATTTCTTCCATATGCTTTCACTCTGCCTGTACGATTCTCAAGCAATCACGCGTGTGTTTACTTAGCTGTACTTAAGGGACAAAATCATCCCTAGAAGTGAGTTAAATCTGACAAAACCTCCCTTCTGAGGACAGCTGGGGACATCCTCAAAGCTAAAAATGATTCAGAAATAGTATGCAAATTTTTTTTAGAATTAAGACAAAAACAAATATGAATAACCATAATCAGCTGAAACCAAATGCAACAGAAGTCAATAGGGCCTTTTGCACCGCGGGAACCTTTTCATAGTACCAGAACTAGTTGTGGAACTACCCCCTTTATGGTGTTTTTTCGCACCACCGGAACTGGGTGCGATTTTAGTACCGGACTGCCTTTTTCGAGAACCAAATTAGCTCCTACTCTGGAGCAGGGTCTAACCAGCCCAACTGGTACTAATCGTGACGTAAGTAGATTAGTTTGATTGGCCAAATGCGTATGAAAACGTTGTGTCAACTTATTTCGCAAGTATGGAGAACAGCGATAGATGGACGGACGCTGAAGTCAGGCACTTGTAGCAAATGTAGCACTGCCAGTTGTTGTTGGAGATTCTTAGTCCTCCTTTCCGTTCTTTCAATCGCTTTACGTATACGTCGACTTTCCATGTCCAATATTGTGAAACTCGCCAGACACAGCAAAAACAGCTCCGATCACAGCGTCCTCCATCCTCCTGTTGTTAATGTTGTTCTTCTTTGTTTCTGTTGTTGAACGCCGCGCACAAATGACGTCGCTGTCGACCGGCTTACGTCACTTCCTAGTACACACTGTCGGTGCGAATGCAACCCTTTAAATAGTACTGGGAAATAGTTTGCGCAAAATTGTCCCAGTACTTTAGTACTGTACATTTAGTTCTGGAACTAAAGTGGTGCGGAAGGCCCTAATGACAAATCAAATCCACTTTAAATAGCTAGGCAAATGTGTAAACATTGGACGTACCATGGGCGTCGCTAATAAATGACTACTCAGCCCCCCTAAAATTTAGCGATTAGCGCGATAAACTGTACACGAATTCGTGATCGCCTCAGTCCCCTTTAAATTTCATATGAAAATGGCGGCAGACTATATATATATATATATATATATATATATTATTAGGCTATTATTATTATTATACCCTCACTGGGGGCTGAGCCCCACTAAAATGAAAATCCTAGAATCGCCCCTGGGACGTACTATACTGAGCTGCCTACTAAGGACTTTTGCATTCATTAATTCCTACGGTTAAATATACCGTTGGATCTTTAATGTTGTGGGCCTGTTTTTCTGCCGGAGGTCCTGGACATTTTGGCATCATGGATTCTATCAAATATCTACAGATAAAAAATCTGACCTTACTGCCTCTGTTAGAAATCTTATAATGGGCCGTGGTTGGATCTTCCATCAGGACAATAATTGTTATGGCCCGTCTAGGGGCCGTACAGAAACTATTCTTAGACATAGGTTTCGTTTGTGAGAGTTTCTTACAATAAAAATAATAGAAAGAAAAGTTTGCGAAAACTTCACATTCCGACAAGGCCAAAGCAATAACCAAAACCCCAATCTCAGCCATCCCTCTATCTAACCTCATCAAAAGAAAAGAAAAAGAAAATACAAAATTATAAGAACATAACTTGCATCGGAACCCTACAACCCAATAAGCTATTATTTACAGGAATTTACAATGAATAAACAAATAACACAAACAAGAAAAATACAATCTCAACACAAGCAAAACCAAAATAAACTATAGACTAGTTGAGGACACTATATATATATATATATATATAGTACAGACACATATATTACGTGAACACAAACTTTTATTTTGGACGCGATTAATTGTGATTAATCGATTTGACAGTCCTAATTTATTTATTTCATTAGATTAAAACAAAAAGATCAGCATTAAACATGACATTTTGAAGTAGAAAGACTCAAAATAAAATAAAATAATATTATATATGTAATAAACAAATAGATAAAATAACTAAATACATTCTATATTTACCTTATAAATCATTTAAATTAATTCAATTACATTAAAGCAAGTTTCTTTTTTTAAATCAGAATTAAACATGGTGGAATTTTGAAGTAGAAACTGAAGTCTTCACACCAATCTTTTTTGTCTTATTTACAGCTTTGAAAATAATTTTTTACAGTGTAGCCTAAACTGGTTTCCAGCTTGGCAAAGAGCTCAATACCTCATTAAAACCAGCAGATCAGACCAGTTTGGGAGACCAGTTCATCATGTCTTTCTAGAGGTTTGGCTTTCCCCCATGTTTACAAACCATCACCAGAACTCCAGTGACCTATGACCCTCTCTGTTACCCTGGAGACACGGCACAGAAGGAAGACGTGGCCTTATGGGTATGGATGAGGAGGAGGAGTGAGACAAGAAGAGGAGGAGGAGTTATGAAATGATGAAGAAAAAGAATAGGAACTTCTTGGCCATGAGAGATTTTCTTAGCCAGCTGCATGTGTGTGTGTGTGTGTGTGTGTGTGTGTGTGTGTGTGTGTGTGTGTGTGTAAAAAGTAAATCCTGAGCATCTGAGTGAAAAGTGTACAGAGAGAAAGAACAGATGCATTGTATTTGGAGCGATAGATGATTCATTTCTTCCATATGCTTTCACTCTGCCTGTACGATTCTCAAGCAATCACGCGTGTGTTTACTTAGCTGTACTTAAGGGACAAAATCATCCCTAGAAGTGAGTTAAATCTGACAAAACCTCCCTTCTGAGGACAGCTGGGGACATCCTCAAAGCTAAAAATGATTCAGAAATAGTATGCAAATTTTTTTTAGAATTAAGACAAAAACAAATATGAATAACCATAATCAGCTGAAACCAAATGCAACAGAAGTCAATAGGGCCTTTTGCACCGCGGGAACCTTTTCATAGTACCAGAACTAGTTGTGGAACTACCCCCTTTATGGTGTTTTTTCGCACCACCGGAACTGGGTGCGATTTTAGTACCGGACTGCCTTTTTCGAGAACCAAATTAGCTCCTACTCTGGAGCAGGGTCTAACCAGCCCAACTGGTACTAATCGTGACGTAAGTAGATTAGTTTGATTGGCCAAATGCGTATGAAAACGTTGTGTCAACTTATTTCGCAAGTATGGAGAACAGCGATAGATGGACGGACGCTGAAGTCAGGCACTTGTAGCAAATGTAGCACTGCCAGTTGTTGTTGGAGATTCTTAGTCCTCCTTTCCGTTCTTTCAATCGCTTTACGTATACGTCGACTTTCCATGTCCAATATTGTGAAACTCGCCAGACACAGCAAAAACAGCTCCGATCACAGCGTCCTCCATCCTCCTGTTGTTAATGTTGTTCTTCTTTGTTTCTGTTGTTGAACGCCGCGCACAAATGACGTCGCTGTCGACCGGCTTACGTCACTTCCTAGTACACACTGTCGGTGCGAATGCAACCCTTTAAATAGTACTGGGAAATAGTTTGCGCAAAATTGTCCCAGTACTTTAGTACTGTACATTTAGTTCTGGAACTAAAGTGGTGCGGAAGGCCCTAATGACAAATCAAATCCACTTTAAATAGCTAGGCAAATGTGTAAACATTGGACGTACCATGGGCGTCGCTAATAAATGACTACTCAGCCCCCCTAAAATTTAGCGATTAGCGCGATAAACTGTACACGAATTCGTGATCGCCTCAGTCCCCTTTAAATTTCATATGAAAATGGCGGCAGACTATATATATATATATATATATATATATATTATTAGGCTATTATTATTATTATACCCTCACTGGGGGCTGAGCCCCACTAAAATGAAAATCCTAGAATCGCCCCTGGGACGTACTATACTGAGCTGCCTACTAAGGACTTTTGCATTCATTAATTCTTCCTACCTGGGTTTTATTATATAAATATATTACATTTAAAAATAAAATAAAAGATTTTTTTACATTTTTCCTTCCTGTTTTATTTTATTTTTATTTTAATGAAATTAAATTAAATAAAATATTACAGTTTAAAAAAAAGTTTTTAAAAAATTATTTTTTAATTGTTTCCTTTCATTTGTTTCAATGTAATTAATTTTATAAATAAATAAAGAAATAAATATATATCTTTATCTTATAATTAATTAAAAATTTAATTACATAAAAATTTTAAACATTCTGCATTGATTAAATATTTCCTTCTCCAGTAAGAAAACTATGGTATAGTGGATTTGATTTTTTGTGGTATCTTAGAAGGCAGTATGTTTTCCTATATGTATATGCTATATATCAGGGGTGGCGAACTCCAGTCCTGGAGAGCCGCAGCCCTGCAGAGTTCAGCTCCAACCCTAATTAAAACTCACCTGCCTGTAGCTTCCTAGTAACCCTTCAGACCTTGATTAGCTTGTTCAGGTGTGTTTGATTAGGGTTGAAGCAAAACTCTGCAGGGTTGCGGCTCTCCAGGACCGACGTTCGCACCCCTGCTATATATGTTTAGAACAGCCTTTGCACCAGTAACACACTTATGAAGTTTAAAAATAGTGTCTATGTAGGCAGCATACTTGAGTTTGCAACACAGTCAGTGTGATCTGAAGTAAGATAAGTTTGATTTAGTCTCATCTAGTTTAGTCTCATTATGCTGGTATTGCATCCCTCGTCTGCCTCGTCTCTCCCTCCTTCCATCAAATTCTTGAGATTTTCAGAGTTCCTTCCAAAAGGACAGTCTAGGGCACCGCGACTCTGTGGCCCATTAGTGATGAGGTGCTCAGACACAGAAAAGTCAGAGAGCAACATGGACAGTAAGGCCCAAAGTATACCTAAGTAATATCATGTTTTTAGCTACATACTATATATATATTTTATTTTATTTATTTATTAAATTTTTTGTCTGGAAACTAAAAAATGTACTAGCCAATGGCGATTCTATTGCCCAGACGTGTGTAAAGGGTTGATTCTACCGTATGTCTGCAGAGGATGAGAAGATTTATTTAGGGCAGAGAATCTGTGTCCTCTGAACAGACACCAACAGCCCAAACAATGGAAAGATGGAGAAGAAAAGTAAACAGGTGCACCTGTGTGTTTATGGGTTCATGCATGCTCACGTGTGAGTGTGTGTGTGTGTGTGTGTGTGTGTGTGTGCATGTTTATTTGGTTTATGAGGACACAAATTTGTATAATAACATGGGTATGACATAGGTATTACAACGAGAAGGGGATTTATGAGGACATTTTCAGTGTCCCCGTAATTCAAAAGGCTTATAAATAATTCAGAATTAGTTTTTTTGAAAATCTAAAAATGCACAAAGTTTCCTGTAAGGGGTAGGTTTAGGGGTAGGGTTGGTGTAGGGCAATAGAAAATACGGTTTGTACAGTATAAAAACCATTACGCCTATGGAGAGTCCCCATAAACCATTAAAACAAACCTGCGTGTGTGTGTGTGTGTTTGTACTCACAGGGGTAGAGTTGTTTAGTAGGAGCGCTAAGCTGTGCATCTTTTGTGACTCTGTAGGCGACATCAGGCCCTTTTGATGACTTCCGGTGTGTGCAGAAGCCTGTAGTTTTCGATACACCCTCCGGCAAACTGTGAAAATCTAAAATCTTTAGGAGATCGGCTGGCTCAGCTGCAGAGAGAGACACAGAGAAACGCAAAATTAGTTTACAGCTATTTCAAGTTACATATAAAAACCAACAATTGTCTCTCAGAAACTGTAACACATTTATACAGCTTTCACACTTTAACACATTCTATAATATATTATATGATATTATATTGTAGAAATTAAAATGTTTACTTTTTCTTAGGTTTTATTATTCTTTATTTTATAAAGTAATAGAATAAAATACAGTAAAATACATACATCTATACTGTAAATAATTTATCTTTACCATAAATCTAATTTTAAAAATGTATTTAGATTAAAATAAATTTTAATTATTATTATTGAATATATATTTCTATTCCTATAAGAAAACTGTTTATTATATTATATTATATACATTTTTATATTGAAAGAATTTATCAAATGAAAAAAAATTATGTATCCACTGAAACCTGATATATTTTTTATATTTTATATATATTATTGCAATTTTATTTTTATATTTTTACACATTTTTTATTTTTATTTTTATTAATTTTCATGATTAATTATTTACAAATATTTACATGATTTAGACAATAAAAGTTAAGGTATCTTTAAATAAATACATAAACACAAGAAATACATGCAATAAACACGTTTTTATTTAATTAAACATGCACTTAGCATACTATCATGTCAGTATGCATGCTGAAAACAGTATGTATTATATACTGTATACTGTGCAGTATATAATAACGCAGTAAACTAAGTCATCATGCCCACAAAACCACAAATCTGTCGTTAGCAACCTAAAGCACCAATAGAACGAGCGACCACAGCTCAAAAACCTAGCCAAGTGTTTCATGTGTTTAGAGGTCGGCTGACCATATACGAACACTGGATACCAGGCACGTGCACACATAGACATCAAAGGGGGCTTAAGCACCTGCCCTTTTTCTTCCTTGAAAGAAAGTGCCCTTTTTTCTGTTTTTTTTTTTTTAATGAATGAATATATGTATATATGTGTGCGTGTGTGTTACTGTTGCGCACAGCTTTCCCTGTCAAACGAATAAAAATATCAAAATATCAGGTCGGGTAGGGAAATGTTGCGACTTTCTCCCCTCCACGTCTCCGCAGCACAGCAGTGTAGCACACATTGATCGGCACATCATAGTCACAGTCAGGCAGGGAGCAGCAGAAGTGAAGCCCTCCCTCCCTTTCCAGTAGTGTTTGTCTTGGTGTGGAGGTGAGTGGTGATGAGCAAAAGACTAAGCTACCTGTGCCTCGAATTTACAGCTAATTATCCAAAAGGCAAAAGGCAAATATAGTTAATTTGTCTCGCTAACATCCATGACTCATGAGAGCTACCATGTAAGTTAGCTAAAGTTTAGCTAAGGCAATAGGAAGTCTAGGTTAGACCAGTTCGCATTTTTTCACTGCATGATTCAGTTTACTAAAATGCATTTAGAATGATCACAAAATTCAAGATATGGGGGCAGATATATATATTTCTGTCAGGACCCACTATCGTCAATATAACTTATGATTAGCATACATTTTAGGTTGGGGGAATGGTTCTGTTCTGGGCAAACACTCCCTGCCCATCCACGCAGCCTAGCATGGACAGGAGCAGGGAGAGCAGAACACCCCCCCCCTAGGGTAACAGAACAGAACCAACATCAATGATAAATGTAGCAGATACCATTAATGCTCTACGTGATTATTTTAACAACATGATTCAGTGGACTGACTCAATGATATATTCACTGCCAAGTCCTGACTGGACGAGAGGAGGAGCTGGGGATGGAGATGGGTGATTAGTTCCTGAGCGAAGCGATAGCTGCTGAATAATGACTGAAGGGACCTTATGAAGTGAATTATGATTGGTGTCGTGATCCTATAGGTAGACGTGGATCAGCTGATGCGATCTTGACTAACATGGCCTGCCAGAACTATCGCTACGCTCCATATTTATATAATTTAGGGCTGCCCTCGACAAAAGATTTTTCTGATCGACTAGTAGTCATTCATTTTAAGTATTAGTCGACTATTAGTCGCACTTTTATTAATAAACCATATAAATCATAATAATGAGCCTTTAATTGCCTACATAGCCTAATAAGTGCTCAAGCGCATGCAAAAAAAGGCTTGCCGCAGCACACCGGCAAATATAATGATTATGAATGTGTTAGGGAAAAACAGCAAGTACACTGCATTAACGTTTTAATAATTTATTGTTACACTAGTGCTTTCTGTTTTCAGTTTAAGAGATGAAGTCGGCGACACGGACTCGTAATCTCTGCAGTATGTGCCTGTATGCATGTTTCATACGGATTACATAATCTGAGAATATTTGTTTTCTATTTGAATTGTTTCATTTAAAAGCTTCACTCTCTATAGGTATATTTTTCATGTCTGTAATAAAGCAAGAATACACGGAGTTACGAAGTGACGCGCTCAAGTTCACAGACCGAGACGGCAGAAAGCGCATTCTGTTTGCTTGAATTATTTTACAAAAGCGCAACGTTTTGTTGTTATTCTGAGTGCACACGAATAAACGAGTCTTTACAGATACAAAAGATGCATTACTCTTATCTGTATGACCAAAAATTAAATCATAATAATGAGCCTTTAATTGCCTACATAGCCTAATAAGTGCTCAAGCGCATGCAAAAAAAGGCTTGCCGCAGCACACCGGCAAATATAATGATTATGAATGTGTTAGGGAAAAACAGCAAGTACACTGCATTAACGTTTTAATAATTTATTGTTACACTAGTGCTTTCTGTTTTCAGTTTAAGAGATGAAGTCGGCGACACGGACTCGTAATCTCTGCAGTATGTGCCTGTATGCATGTTTCATACGGATTACATAATCTGAGAATATTTGTTTTCTATTTGAATTGTTTCATTTAAAAGCTTCACTCTCTATAGGTATATTTTTCATGTCTGTAATAAAGCAAGAATACACGGAGTTACGAAGTGACGCGCTCAAGTTCACAGACCGAGACGGCAGAAAGCGCATTCTGTTTGCTTGAATTATTTTACAAAAGCGCAACGTTTTGTTGTTATTCTGAGTGCACACGAATAAACGAGTCTTTACAGATACAAAAGATGCATTACTCTTATCTGTATGACCAAAAATGACGAAGTATTTTAAGAGCAAATGATCGCACCGGCGCCTCCATCTGTCATGCAGTAGCCCAAGCGCGCTACTGTTCAGCTTCCACACTCCGCTGACACGTGAACTGCGCACTTTTTTCTAGGCTAACATTAGATTGAGCTGCCATGTAAAGTTGCTACTACATACACATTTCAGATGATAAGCCATATTTGAAGTCGATGAATGTTAGGTGAGCATATGGATGTCCTGCCCGATGTACTATATTACCACATAGACCAGCCGTTAACGATCTGTCCGTCATGGACTGCATGATTTCGCCACTTCGTGTGGATTTTTTTTTTCTGCGACTAAGCGATTAATGAAATTTTTATTCTAACGGTTAGTCGTCTATTAGGGGGCAGCTCTAATATAATTTCATATAGACTTTATACAGCAGTTCAATAAACAAGAAGTTAATATTAAGACACTTACGTTAGACACACTATTGACTGTTTTTGCTCTATTTCGCCAACAAATATAATTCCAATTTGCATCTCTGAGCAACATAACGGTGCTTCGTTCCTGAATGAATCAACTATTTAAATGATTCGGTTCAATCGCAATGACTCACTTATTCACAGTGACTTGCTGCCACCTACTGGCGGTTTTAATTTCACATTTAAAATATATTTTCTTTTTTTTTTTGTATAATTTCAAATATCAGTATTCAACATTTTATGTTTAAAATATCAAAACAGTATTAATGCGTTTGTAACTGCAGGTTAAAGCATTCATGTTCTGCTTTAAACAGTGTGTAAATGCATCTAAATGCCACTTCAGATGTAGCTTCTGTGTTTCCTTTGCATTGCAAAGATGAATTTTGTCAATACTGATTTCATTTGCTTGGTAACAGCCCAAATGACTTATTATTCTAATTGACTGATTCAAGTAAAAAATTTGACTGAGAAGATGATGCACACTTTTAGAAAAAATAGCTTTATAAAGGTAAAAATGCCCATAAAAGGTAATAATCAATTTAAACTTACTGGAAAATATTAATTTCTATCACTGCTGTGAACTGGTCACCACACAGAATATGCAGAATATCAAAAACTTTAGGAATCAGCTGTCCACGGTAGTCCTTATCAACCTTATCCTTATTAGATATCAGCACAATAACACACTCAGCAAAAATATTGTCTAATTATCGTTATTGATGAAATCCCAGAAAATATCGAGATATATTTTTTGTCAATATCGCACACCCCTAATATATTTAATGTTTTGTTTAGAAATTTTTTTTTTATAAATATGAGAAGTGCCCTTTTTTCCACTTGAGCCCCTGCCCCTCAAAATGTCTGTGCACGTCCCTGCTGGATACACAATAAAAAGAAATAATACATTTTTGTTAATAATATTTTTAAAAATATGTTAAATGTTAAAATAAAATAATAAATATTATAAAAATAAATATTACAAAAATTCTAAATATTATAAATAATTCTAAATACATATTATTTATTTAAAAAAATATTTATTATAATCTTGTTGCATTATGGCATTCCTGTAGCTCAAACAGTAGAGCATGGCATTATCAATGCTGCAAGGATTCAATTCCCAGGAAATGCATAAGTTTAATAAAATACGTACCTTGAATGCAAAGTAAGTTGTAATAGATAAAAGTGTCTTCCAAATGCATAAATGTAATTTCAAGGTATTAATAAAAGTTACAATAAAGTGCTATTCAACAAACTATAAAATGTTCAGGAATGACATGAAAGAAAACATAAAATAATAATGCACATTATGATTATACTCTAAACACATGCAACTGGTCTAAATAGCTAAATTATCAAATTAATTCACATTCAACACATAGACACATAACAATATAGAGCAGATTTTGCTGTTTGATGTTGTTTCCAGACGTTACCTCCACAGGCTTCACCCCCTTCAAACTGCTGTTTGGGAGACAGCCCAGGGGTCTTCTAGACGTGGCTCGGGAAGCCCTGGAGAACCAGCCCGCCCCACTTCGTAGCCTCGTCGAGCACGTGCGGGAGATGCAGGAAAGGATAGACCGGGTCATGCCGCTGGTGAAGGAACATCTGGTGACCGCCCAGCGCGCCCAGCAACGGCTGTACGACCGGCGATGTGTGTACATTAATGAGGAAAAAAAAATAACTTAAATGATTTTAGCAAATGGCTGCAATATAACAAAGAGTGAAAAATTTAAGGGGGTCTGAATACTTTCCGTACCCACTGTATATATATATATATATATATATATTCTTAAGGATGTTTAGGGGTAAAGCTGTAAATGCAGGCGATGCTGCACCTGGTTTTGTCGTCTGCCGGCTCTAGACCCACAGCAGGGATATCAAGACATGCAGACACACTGTGACCCAGTAACACAAAAGTACAGTATTAAAAAATAGACAGAACTCCATTAGACAGCACATCTATACCAACCCTCTTAAAATACAGTGTTTTTGTAGCACATTTTGCTGTATGGTTCTCTAAAGATGAAATATATCCATTATAGGTGCAGTTTGGGATTGGTAAGATTTTTTTATTATTTTGGAAATGTCTCTTATGCTGACCAAGGTTGCATTTATTTGATAATAAATACAGTAAAACAGTAATATTGTGAAATATTATTACAATTTAAAATGACTTCCTGAACATCAAACTTTTGAACAGTAGTGTAAATAATATATTTATATGTAAATGCTTTTAGGTTATAATTGGATTTCATCTGAATTCATTTTCAGTGGTGACACAAATAACTAGAATAAACTAAATGTATTAAACTGATCTTGGTCTGATTTTCAAAGTTTTAAATTCTACATTAATGCACCAAATTGCTGTTGCTTAGCAACTGTAAACTGCCTACAGATAGACAAATAAACTATATTAGCTGGTAGAAAATAAATTATGCTGATCCTTATTAATTTCACAATTTACTGAACATCGGTGCCTTTTATTGCTGCTGCTGCAATTTAAAAAAAAAAAAAATGGATACCAATTACTATAGTAAAAATCACTGTAGCACATTGCCTTAAGTGGCTTGTTGCTTTAATTAATCAGGTATAGGATTGTATGCATGGTGAGTTGAAATCTATTGCTTAAATTCACATTTTACCCATTCAGGTGGGTATGTGTGTGTACATTAGGTATGGGCCGATTACCGGTTTCAAGGTATACCGCGATTTGAAAATTTCACGGTTTCAAAACCACTAACATTTTCCGTTATACCGTTTCTGCAGTATGCGCTGTTTTTCAAGTATTTCAGCGCAGCGCTGCTTTGTTTACAGCGATAAACCAAGGAAACACTGTATCTGGTGTTCCAGAAGCGCCTCCTGCTGTCAGAGAGTGAATCTGCGTCTCATTCAGTCCGTCTGCTGTTTGTTTCGTTCAGGCATGTAGTATAATTTCACAAAGCTAGTCTCAGAACATTCTGTTTTTGCTTCAAATTGGGTTATTATTATATCAAATTATGTATATGAAATTATAGAATTAATTATTTTTAGGGCAGCAGTAGCTTTAGCAGCAAATCAACCATCCACATCAAAAGCTGCAGGACAGCCCACAATTCAGCAAACATTTCAGAAACAAATCAAAGAAAAAATAAACAAATACTACTGTTCCAAATATTCTGTATGCTGCTCAAAAACACAATATATTGTGTTCAGTGGGATTTTTTTTTTTTACCCAGACATTTAAAAATAACAACAATTCCGTGATACCGAAACAGTGATATTTTTGCTTGAGGTTATACCGTCAAAATCTCATACCAGCCCATGCCTAGTGTACATATTTAAGCCATAAGTGAATTTGATGTTTTACAACACGTTTTATAGCTCTGGTTAAGTGGAATCTATCAACATCCTGTAAAATGTCATGTTAAAATCACCCACACATACAGGACCTGCTCAGGTGAAGCGCTCGGGTTCACCTTACAGCCACTCAACAGGAGTGTTTACACTGTGTGTGTGTGTGTGTGTGTGTGAGTGCGTGTTTACCCTCTTACAGACGCGTCCCAGAGGAACCCAAATATCACCTGTTGAGATTTATTCTGTCACCGCAGTATTTCCCTCTGCAAACACCCTACAGACCGCAGCTCAGGTGTGAGGAAACACTCCCATTCATAAAAGCGCACTTATTGGGAAAACCAATTCCTTTTCCTAAACATCAACAACCACCACACAGACATTTCCTGAGATTTTTATAATCAGACAAAAATGTTTGCAATTAAAATACACAGGGAAAAAAGCATTAATCAAATGAACATAATGACTAATCTCTCCATCTCCCTCAGCATTAAACACATTGCGTTTCAGTGCCAACTTTTAAAAACAGAAAAACACATCAAAACAACCAGATCCAAAACCGCACGACACACAAAATGCACACTGCTTTACTTGCTGCACAACACACATATACACACACCAACTACTCCTATTCTCAGAGATCTGACACTATCTGAAAAGCTGCCCGAGATAGAAATGTTCAAAGCTAAAAGTTAGTGACTTTTACTATTGTGATAAACGTGATGAATTTAACATTGGTAAGTATGCATACTGTGCTGTAACTAAAAAAAACAGCACATCTCACTTGAACACACCTAAGTTTTAACAAATGCTCCAGTTCAGATCATAACAGGTCAAAACCTGACTGTCTGATCACTTTATAAATGTTTAAGCTACTCAAAAGCTCATTAAACCAAATCATACTGAATTAAAGAGCTTTACTGTAATGCTAACACTAGATTTGAATTTCCTGAAGGAAATAACAGTGCTTCCAAAAGCAGCAAGAAAAATGTGAACATATTAGGCAAGTCTACAATTTTTAAGTTTGTATAAGATGACATTTTGGTTTGTATGAAGATGGATACAGATTAACAAAAACATACCGCAATTCTACATGCAAATAAATGCAAGAAAAATAGATAAGTCACATTTCAGTTTTCAAATACTACATACACTATACACTATATATAGGAAGCAAAGTCTCTGTATCTTAAAGTTGCAGTGTGTAATTTCTGTTCCACTAAATCTCTTTGGTGGTTGAGCTCTCGCTAAGGACAGGTAATTAACAATGAACCCATCACATGATCCCAGCCTGGATCTCCATCACAGCATCATGAGAATCAAACAAATGTTCAGTGTTCAGCACAGAATGATGTTTGGTTTCAGCAGAGGGCGGCCAATCGGCTCTGAGCTTCAGCTCTGCTGGGGTCACTGAGGTCATTCTCTATAAAATGAATCATCATTTTGACCTGCAATTGAGCATGACATGCACATTTTTTTCAATATGCATGCAGGGTTGGAAAACAGCTTGGATCTTCCTCACTGATTTTGGCTGAGTCCAGTTGTGTAGAACACACAATCATGTGGCGGAGACACTAGCAAACACACACAGGCAGGTGAATGGAGGAGACACAGGAAGACAGTTGGCAAGACGAATTCTCTCTCTTTCTCGTTCTCTCTTTTCCCATCCTGAGACAGTGACCAGGCTGACTTATTATTTTTAATCACAAAACGACAGGAAATGGATGAGATAAGAGAACGACACATATTTATTTGCCAGACACAAGTCCATGCATTTATATTTTTCTGAACCTCTGACCTTAAGTATTAAACTTAACCACTGTCACACTCAAAACACATTAGTAATTATATAGATATACAGCAACCACTCAAAACAACCTAGCATATTATACAAACTATAGTTTACACATATATTAATCATTCTGCTTTTAATCAACATAAATAACAGAACCAACCAGCACAAACACACAATTATAGTATATTTGAATTGTAACCCAAAGGTTGCGGGTTCGAGTCTCGGTATTGGCAGGGATTGTAGGTGGGGGGAGTGAATGTACAGCGCTCTCTTCCACCCTCAATACCACGACTGAGGTGAGATCCTTGAGCAAGGCACCAAACCCCCAACTGCTCCCCAGGTGCTGCAGCAATATGGCTGCCCACTGCTCCGGGTGTGTGTTCACTACTGTGTGTCTGCCCTTGGATGGGTTAAATTATAATTGTTATAGTACAGAACTCCTAATCCGAACACATGTACAGTGTGTGTGTGTGTGTGTCTCGCTCCCTCACACAGATAACAGTGTGTCTCTGTGAAATGGAAAAATAGACTCAACACAAGATCAGTCCTCTGAACACAACCAAACTTCTAATTTCTTGTCCTTGTTCAAAAAAATATTTAATATTCACATTTACAAAAATAGATTTTTGTACAGTACAGTAGTACAGTATATATATTAGTGGTCGACAATATTATTTTTTTTGACAGCTGATGCCGATGCCGATGTCTTGGAAAGCAGGGTGACCGATGGCCGATATAAAGCCGATATAATTGTATTGATTTTAATTAATATTTAAGAAATTTGAAATCATTTGAAAATAGATTAAAAAAATTATTTGTAAAATAAACATACTTATACTTTAGATGACAAAGTATTTTTCACAAATAAATGTTTAATAAAATTATAGTTAAAAAGGAAGTAAACACTGTAACCAACAGAGCACTCAGTATTCTGGGACGTTTGTGTGTATTGGAAATCCACAACCAAATTCTTGCCCTTGTTCAAAAAAATATTTAATATTCACATTTACAAAAATAGATTTTTGTACAGTACAGTAGTACAGTATATATATTAGTGGTCGACCGATATTATTTTTTTTGACAGCTGATGCCGATGCCGATGTCTTGGAAAGCAGGGTGACCGATGGCCGATATAAAGCCGATATAATTGTATTGATTTTAATTAATATTTAAGAAATTTGAAATCATTTGAAAATAGATTAAAAAAAATATTTGTAAAATAAACATACTTATACTTTAGATGACAAAGTATTTTTCACAAATAAATGTTTAATAAAATTATAGTTAAAAAGGAAGTAAACACTGTAACCAACAGAGCACTCAGTATTCTGGGACGTTTGTGTGTATTGGAAATCATATTTTTTCAAATAAAGCCAAGGTAACACTCATTTTACATACAGCACACAGTGAAAATGACATGAATATGACAGTGGGCAAATGCATAAAGCGCAGCACAATTTGAAATCACGAGTTTAATGTTTAAAGCATTCAATTTGCACAGACCGAAAATCACGCAGAGAACACGTGATCATGCAGGTCACATGCACACTAGGGATACGCCGATCCGATATTCATATCGGGTATCGGCTCCGATAGTGCCATTTTTCTCGGATCGGGTATCGGTCAGAGAGAGCCGATCCAAATCCGAGATTTTTATTTTTTTTTCTCGATTGTGCGAATTATTCTGTGTTACTTCTGAAGCCATACGATAGCTTAATGTGAGCTACATATGAATATTTAAGTCCTTACATTAAATTCCATCATTTGAATGGATGCACAGCGCACCTGTGTTTGTGTATTTGGCGTAATGTGTTTCTAGTGTGAAGGCGCACGACTCGCCGTTGCTTTCTCTCACTGTGAGCAAAGAGCGAGAGCGAGCGAGAGTCTTACATAACAGGCAGAATTGATGCGCTACATGTAAACGATATACTTTGTTGTATTTTCCTGTAAAAATAACAGAGTTTCTTTGGAATTCTTCAGCCTTTAAGAACTGCCGGGTTTTCCTGTAGTAGGCGGAACTAATGCGCAAACGACAATCTCATTGGCTGGTGCTCACCTAGTATCGTCCCTGTTTTGATGGATGAGATAAGAGAACGACACATATTTATTTGCCAGACACAAGTCCATGCATTTATATTTTTCTGAACCTCTGACCTTAAGTATTAAACTTAACCACTGTCACACTCAAAACACATTAGTAATTATATAGATATACAGCAACCACTCAAAACAACCTAGCATATTATACAAACTATAGTTTACACATATATTAATCATTCTGCTTTTAATCAACATAAATCAGCACAAACACACAATTATAGTATATTTGAATTGTAACCCAAAGGTTGCGGGTTCGAGTCTCGGTATTGGCAGGGATTGTAGGTGGGGGGAGTGAATGTACAGCGCTCTCTTCCACCCTCAATACCACGACTGAGGTGAGATCCTTGAGCAAGGCACCAAACCCCCAACTGCTCCCCAGGTGCTGCAGCAATATGGCTGCCCACTGCTCCGGGTGTGTGTTCACTACTGTGTGTCTGCCCTTGGATGGGTTAAATTATAATTGTTATAGTACAGAACTCCTAATCCGAACACATGTACAGTGTGTGTGTGTGTGTGTCTCGCTCCCTCACACAGATAACAGTGTGTCTCTGTGAAATGGAAAAATAGACTCAACACAAGATCAGTCCTCTGAACACAACCAAACTTCTAATTTCTTGCCCTTGTTCAAAAAAATATTTAATATTCACATTTACAAAAATAGATTTTTGTACAGTACAGTAGTACAGTATATATATTAGTGGTCGACCGATATTATTTTTTTTGACAGCTGATGCCGATGCCGATGTCTTGGAAAGCAGGGTGACCGATGGCCGATATAAAGCCGATATAATTGTATTGATTTTAATTAATATTTAAGAAATTTGAAATCATTTGAAAATAGATTAAAAAAAATATTTGTAAAATAAACATACTTATACTTTAGATGACAAAGTATTTTTCACAAATAAATGTTTAATAAAATTATAGTTAAAAAGGAAGTAAACACTGTAACCAACAGAGCACTCAGTATTCTGGGACGTTTGTGTGTATTGGAAATCATATTTTTTCAAATAAAGCCAAGGTAACACTCATTTTACATACAGCACACAGTGAAAATGACATGAATATGACAGTGGGCAAATGCATAAAGCGCAGCACAATTTGAAATCACGAGTTTAATGTTTAAAGCATTCAATTTGCACAGACCGAAAATCACGCAGAGAACACGTGATCATGCAGGTCACATGCACACTAGGGATACGCCGATCCGATATTCATATCGGGTATCGGCTCCGATAGTGCCATTTTTCTCGGATCGGGTATCGGTCAGAGAGAGCCGATCCAAATCCGAGATTTTTATTTTTTTTTCTCGATTGTGCGAATTATTCTGTGTTACTTCTGAAGCCATACGATAGCTTAATGTGAGCTACATATGAATATTTAAGTCCTTACATTAAATTCCATCATTTGAATGGATGCACAGCGCACCTGTGTTTGTGTATTTGGCGTAATGTGTTTCTAGTGTGAAGGCGCACGACTCGCCGTTGCTTTCTCTCACTGTGAGCAAAGAGCGAGAGCGAGCGAGAGTCTTACATAACAGGCAGAATTGATGCGCTACATGTAAACGATATACTTTGTTGTATTTTCCTGTAAAAATAACAGAGTTTCTTTGGAATTCTT
>NW_015505240.1:3518566-3519508 GCF_001515645.1 Sinocyclocheilus grahami
TTTAGTGCAACACTTTTATTTGTTCCCCACAAAATATAGTTTTTTCACTAAATGTTTGGATTTCTAAAATTATTGTGCACTGATTTTTCTAGAATAACTTTTGCTGCCGAATTATCCACTAACCTAGTTTATGATAAATTTGTGTCATAGATTATAAATATACATAGGCCTATATTTTTTCATATTTGTTTATTTTATTTTTCTTTATAATGAAGTAGTCTGTATCTAGTAGATTGTGAAAGAATGATTATCAGTTCCACAGACCGAGTATATAATCAGTATATATCAGTTCCACACACATCATGTATAAATTCTACATTTATTCAAATGAGGGAAAAAAACTTCACTGGTATCGGATCAGAATCGGTATCGGCCAATACCGAACCCTAGGTATCGGAATCGGTATCGGAGGCAAAAAAGGCGCATAGGAGCATCCCTAATGCACACTTCACAAGTTCTCACAACTGGATTCGACTAAGTTTGCAAGGTTTGTGAAATTTAATTTTCGTTAGCCATTCAAAGACTTGTTTGAATGATGTAAATGCGTATTTGCTGAATGCTGACGGCAAATGAGTAAGTATTATAATGTTTGCCTTTCTATTACTAATAATATAAAAGCAATCGTTATAATACTTTGTGCACATTTAAATTTCTTTGTTTAACTCTATCCGTATTAGACAGAACTGTTAAGAATGACGGCAAACAAGATCCTGCATGATCGCTTGTTCTCTGCATGACGGTCAGTCCGTGCGAATTGAATAATCCATTTATAAATAATTTCAAATTTCTTAAATATTAATTTAAAGGGTCATATGATGCTGCTAAAAAGAACATTATTTTGTGTATTTGGTGTAATGAAATGTGTTTATGCGGTTTAAAGTTCAAAAACACATTATTTTCCACATACTGTACATTATTGTTTCTCCTCTATGCCCCGCCTTT
>NW_015505240.1:3520917-3524103 GCF_001515645.1 Sinocyclocheilus grahami
ATAAATGTATTTTAATTTTATAGTATATACTTATATATAAATACATTCATGAATGTTTTTAATGAATGGATTTTATAATAATACAAATAGCAATGTGTAACATTTTACCATATTTAGTGCAACACTTTTATTTGTTCCCCACAAAATATAGTTTTTTCACTAAATGTTTGGATTTCTAAAATTATTGTGCACTGATTTTTCTAGAATAACTTTTGCTGCCGAATTATCCACTAACCTAGTTTATGATAAATTTGTGTCATAGATTATAAATATACATAGGCCTATATTTTTTCATATTTGTTTATTTTATTTTTCTTTATAATGAAGTAGTCTGTATCTAGTAGATTGTGAAAGAATGATTATCAGTTCCACAGACCGAGTATATAATCAGTATATATCAGTTCCACACACATCATGTATAAATTCTACATTTATTCAAATGAGGGAAAAAAACTTCACTGGTATCGGATCAGAATCGGTATCGGCCAATACCGAACCCTAGGTATCGGAATCGGTATCGGAGGCAAAAAAGGCGCATAGGAGCATCCCTAATGCACACTTCACAAGTTCTCACAACTGGATTCGACTAAGTTTGCAAGGTTTGTGAAATTTAATTTTCATTAGCCATTCAAAGATTTGTTTAAATGATGTAAATGCGTATTTGCTGAATGATGACGGCAAACAAGAAAGTATTATAACGTTTGCCTTACTATTACTAATAATATAAAAGCAATCGTTATAATACTTTTTGTATACATTTTAATTCCTTTGTTTAACAATTCTATCGTATTATTAGACAGACTTCTATCCGTATTAGACAGAACTGTTAAGAATGACGGCAAACAAGATCCTGCATGATCGCTTGTTCTCTGCATGACGGTCAGTCCGTGCGAATTGAATAATCCATTTATAAATAATTTCAAATTTCTTAAATATTAATTTAAAGGGTCATATGATGCTGCTAAAAAGAACATTATTTTGTGTATTTGGTGTAATGAAATGTGTTTATGCGGTTTAAAGTTCAAAAACACATTATTTTCCACATACTGTACATTATTGTTTCTCCTCTATGCCCCGCCTTTTTTCCAAAAAGAAAGGAAAAATTGAAATCGCATCATATGACCCCTTTAAAATAAATACAATTATATCGGCTTTATATCGGCTGTCAAAAAACCCATATCGGTCGACCACTAGTTATAATACTTTTTGTATACATTTTAATTCCTTTGTTTAATCTGATTATTAGACAGACTTCTATCCGTATTAGACAGAACTGTTAACGACAACAGCGAACAAGAGGGAGAATGTGAGCACTGTGTGCTCAGGTGCTGCCGTTCTCAGCGCCGTCAAAATAAAAGTCCCACCTCGAACACATCGGCCAAACAGAAAAATGTATCGGCCGATTCCGATATTTTAAAAATGCCAATATATCGGTATATCGGTCGACCACTTGTTCTGAATGGTTGTTAGCACACTGCTATGGTATTGGATTGCTATCCTGTCACTAAGGTGTTCTGGGAGGCTGTTAGGAGGTCTGTGCTGACAGTTTAATGATAGGACAATCTGCGTGATTGATAGCTCCTCAACCAACAGCAGCCAATCAAGCGGGAGGAATGCCCTGTGGGTGCACCGATGGTGATGGCCATCTATATTACCCGATGCCGATATTTTAAAAATGCCAATATTTCGGTATATCAGTCGACCACTTGTTCTGAATGGTTGTTAGCACACTGCTATGGTATTGGATTGCTATCCTGTCACTAAGGTGTTCTGGGAGGCTGTTAGGAGGTCTGTGCTGACAGTTTAATGATAGGACAATCTGCGTGATTGATAGCTCCTCAACCAACAGCAGCCAATCAAGCGGGAGGAATGCCCTGTGGGTGCACCGATGGTGATGGCCATCTATATTACGACCTCAGTTCTTCCACATGCAGGAGGTCACTGTCCACCAGTTGACCTTTGACTTGGACAGAGCTATAATGAGTGGGAGGGCAGGGTTCACAGGGTAAATGGGTAAAAATGCAGGTATTCGACCAGGTGCTGTGAGCTTCTTAAGTATATTTCCTGTCTTTCAGCATGCAATTAGACTTGTTATATATATTTTCTTCTGTCTCTCTCTCTTTCTTTCAGTGGGCTGTTTGAAGTGCACCATAATGGTATGGTTTGGTCGTTTGGTTAGGCTTTGTGGTGTTCATTGGTTTCCACTAACTAGAGCAGCAATCAAGACCGACTGATTCAGCAAAAAAAAATTCATCACACACAGACACACACACACACAAACTTAAACACTTTTCATCAGATTTGATTGTCTAATAAAGTGAAAATAGCTTCTCTTTCAGCAAAGAGCATGTGTACAGTTTTTCCGTGTTGAACAGCTCACGTTCACTGACTGAATGGCTGGCTGGAGTTTAGCGTGTGCATTAGACGCTGGAAACCATGACTCGTGGTGCTGTACCACAACTCAGTCACACACACAATCCATGTACAAATGCATCCAATTTCATCAGCACACGCAGGGATAACTGCACACTTAGAAGAAAGCAGCGTGCATCCCTTACTGTGATATCAAACACACATTTATTACAAAAAAGACACCTCTCACTCACACATTAAAAGCATAACAGAACAACCAATCTCAACTACAACTTCATCCAAAACCATAAAAACAAGCTTCATGCTAAGATCAAAGTAGATCGACCCGAACAAAACTCCAGCACAACAAAAGTACTGAGACAGTACCTCAGTACAATTATAAAATCTGATGGAAATACTACAGTGTTTTGATTTAAATGATGTTACTAAATGATTACCATATTCATGTACCATGGTATTTTAAATACATATTATGTTACATAATATAATCATGGCATTACGCAAGTAATCATACTGTAGTATAATCATAGTACTTGTTCAAACAAAAACAGTATTACCATGGTATTATGTACAAAAATATGGTAAATATCCAAAAAAGCATGGTCAATCATGGTAAATGCAAAAGAAACATGGCATTACCATAGTACCAAGTACAAATATCAAAATATTACCAGGGCAACATGTACACATATATGGTATTATCATGGTAAATGTCAAAAAAGCATGGTATTACTTAGGGGTGCTCCGATTCATCGGCTACCAATCACAATCAGCCGATAATCGCTTTGGGATGATTGATCGGCGGTCTCTAAA
>NW_015505240.1:3524383-3532577 GCF_001515645.1 Sinocyclocheilus grahami
ATTTTTTCCGCGCTCATGTTAATGGATTAAAGCGTTCACTGCACGTACGGTTGCGGTCCAGCAGTGCGTTCCAGTAGTGGTGCGTCTGCAGCAGTGCATAGATCGTTTCCGCACCTATTATCTTTTATAATAATTCGTTACATTTATATAGCGCTTTTCTAGGCACTCAAGGCGCTTTATATTGTCAGGCGGGATCTCCTCATCCACCACCAGTGTACAGCGACGGCAGTCATAGTGCGCCAGAACACCCACCACACACCAGCTTATTGGTGGAGAGGAGACAGAGTGATGAAGCCAATCAGTAGATATGGGGATTGTTAGGAGGCCATGATGGTCAGAGGCCAATGGGCAAATTTGGCCAGGATGCCGAGGTTACACCTCTACTCTTTTCGAAAGACATCCTGGGATTTTTAATGACCACAGAGAGTCAGGACCTCAGTTTAATGTCTCATCCGAAGGACGGTGCTTGTTGACAGTATAGTGTCCCCGTCACTATACTGGGGCGTTAGGACCCACACAGACCACAGGGTGAGCACCCCCTGCTGGCCTCACTAATACCTCTTCCAGCAGCAACCTAGTTTTCCCAGGAGGTCTCCCATCCAGGTACTGACCAGGCTCAGCCCTGCTTAGCTTCAGTGGGTAACCAGTCTTGGGCTACAGGGTGATATGGCTGCCGGTCATATGGTTTATAATAGTCTATTATTTTTGCTGCGCCTCACTCGCTGAATTAAAGTAACAGCGCATTGTTTGCGGTAAATATGAACATGCATTGACACAAAAATTTAGTAATTACACCATAAATGCATATAATTAAAGTCTACTGTGTTTCACATTCAACACATAGGCTATGGCTTTTTGGCTAGGTTTAAAGGAAAAGAGCACTTTTAGATAACCAAGGCAATAATTGTAAAGTTCTTAATTAAAGTTCTTTATGAACAACAGGATTGCTTGTAATAAAGGTTTAAATGCAAAAGAAAAGGCAGTAGAGCTGACTGTTTCTGTCAATGGTAAGTTTTTATTTAGAATGTTTGTGATAATGTAAGAAAAGTAGTTTAAATGTTTTGCTTTAGCAACTTAATATATAAATCTAGAAGTAAATGCGAAAGTAAAAAGCATTGCATAATTGATGAAAGATTGTATTACTGTACTGTGTAAAAAAAATCACAATATTGAAAAAGCCTTTTAAGTAATAATGTTTGGATTTAAAATCAAAATAATGGATAAATGTTTTGTTTGTGGTAAACAGCCACAGATCAGGAGCAGACTCCTGTGTGAAAGCACAGTCCGTGCTGCTTCTGTACCACACATGGACTACATACACACTGCAAACCGAGTATGTGTGAGCCTTACATACAGCTCACAAAATCAGGCTTGCGCTGTGTAAGCTATTGTGCAACAATAACATGATTGTAAAAACAAAAATACAGTGCATGATCAAACATTTAGGTGAGATAAATATAGATTTTTGAAAAATGTAAAAAAAATGCCCCCCCTCCACCCCTCAAATGAAAAAAAAAATCCTCTCACAATAGTCACCTAAGTGAGGAATTAATTTTCAAAAATGAAATTCAGGCCCTGAATAAATGTCTAAAAATCTTGATTGGATCATCACTATAAATAATTCTACATGATAAAAAGAAGGCTTTAAAAAGATCGGTATCGGTGATCGGATCGGCAGATACTGCTTTCTGTGATCGGTGATCGGCCTCAAAAATCCTGATCGGAGCCCCCCTAGTATTACTGTAATATGGTACATGTAAAAAAAACACAGTATTACCATGGTGTCATGTACAGAAAATATGGTTTTACCATGGTACATGTCTTAAAAAATCATGGTAATTATCATAGTACATGCAAAAAAAATAGTATTACCATGATACTATGTACAAAAACAAGGTATTACCAGGATAACATCTACAAAAAATATTGTATTAGCCTCATAAATGTCCAAAAAGCATGGTATAATCCTGGTAAAGCACAGTATTACCATGGTATCCTGCACAAAAAACATGGTATAACAAGAGTAACATACAAAAAAGATGGTATTTCTTTGTTACCTTTTACAAAAAAAAACATGGTAATAACTATTTTATATTCTCAGTATGAGGCCAGTGGAAGGAATGTCAGCTTTCCGCACACCACTCCAGAATCCTAAAGTTCTTCTCGCATGTCTGGACCTGCAGGGTTCCCTAAACATCTCATGAATAACCAACTGAACATTATTAATCACTCATTACCCACTCAGTAACCCAGGAAAACCTGCAGGTATTGACAGAACACAAAACTGATCATTTGCATGAGCGTATTCCAAGTGTGCAGGGTCAAAAGAGAGCTGATGATCTCACTGTACTGTTTGCTACTGGATCTATATGTTGATCAGCACAAAACTGCTCGCTATAGTATATGTGCATTTTATGTGCACTAGGTGCGGCACAATTTTACTGTCCTCACTAAAGCGGAAATGTTGCACTAAGTGACAATCACAGCCAATGACAACATACTTGATCAAAAAAAATTTAAATACATAGATAAAATATGATTGTCTAAACAAAACAATTAAATTAAATTAAATTATTCAATTCAATTCAATTAAAAGGGCACATATGATGGTCATCCCTAGGATGTCAAATAAAATCTGGTACATATCATGATCATCTCTCATCTCAAAATAAAATATAGTAAAATAAAATAAAAATATATATGATGGTCACCTTTAAGAAGTAATTAAATTAAATTAAATTAAATTAGAGTATATATGATGGTCAGCTTTAGGAAGTACAAATAAAATAAATAATATAAAATAAAATAGTCATCTCTAGAATATAAAAATAAATTAAAACAGGGCACATGATGGTTATCTCTAGGATGTAAAATAAAATAAAATATAATAAAAAGACACATATGATGGTCATCTCTAGGATGTAAAATAAAAAAATAAAATAAAATAATGGAAATGTGTGTGTGACATGTACAGTATAGCAAAGCATTGTAAAAGACTTAAACACACACACATGAGAGAGTCAAGCACGTGACCTTTAGCATACAGCTCAAATGAAGCATTACAGGACCAACTGCTGCCCTCAAGTTATTCCTCATCCACAGGATAATCAAAACCTTATGAAAACTCAAAGAGGCTTTGAAAGTGTGTGTGCTGACCCTTACAAACATTTACCATGGTAGTGATAGTTTCCACATAAATACCATAATTACTACAGTTATTGTAATTGTGGTAAATTGGTATTTGTAAATATTGGCATATAAAAAAGAAAACATACAAAACAACAAACACTGTTTGAAAGAGATCCCTAATCTTGCAATAACACTAACAATGGTATTTTAGCAGAAACTATGCTTCTCATGGTACATTTTAGTTTGCAAACAGAACATTTGCCTAGTTGTGGGTCACTATTTGGATGAGGGATCCAGAAATCTGATGTTTTGTAGTGACGTGAACATTTCTGAAGCACATGAATTAATTTTTTTCATTTGTTTGACACAAAAAGTTTCTTCTTTCCATGAGATGGAGAGATACATCAGCAGTCACTCAAATAAAACCCAATCAAAGCAAGAGAGAGCTGTATGTGTGTGTGTGTTGGTCATAAACCCCAGGCAATCCCATAATTCCCTGTTTCAGGGTCATGAATGTGGCATGTGAGATTTTAGGGTTCTTACAAGCCACAACAGAGGTCACCACACACACACACACACACAAAATTGCACAATCACACTCAAGGACAAGCATCTCAGTTAAGTGATGTTCATACAGACAGAAGTTTATAGGGACAAAGCGACAGGAAGTCACTCATTTTCACTGGAGATTTGAGATGACATGAGTGTCAGAGTCTGTTGGCAATGCAACAAAGCTGATCAGAGATTAACTTCATGCAAACAAGCAGCAACTCCATCTCACCAGTCAATATCATTTTAAAGGGGTCATGAA
Organism: Sinocyclocheilus grahami; assembly: GCF_001515645.1. Taxonomy (NCBI): domain Eukaryota; kingdom Metazoa; phylum Chordata; class Actinopteri; order Cypriniformes; family Cyprinidae; genus Sinocyclocheilus; species Sinocyclocheilus grahami. The sequence goes on from NW_015505240.1 coordinate 3,528,324, forward strand.
CTGCTTTTTAAAATTATTTTGTACTGTTCTCTGAGGTCCACTTATAATATCAAGATTTTTACATTAAAAAAACATGATAATTTAGAAGTCATAGGCTGTTTTATGTTATATGTCAAAAGATCAAGACAATTTTGATTTCTCAGTTCATGGCCCCTTTAAACAATGATATGTGGAAAACCATTTCAGAACCATTCTAAGCCTGTTTGATTCATACATCACGTATATGATTTCTGATCAACACTTATTTGCTATCCTTTTGAAATGATAAAGCCAGTTACGCAGTCCACCAATAAAAAAAACATGATAATTTAGAAGTCATAGGCTGTTTTATGTTATATGTCAAAAGATCAAGACAATTTTGATTTCTCAGTTCATGGCCCCTTTAAACAATGATATGTGGAAAACCATTTCAGAACCATTCTAAGCCTGTTTGATTCATACATCACGTATATGATTTCTGATATCAACACTTATTTGCTATCCTTTTGAAATGATAAAGCCAGTTACGCAGTCCACCAATAACATTATACAGCAAAAATATTTTTCTTAATCAGATGTTATTTTATTTTTGTCATGTTTTCAATACATTTCCCAACATTATTATATTATATTATATTATATTATATTATATTATATTATATCAAATTTAACATTATTTAGAAAATTGGCTAAATATATTACAGCGATGTAATTTTATTAAATTAAAATTGTAGCATTGAAATTTATACTTTTAATATAATATAAGATAATTTATTATTTGTTTTTTATTAATATTACATATTATAACATAAATTATATACATATTAGATAACATATTAATTAAGATGTTTATAATTAATTAATTTCCTTATTTATTAATTATTTTTTGAATTTCTTTATATTATTTTATATAATATAAAGAAATGTCTAGTTCTACTGAAGGGAAAAAAATACAAATAAAACAGAATATGATTTTTTTTTTGTACTATAAGTCATCTGGCAGTAGAAATGCCATTCACTCCATGACCTTTAGTGATAAAATCTCATAATGCAAATCATATTTTTCATACAGAACGTGTTAACACATTGACAAATTCTTTTAGAGATTGTTTACAGTGTTTGAAAAACATCTAAAACACACTAAAGCAAAAAGCTTGAAAAACAGATGGACGTGTCCCACCCTCTATTTCCATCTCACAGACGCATAAACACACAAATAAACAGATATGCATGCATAAACCTGCAAAAAACGGTCAGATCAGTGGGTCTGCATGCGCACAACTGCTTAAATAGCTAGATTTGTGCACATACGAGCCGTTTTGTGATTGGTGTGAATTCGGAGCACGTTTTGCGACCCTCCATCTCACTTGATTCTGTGTGAGAAACGTGTATTTTTCTTCTGTCTTAATGAAACGGTATTTTATTCCTCTGCTGTTCCACGGCAAGGGGAGGAAAAAAAACATCTGGAAGACATTTTTCCTTTTTCCCCGCTCTTTTTTTCCCTTTTTCTCTGGGATCAGCAGACAGCACAATGACGGCTATAGCTTCCAGATGTGAACATAAACTCTTGCTCTCACTCGCTCTCATTGCTCGAATCCCAAATGCCAAGAAATAAAAGAAAACCAGCGATATTGGTCCGCTGCAAAAACACACATATCCCATGATGCTCTGGGGTGCTCTAGTCATGCTCACACCGAGTTAGCGGCTCTAGCACGGGTATGTAGGGAATGTTATTCTAGAAGAAGTGTGTGCACATGTGTGCGCTTCATGACAGCCCAGGGGAACCTCAGGCCATCGGAGGGGTGCCAAACACACACACAGACACACTCACTCACACTGACCCCCTCAACTAATCACAACAAAGCCTTAGCAAAGCTCAAACATGGCGTCCATTTAAAAGCTCTGTGAAAGAGTCCATTCATACAGAACAGAGCAGACAGAAATACAATACTCAAAAACTTCAACTCCCAAACTCTGAGAACCAGAGATCTAAACACACACACGCATGCATGGCAGAAAGCAATGTATGTGTGTGTGTGTGTGTGTGTGTGTGTGTGTGTGAGAGCAGCAGGGGTGGCGGGCTGTATCAAGACCAGGTTTAACCCCAAAGACTAAAACCCTGTCCGCCCCACATGATACTGATACAACTAGACTGACTTTATAAAGAAAACGTGAGCAGAAACCCCTGCAAAACAAATCACTATGGTCCTCTGTTCTATTTCGTTACTAGGGAGTTGCTATGCAGTTGCTGCTAAGGTGTTCTTAGAAGTTTTCGAATGTTTCCATGGGTTTCTAGGGTGTTCTATGTGGTTGCTAGGGAGTTGCTATGCAGTTGCTAAGGTGTTATTAGAAGTTTTAGAATGTTGCTATGGGAATTCTAGGATGTTGTATGGGGTTGCTATGCACCTGCTAAAGTGTTCTAGGAGGTTTTAGAATGTTGCTATGGGTTTCTAGGGTGTCCTGTGGTTGCTAGAGAGCTTGTATGCGGTTGCTAATGTGTTCTGAAAGGTTTTAGAATGTTGCTAACTTGCTATGGGTTTCTAGTTGGGGTGTAATGGTTCAAATTACTCACGGTTCAGTTTGTATCACGGTTTTAGAGTCATGGTTTCGGTACAGTTCTGTATGTTTTGTGCGTCTTCTAGCTCTTGAATGTTTAAACTAGCAAGTCTTAAATGAGTTTAGTTTAGACACAGATAGCAGCGTTTGCTGGTCAGGTCTCACCTGCACACGCATGCTATCAACACGGCATAACTGACTGGTCATATTCAAGCATACAGCATGTATTCGAGTTTACAAAGTTTACAGCATTGAACAAAGTTTACAAAGCGTGTTGTTGTAATGAATTGGGAAGCCAGCATGGTTATCCACTGACAGAAACATACATTAGCCAAACTCTGTCTGTTTTACGTGTTGTTATTTTTAACAAACCATATTACAGAGATGCATTGTCAGATTTAAGTTGAACCGCGGTGCAAGTGCGTGCCGAACCGTTGGTGGAGAACAGTATGGTTTGATTTTTTACAGAGAACAGTTACATCCCTAGTTTCTAGGGTGTTCTATGTGGTTACTAGGGAGCTGCTATGCAGTTGCTAAGGTGTAAGGTGCATACCTCTTCATGCCAAGTTACATGATTTAAGGTTCAATTCAAGTCATGAACAGTGATAAGTTACAAGCAAACACTTAATACTTAGGGTTTGTGTTAAAATCATTGACCCTACATATACTACTGTTCAAAAATTTGGGATCACTATGATTTTTTAAGAAAGTAATACTTTTATTCAGAAAATGCTGCATTAAATTAAAGAACATAAAGACATTTATAATTTTACACACTTTAAGTATAAAATTGAAACACCATTTCAAGCCACTTTTCATGTCAAAACATTGTGAAATGGATCTCTGTCTCTGTCTACACTTAAAGTGATGTGTTTTCCAGACACTGTGTCCCGGGTGGAGCACTGTAAACCTCTGGGGTGGTCATAATCTGAAGGTCACCACTCACAGTATGCCACCTTTAACCTCTGACCCCGTGATCTCATCTCCTGTAGGTCTGCTCTCAATAACTACTATAACTCACCTCCTTTTCTCCCTTCAGTCACTCATTTTATTCCACTTTCCTCTTGTCTTTTCTCTCTGAAACAGGCATATACATGCATGAACACTTCTCAACCTCCTTTCTCACTAGAAGATTCATTTTAGCAATTCAAACAATTCAGTTCAGTAAACTGGTTCAGAAAATGATTCACTGATTAATTTGACTCATCACTCAAGTTAAAGGGTTCATATGATGCGATTTCAGACGCTGTGTTTCAGTGCGAAAGCAAAAGCACTTTATTTGGCCTTCCGGAAGTAGATGCAATTAGGAATCATTGGTTAAAATGTATTTACAATAGAGCAGCACAACCGAGATGTTCGAATTTGTGCAACGCATTTTATGGACGACAGTTTTTTGAATACAAGAGTACAAGGCTGGCTGTGCACAAAGGCTATTTCTAAAAAAAAGGGTCAATTCCGACTTTGCTATGACAATTTGGCGCTTCTGCGCAAATCAGCGACTGTAAGTATGTTTTGTTATTAGTTTAAGTATTTGCTATTGACTGTTCAAATGCAGAGTTTTGCGCATCGCAGAGTAACGCGTCGTGTGTGTGTGTGTGTGTGTGTGTGTGTGTGGGGGACAGGGGGACGACTGATATGGGCGTCTTTGATCTATATACTGTTTGTATTGTATATTATTTTTTTTTTTTTTTTTTTTTTTTCTTTTTTTTTTCTTTTTTT